>NC_056667.1:87180689-87488620 GCF_018350195.1 Panthera tigris | reverse complement strand
AACATTCTGTGTGAGTGTCATGTAGTGCTCACTAACAAAACTCTATACTTTATAAAGCACTTCTGCTGATAAATCATATTTAGCACTTAAAATAATTTTGTGAAATAACTGTAACAAATGTTTGAACTTCATGTTATTAATGAGGAAACTGAAATTCATGTGATATTGAAATGTATTTTTGCTTTGGTCAGCTTATCTTATGTTTTCTGGGACCTATTTTCTTTTAGAGAATTATTCTTTGCCCTCTCTAACATATTTTCCAAATCAGAGCTGCTGTAATCTTATATGACCTCATCTTTCTGGCCACAGTGATTTTTCTAAGATGGTTGCATGTCCTATGCTGGACAAATATAATAATTCATTCTCTGGCCACAGTAATTCTAGAGCCAGCAAATTCTTTCATCGAACCTGGTCAATTAAAGTCTTTCCTTTCTTGCAATTTAAAATAAGAACCATGAGGGGCTCCCCAGGTGGCTCAGTTGATTAAGCTTAGGACTCTTGACTCTTGATAGTGGCTCATATCAGGATCACCCAGTATTCGGGTTCGAGTCTCGAGTCAGGCTCTGCTCTGACAGCATGGCACCTACTTGGGATTCTCTTTCTGCCCCTCCCCAACCCCCCCCCCCTTCTCAAAATAAGTGAACATTAAAACTAGATTTTAAATGAGAGCCATGAAAGGGGCACCTGGGTGGCTCAATTGGTTAAGTGTTCAGTTCTTGATCTCAGGTCAGGTCATGATCTCCCAGTTCATGGATTCAAGCCTCCCATCAGACCTGCACTGACAGCAAGTAGCCTGCATGGGATTGACTCTTTTCCCTCTATGTCCCTTCTCTGTTTGCACGTGTGCACTCTTCTTCTCTCTCTCAATCTCTATCTCTCTCAAAAATAAACATTAGTAAAATAAAATAAAATAAAATAAAATAAAATAAAATAAAATAAAATAAAATAAAATAAAATAAAATAGAACCATGAGAATAGGAGGGTGAAATCGTGAGGAATGAAGTCAAGAATTGACAGAGGCAATGCTTCCCAGTATATGGGAGAAGGTGAATTGGCACACAAAGAAAAGTAGAGATGAGAGAGAAAGGTAGTACTGATTAATATCATCCAATTCCTCTGATTCATAAGGCAAAACTCTAGCTAATAGAATGGTTTAACTATACAAACTGATAAATTATACTTTATTTGGCTAATCTGGTTTATGATGGCTTTCTGTTTCATTGACTTAAGTCAGAAGAGTTTTAATACAACCGAAACTATAAACACAGTACCCCAAAACACATATTTAATTAGTGACAAATGCTGGAATAGATCCTGATTTTCTGATAGTCTAAAGTATATTTTTAAATACATGATAGTGATTACTTACATGAAGCAGACACTGTCAATACTCCACCCACATCCCCTTTGGATCCCTTTGCTACTTTCATGTGCACAAGCTCCCAGGGGACTTATCTCCCACTAGCCAGCATGATTGTTATCTTTTTTGGAGGACTATCCTCAGGTTGTTAGAACCAATTCAGCCTATGCTGCCTGAGAACCAGAAATGCCTGGGAATTATCGCCCCCTGGGGGCAGCCCTTGAAAGGACTGGCAAGTAGTAGGTCTTAATTTTCCATCTTCTGTTAAGGATAGCTCTGAGGTATGATTAATCCATACTGTTTCCAGAGTTTCCTTGAAATATTGAGTCAAAGGTACCTTCCGCTGAACTTACTTAATATTGCACCTTTACACAGCCTCCTTCCCTTTTCATTCCTCTAGCAGGTCCCCTCCCCCCACACTCACATGGAATCCTCTCAGGGTGTAATTCTAGGGAGCCCAATCAAAGATAATGGACTACCTTTTTTGCCAAGCTAAACAAGGCAACACAGAAGTTCAAGAATTATGAATGAGAGGACTCAGGTTAAGAACCTAGGTGTGAGATATCAAAAGTAGGTGCAAGAGAACTGTTTGGGAGAGGGACATGAAAAAGCAGGTACTAAGATAACCACTATAATTGTGTTATTCCTCACCTGGAAATGGGAATTAATCAGAAAATGACCTAAAAATGTGGTTCAGCTATATTTCCAGTGAATTGAAAGGGTACACCTTCTTTACATGAGCCAAACATTACAGAGCAGTATTTTACAGTGGTGTGTATCTTGGCTTACAATTTAAGGTTATAATTTATTCTTCTTGGTTTATTTCCCAGTATTCACAGCAATGTCTAGCATACCTGACTGAGGAGTATTGTTGGCTGGAATCTTAGGAAGAAATCTTTACTGAAACCGTTGTAAGAAAGTTATGATTCTTTCCAAAAGTTCAGGAGTAGAATTACTAAGCAGCTGATTTGTTGATTCTCTAAGAAGTGTTCATCCTCTTCTCCCCAAAACAAATACACAGACAAAAATATTTTCTGCATTCACCAGCCAACACCTACCTGTCTATTGGAGCCTTATTCGAGGGAACAGAGAGTAAAAATATGGATAATTCACTGATGTCAGTGATCATTTAAATATTCATTTAAATATTTCTAATACATATTCAAAATTTTTCTAATACACTTTCAAAACTTATTAGAGAAATACTTGTTCATCACTCTTTAATTATATTTGTATATTTTATTTTATTTTTCATAAGCCACATATTTCATAGAACAGTTCCAAGCATTTCAGATGCCTTAAATAAAAAGTTTCGTGAACGTGAGCTTCTGCTTCTCAGTGTGTTTCCTGTTTCCTGTTTCCTGAATTTACATTCATACTCAGTGTAGGCTTAGGCTTGTTGTGGGGTGTGTGTGTGTGTGTGTGTGTGTGTGTGTGTGTGTGTTTGTGTGTGTGTCTGTCTGTCTGTCTGCCTGTTCTGTCTGTTCTGCCTGTCTCTGTGTGTTACTACTTCTTGCTGTTCTCTTCATAGAATTTCCATGCTTCTAGTACTAACAGATTAACCTTTCTGTCTTGATAGTCTCTAGAGCAGGGCCATTCTAGTATTCTAGGCAATAATCAAAAGAAAAACTTCAAAAATAATAGTTTCATAAACTTTTTTGTTGTTGTTAGACTTTGAGATACTTGATGGCAGGAACCATGACTTATTCATCTTTGTATGTGAGTGTATAGAAGATGCTCAACAAATATTTGCAGAATGAATGAATAAACAGATTATGTGTAGAAAGTTCCAAATGGTTAGTCTTTCCCCCCACAACCCATTACACTCCCTGGAGAAAATAAAGTTGGGTTAGAACAGTGGGTTCTAAGACATCGACTTCTCAATGTTGGACTTGTCTCCTCCTTGAGAATATTAGTAATATATCTTAGAAGGAAGCATTCAGACAAAAGTGTGGCTCCCCCCCGCCTTTTCTGTCCCTGGAGCAGACTGTGCCCAGTAAAAAATGTGGCACAATAACTTTCAAGATGTGACCTACTCCATTTTTATTCCTTTTCATAATCTCACCAGTAATTTAAAAAGCATCGCTGATGGGGCACCTGGGTGGCTCAGTCGGTTAAGTGTCTGACTTCGGCTCAGGTCATGATCTTGCAGTCTGTGAGTTCAAGCCCCGCATCAGGCTCTGTGCTGACAGCTCAGAGCCTGGAGCCTGTTTCAGATTCTGTGTCTCCCTCTCTCTCTGACCCTCCCCCATTCATACTCTGTCTCTCTCTGTCTCAAAAATAAATAAATGTTAAAAAAAATAAAAAAATAAAAAACATCGCTGTTATTTATATTTCATGTTGTAAAAGATTAGTTTACTTTGATAGAAAGATAGTGTATAAATGTAATAAGCAACTAAACATAATAAAAGTCAGTGTACAATTGCAATAGAGTGAGTATGCAAGGTTGAAGAAAGCCGTCTGGTATATCTGAAACACAGAATTTCTGACTTCCAATCCAAGGGTCTTTTCAGTAAACTACAATCCTATTCATTTCACATTTCCTGGATCAGCTGTAGCAAAAGATAAGACAATATTCTGCTCTATGCCAATTTCCCAATTCAATGTGCAAGAATTTATAATATATAAGTCAAATTTACCCAGGTTCCCAAAAGTCATGTGGGTTTCCTAAAGTCACGACAGCAGTATGAAAAGTGGAAAAGTAGCTTTAAGGCATAAAACAATATTAATGCCTATTATTAGTTCTATGCAGGAGCAATTATTATGATTTTGCAACCTATTTTTTTGTGAAACAGTTGTCACAGGTAATATTATATAATAAATATATGAGAACTTCTTTCAGGTTAAGGGAAACATTCTAACCTCAAAATTACTACTTCAAACAAATGGAAATCTGTTCTAAATTGAGCCATTGAGAAAAACAATAGAAATCTATACTGGATTTCTGTTCTTATTAAAATACCCAAATTTAATAAGAAATTAGACAAATATTTTTTCAAAGTCTAACATCTAACACATTGTATTAAGAGATTGCTCAAGGTGCCTGGGTGGCTCAGTTAGTTGAGTGTCCCACTCTTGATTTCCATTCAGGTCATGATCCCTGGGATCCCACATGATCCCTTGTGGGATCGAGCCCGACATTGTGCTCTGGGCTGGGTGTGGAGCCTGCTTAGGATTCTCTCTTTCTCTCTCCCTCCACACCTCTCCCCTGTTTGCACTCTTTCTCTCTATAAAATAAAATTTTAAATAAGGAGAGATATTGCTCATCTCTTAGCCCATCACATCCTGAATGCACAGTTTTTTATTTGTTTACTAATATATTCCTAGTTCTTAACATATTGCCTGACACATGACAGAAGTTCAGTGGGTATTTATTGAATTAACTACACTTAATATATCATTTTGTTATACTTATTACTGCAGTATATGTCACCATACAATGTACCCGTATTATCTGTACTAAACTCTGTGGCCTACCTTATGATTTCAGCTAACAAAGGCAAAATCTGGAGGCATGTAATATATTGTTTTTCCACATGTGTTCAATCACTGAATCATATCTCATAAAAATTAACTTAGCACTCACACTGTGTACAGCCCTCTGTTAGGTGTTGGGAGGGCCATCCAGCGAAGGATATAAAGCTAGAGAACTATCCAACCTGCCTTAAAGTAATTTATCATTGTCTTTATAAAATGTTGCTTATTATTAAAATGGTGCTTACTAAAGATAATTTTAACTTATTTAAAGAAATACGTGAAGTTTCTCAGATGCTGGGGCAAATGATGAAGCCAATCTTGAAATAAATCTTAGAAAATGTCGTTTCTCTCATACAAAGCTAATATATTTAGAATATAAATACAAAATGCTCTGATTAAAGGAGAAACAATATCATAAACTGGAAAATTTCAACACAATAAAACATATCATTTGCCACTTGGAGGATCTTAAAGATGCCCTGAAAACTGCACACGCTTATATAAATATTAGTTTTTTCTTCTGCTTAGGGATTTAGAGAATGTCCCTCTGGGTGGGAGTGTAGCTTATTTAGTTAATTTGTGAGCCCCATGAATCACGGAAATTTTGATAGTCCTTAAATAGATTTCAGAACACTTTACCAATTTTTAGAGCTTCAAACCTTTTGAAAACCTTCCATATTAGGAGTGTATCCAAAACTATTTCAGGTTTAATTTTTTTTGTTGTTGTTATTTTTTTAATATGAAATTTATTGCCAAATTGGTTTCCATACAACACCCAGTGCTCATCCCAAAAGGTGCCCTCCTCAATACCCATTATTTCAGATTTAATTTAATTTCAAGATATTTTCTCATCGTAGTAGAAAAATGATGCTAAGGCTTTTTCTTTTCCCAAAAGGAACTGTGAGGTGTGTTGATTAAAGTAATTATATAGTGCACACACTTTTCAAATTACAATTCCCAGCACCCCAGCCCCAAGCTTCTTAAAAAAATTTTTTTAATGTTAATTTTTGAGAGAGAAAGAGAGACAGAGTGTGAATGGGGAAGGGGCAGCAGGAGAGGGAGACAGAATCTGAAGCAGACTCCAGGCTCCAAGCTCCAAGCTATCTGCACAGAGCCTGACGCAGGGCTCAAACCCACCAACTGTGAGATCATGACCTAAGCCAAAGTCGGATGCTTAACCGACTGAGGGCCCAGGTGCACCACCATCCCCAAGCTCCTTATATGCCACCAGCCCTGCTTTTGCAAATCACTGCAACATTTGAATTTGAGAACTCATAAAATTTTTACTTTGTACTTCCTCATTTCCATTTGTACTTTGAAAAAAATTCTCATTACTGCTGCTCCACTATATTTCAGTGTAGGCCTTAGGCCTGAGTTGTCCAGAACATATACCAGTGCACATCTGGGCATTTTTCATGCCTGTTCTCATTGTCTGATGCAAGAGTATACGACTCTTCCACTCTCTTTTCAGACTATTACCATTAGTTCACTGCTTCTTTTTTATTACCACTTCTTTGGTCAAATGAGGGGAACCTTATGCCAATATCAAAATATGTTTCTACTTTGATAAATTTTATTTCTTTGGAATTGTGTAAGCATGACATTCACTTGCACTCTCTTTTGATTGTCCCTTTTAGATTAAGGGATGGTAACAGATAAGAAGGGCCTATTTCTTGAAGTTGACAAGCCCAAAGATGAACTGAAAACACACTGTTTGTTTGCTGTTAATCACCACACAAAAGTAGCAATGATAAAAATTACATGCAAAGAGGGGCACCTGGGTGACTCAATCGGTTAAGCGTATGACTCTTGATAATCGACACAGGTGGTGATCTTGCAGTCTAGGGATTGAGCCTTGCATCGGGCTCCATGCTGAGCATCTCTCTCTCTCTCTCTCTCTCTCTCTCTCTCTCTCTCTCTCTCTCTCTCTCTCTCTTCTCCTCTCCCTCTCTCCCTCTTCCCCTCTCCCCTGCTCATGCTTTCTCTCTCAAAATAAATAAATAAATTAAAAAAAAAATTACAGGCAGGGCTACTTGGGTGGCTCAGTTGGTTGAGCATCCGACTTCGGCTCAGGTCATGATATCCCGGTCTGTGAGTTTGAGCCCCACGGGGGGCTTTGTGCTGACAGCTTGGAGCCTGGAGCCTGCTTCCGATTCTGTGTCTCCCTCTCTCTCTGCACCTCCCCCGCTCATGCTCTCTCTCTCTCCGTCAAAAATAAATAAACATTTAAAAAAAAATTACAGGCAAAGTAATATAATGCATTTAAAACAGGTTTTATGATATTTTTCTGGAAAGGAGAAGGTCCAGAAAATATTAACGGTATAAGGAATTAGATCATTGATTTAGTTATAGAAGCCCTTACTATTGGATTTAGGGTTACAGAATGGTTCATTCTTAGAAACTTAGGCAGGCTCAAGTTCTATTCTAATCACATGCTAGCTATCCAGTCTTACTGTAGTGGCCCTCTGTTAATTGGAGTTCTACCTCACTTTCTACCTTTTCCAGTCAAAGTCCCCAACTTTACTTTGGTCTTTTATCTCTTCTACATTCTCTTTCTGTATATTTAGATTGGTTCTCATCCTTGACTCAAGAGTCGGAGTAAGAGAATTTACACAGAGTTAACCGGTGGATCGTATTGCTTCAGATCACAATGCTTAGGCGTGGGCATGAGACATGATCAGGGCAAGTAAGAGGCAGTGAGGCTTCTCTTGGAACTGCTAGCGCAGAAGTGGTGCTCTATCACCGTGCGTTACTTGAGAGACGTCCAGGCTAGGTGCTGTAGCAGCTGCCTCTTTGCCACCTGTAGCCTGAAATTGAAGTCCATTAGGGAAGGTGTTGCTGACAGGAGGTGTAAAAGTGAGTCCTGATGACATTATTTGTGCCCTGTGTTCCCTTGTGCCAAAGATAGGCCCTATTTCGAGAATTCTCAGAACCAATAAATTCCTTTTTTGCCTAAGTCATTTGGAGATGGTTTTGATTTATGTACTTATACTTCAGTGTTTGTAATAAACAATGCTCACTCAGATTTTGATATCAGAATGTAGGAAAGTTAGAAGTAATATTTTCTAAAATTTTAAAACTTGTTGAGTAGAAAAAATATATACAGTGGTGAGGTACCTTGTATCCTAGGCTGGGAGATTGGTAATTTTTATTCTTTACAGTAAAATAGCTAACTAGAATATGCAGTAGCATATTAGATCATGGAATTTAAACAATGAGTCTATTACGGCTGCAGAATATGGTTGCTTTGTTTTGTTTTTGGTAGAAAAAATTTAGCATGCTGGAGTATGTTAGTTACATTTTGAACTTAGTAAAAGACACTCAGAAATCAAAAAGGCTTAGTTAAAACTCGTCTATCTGGAAGCAGGGAAAAAAGGAAATATACTTGTTCTACAAAAACCAATTTTGCCTAGGGCTTGCTATTTACGATGTTTGAAGTACCAGAAATCTTAGTCTTTGTGTGATGGAAATGCTACCCAAACTAACAATCAGAGGCAAGGTGGCAGGTAATATCAAGATCATCATGTTCTATACTCCTGCATCACAAGGGGACAATTGCTTCTGTAGAGTTGTGGCCGAAAAGAGAAGATTGTATAGAGTTTTGTCTACCCAGGCTTTCAAACTACCCATTGAGTTGAAAAGAGAAGATGTAAATTCCAGAGCTAACACAGCATACTGCTGCTCAATAAAGTCAGAGACTGAAGATGCACTGGGAAGGCTTTTAGTTTTATTAATTTTCATTTGGGACTTCTGATACTTGCAATTTGAAGTGTCCTTCACTGTTAAATTGAGTCTCAGAGAGCTTTGGTTTCTTATAGATAATATAGGAATGACAATAACTTTCTTCCAAGATAAATTTAAGGATTAAATTAGACCATATAAGTTGGAGGATTAAGCACCTTGTCTGGTCCATAGTTGAGACTTGATATCGCAACAAATATTATTGGTGTAGGTAGTTCAAAGTTCCAGAAAAGAAGGTTTAGGATAATTTAAACTGTAATAATTTATATAGCGAATAGTAAACCTGTGGAATTCATTATTTCAAGAACTAGTACTCATGGTAAATACATTTTTAAAAATAACAGACCCACAATGGATTATTAGTGAAGCTAAGATTTTCTATACATACATTAGTAGCAACATGTGATTCCAGTGCTGATACCACTATTATTTTACATTGTAAATATTTTTTTGTTTATCTTTAATGTTTATATTTATGTTTTTTTCCCCAGCTAGGTTATCTTTGCACCATCAATATTAACATACTGCTTGATCATAGTAGGCAACTAATTTATGTTTGTTGATTGTATCCATATATGAGTTAATTAACTAATGAAAATTCTTTTCTCTTGTAAGCATCAAAACAGAACCATATTTAGAGCGTATTTTCAGCATAAATCTAATCAAAGTAATTTTTTTCAATGTAAATGCTTACTTAAAATCCTCAATAAATTTGTGCATAAAAGATACCCTTAATCCCTTATTTATGCTGGTGGAGTTTTACCATGATACTGAGTGTTATCTGTTTTTCTTTCTAAGGGTCTTTTATACTGAGTCTTCTTGTACTACTTTTTCAGTCTGTTGAATTATTTATCATGATCCCCAGCCTTGGGCCAGGCCTAACTAACTATACTAAGAAGAATTACAAATTTTTGGTGAAGGTACTTGACAAATAAGAGTGGGGTGAACCATAGGAGCAAAAGTAGAAGTAACTAACAAGGAATAAAAAATTAAAGTGAAATAAAGCTAAAAAAATTAATTAAATTTAGTGAATTGAATTTATTTTCAGAATGGAAAAGTTAGGAATATGGTAGAAGTAATCCCAGTATAATTTATTGTAGTATAGCTATGTTTCTTATTCTAGACTTTCCTGAAAGTAACCATTTTATTGTTTTCAATATAGTGTATAATGAAATGAAATTTAATTTTTCTGTTTTTGTAAGATGTCCTACGCATAGAAAAATTATCTTTATTGGACTATATATTTTAATTTTGCATTAAAAACTTGGCATTTACATACAACATATTCAAAAACTTTCACTGTGTACTCTTTATGCTTTAGGTAGTATCTTGGTTCAGAGGATACCACAACCCTTGCCTTAAGAAGCAATAAACAAAAATGATAAGAAAGTAGATAATGACAATGCAAAAAGTGAAGTGTTATGATAGTGAAGGCACAGAGAATGTGTACCTGAACTAGACTGGGAAAAAGTTGGGAGACCTTAGAAAGTCTTCTGAGCTGAGTCTTGAAGGAAGAGTTAGCCAGGTCAAATGCGATTGGGGTTGGGATCTGGGAAATCATTCTTTCTAAGAAGCTACAATTTGTGACCATAGTAGAGAGAGAGTATGGGGGATTTAAGAACTGCAGATAATTTAGTGTAATTGGGGGCCACATTAGATAAATGAAGGTAGAAACACTGGTAATGACTAAATTACAGACAGCCTCAGATACCTGCTAAGGTTTGAACTTAATTTCAAGGCTGCCAGTATGTATTGAATGGCTTAAATAGGTGGATATGACATGATCCACTTGGTTTTTTTAAAGAATTCCTGAAGGGATGACGAGAATGTATAAGAAGGGGCAAAATGATAAGCAGGAGATCAGTTTAGCAAGCAGTACTAATTCAACCAAGATATTATGCTTGCCTAAACCAAATTAATGGTGTTAGGATGGAAAGGAGATGAACTGAAGAAGTATTAATAAACACAATCTATAATTTTCTGTCTAATTGAATGTTGGTGGTGAGGTGCAAATTTTTTATCTCAGAAAATTAATATATGCAGGTTTCACTCATTAAGATGATTGTAAGATGAGTTTGATATTTGTATATGTTAAATTTGAAGCTCTTTTGGGACATTTAAGTGAAAATATCAGGCAATTAATTTTGCTGAAAAATATGTAACCAAGTTTTTATCATTAAATGTAATGGTAAATGTCCTGGGGCCTTCTGGGAAGGATTCTCTTCCTTGATTAAAAAAAAAAAAAAGGAATTCCAACCCTTCTTTCCTGTTCCAACATTGATTTATAGGGACCTGATGCTTGGAACTGCAGAAATATTCTTTTAACCATTAGGGAAAAACAAGGAGAATCATGAAGAACTGGAAACAAAGCCCTGATATTATGAAGCTACTGGATTTGCCATTCAACTATGGACTATTTTAGATGAGATAATAAAAACACTTGTTGTTTGAGCAACTTTTCTTTTTTGTTATTTGCAACTGAAGGCATTACAACCTGATGATTGAGAGGTGATTTGAAGATAATTCAGTGGAATGAGTATAGGGAACTTTTTAAAAAGCTGAATTGTGATTAAGAAGGGAGAGATGTGGGGCGCCTGGGTGGCGCAGTCGGTTGAGCGTCCGACTTCAGCCAGGTCACGATCTCGCGGTCCGTGAGTTCGAGCCCCGTGTCGGGCTCTGGGCTGATGGCTCGGAGCCTGGAGCCTGCTTCAGATTCTGTGTCTCCCTCTCTCTCTGCCCCTCCCCCGTTCATGCTCTGTCTCTCTCTGTCCCAAAAATAAATAAAAAAAAAAAAAAAGTTGAAAAAAAAAATAAGAAAAAGAAGGGAGAGATGCTATTATTTAGATGGAGATATGGCATTAAGTAAAAGTTATCTTTTTTCTTATTTAATAGGCAAGACTTAAGAATATCTAACTACTGACATTACAGGGAAAATTACAATTGAAAGAGAAATTTAAGGCTAGAGAGTATAATGTATGGAGTTGATTGAATAGGAGAAGCCTTTGGGGGAAGGAATCCTCATTCTGTCTGATAGCAAGATGGCACAGGTAGATGAACATACGGCTGACTGGTACATGAATTTCATTACTTTTATTCAGTTTTACTTATTGTTTTTATTTTGTTCAGTAACCAAAACAGAATTTTCTATTTTGGATCATCACTGATTATTTTCAAGGATTTCTCTTTTCCATCATCAGAGAATGCCCTCCAGAAAAAAATAAGTTATCATTAATATGTATATGCCCAGGTGTGGGAGTGCCTGCACATTTGGAATGAGACAGGCAGCAACTGATTGTGTCAGTAATTGTCAAAATCAGATTTCTGTGGCCAGCTGGCTTATCGAAGCACATATTGTTCTGGAGAACCTAGGAGTCAAATTGGTACCAGCTGAGGAGACAGATATTGGGATGAAGGCCAAACTAAATAAAAAGATATAAGAAAAGGACAAATTCTGAGTAGAAGAGAAAAATGGAGCATACCAGAGAGTTATTTGATAGTTGTTTTTAAAGATACAACTGAAGAGGTTTGCATTTGCAGCCTCAAAGCCTGAAAAGCGTTCTCTTATTACACTCAAGGGGAGGAATGGAAGCATTTCAACTGGCTGCAGTAGGAACATACCGAGAAACCTCAGTCTGTTACGTACACAATTTCCATAAACTGACATTCTGCATTTGCTCTTTCTTAACTAGATGATACCAAGAAATGAAACCCAACATCCGTCACTGTAATTAACTTGAGTATACAATGACAGTATTTGCTTCCCCTAAAGTGACAACTGATATTAAACTGTTACTGAACATTGAAAAGTTAGAATTGATTCTTAAGTGAAACAATAGAATGAAGGTATGCTTTTTATGTAGAAATATACCCCTCCTACAAGATTCTGTACATACAAATCCATGCCTTTAACATTGTTTCCAGATGTACTTTTGGCAAACTTTTTTTTTTGTTGTTTAGTTAGACCTGTTTCTTAAGCCATGTGAAAGATTATATATTACCGAATAGAACCATTTTTGAGGCTTAAGGTTGAAATAGGAGATACTAGTGATTACATATTTAAGTGATTTGCCATTCTGGAGTGATATCAAGTGCAAGAATAATAATGACCCCACCCATAGCTTAATTACTTTACATACAAGCCAAAAAAAATCAAAAATCAAATTAATCTTTCCTTGATTTATGTGTACTGAAAGCAATGGGAAACCATTATGAAGCTGTACATCTTTCAAAAATTGATTAACCAGGTAGAGGGGAACTGGCAAGTCTTCAAAAAAAAATTTACTTAGTGTTTGGGCCAAAACTGTAAATTATTTTCAAATTATTTGCAGTGTACATTTCAATGCTCCATTGAACTAAGAAGAAATGTATTTGTTCAGCTGGAAGATGTTCCTCTTGGCACAATATCAAATTTACAAAAGCAAAGAGAGAAAGTGAAAAAATTTTGAACATTTTGAGTATAAGGAAGTAATATCATGAAATGTAATACAGAGTATATTTTACAAAGAATTAAGTATTTCTTTTCTGTATTTTTATGTTTCTGAGAACACCATTCAAATTTGCCAAATAGCTGAATATTTGAAAAGTATTTGATTTTGTTATAAGTGAGACACTAATATTTACACATTGTAAATGCCTTTCCTACTACTTCCATCTTTCTTTCCTTCCCCCTGTATTTCTATTTTTTTTAACCTACGTCACTAGAATGTTAAATAAATTGTCATTAATAAGTTAGTGATGCCAGGCTGAAAAATAAATAAATGAACACTTGTTTGATAGATGTTGGAATTAAAAAAAGCAACTTCTTTTAATTTATCTTTTTATGTTCTCACTTTATAAAAGTTATAGATATTAAGCTCTGCTAAATGCAGAGGAAGGTAATGAAAAACTAAAACAATATCTTCTATCATCTCACTACCCAAACATTACCAGTAATAGTATAACTTTTTCTAACCTTTAATTTTGTCACTAGGCTTTAAAAAATTGAAGTGCTTGGTATAATACTTTGTATGTAATTCGTATCATGGTATTTCAGTAAAAATTACATGAAAATATATATCTTTTTAATGGTTGTGTGATAACCTGTTTAGTGAACATTTAGATTAATTATAATATTTCCCTGCATTCAGTATTATTGATGATGTTTTATAATACAGGTATATTATTTATAATAGTTCCCTCAAATTAGTTAAAAAAATACTTATTGTATGGCTATTTTGTGCTAAGTTCAGAGATGTTAAGACACAATCCCTACCTTAAGAAGAGTATAACAGTGGAGAAGAAGCCCTGCATTGGGCTCCATGCTAGGCATGGAACCTGTTTGAGATTCTCTCTCTCCCCCACCCCACCCCACCCCCATCGCTCCCCCGCCCCAGCTCACACGCTCTCTCTCTCTCTCTCTCTCACACACATAAATAAAAATACTCATACTTAAAAAAAAAAGTGTCATTTAAATAGACTATTCTCTTCCCCTATCACCCCAAACTTGATAAGTTATGTGGGATTCTGTTCATGAGTCTTTTCAAAATTCCCTAGAATAGCAGGACATTCAAATGAATGATGATCCCAGGTGTTCTGCCCATTCATCCAGAAGGCTATACCTTTGCACATAGGCTCTCTTCCTTTCCTGACTTTCATGCTTCTGTTAAAAGAGCTACAAAACCTGATAAGGACATAGGATGATAAAGAAGTAGATTATTAGTTAAAAGTGATGACAGGTCAGGGGCGCCTGGGTGGCTCAGTCAGTTAAGCATCCGACTTCGGCTCAGGTCATGATCTCATGGTCCGTGAGTTTGAGCCCCACGTTGGGCTCTGTGCTGACAGCTCAGAGCCTGGAGCC
The DNA here is from genome assembly GCF_018350195.1 of Panthera tigris. Taxonomy (NCBI): domain Eukaryota; kingdom Metazoa; phylum Chordata; class Mammalia; order Carnivora; family Felidae; genus Panthera; species Panthera tigris. The sequence goes on along the minus strand of NC_056667.1, from coordinate 87,474,206 downwards.
TGTTTCAGGTTCTGTGTCTTCCTCTCTCTGACCCTCCCCCATTCATGCTCTGTCTCTCTCTGTCTCAAAAATAAGTAAACGTTAAAAAAAAATTAAAAAAAAAAGTGATGACAGGTCAGTCGAACATTTACCTGAAAGAGAAGACTGAGGGTCACCACTAGAATTCTGTTATGCAACTAAGGAGTATAGCTAGGGTCTAGATTTACTAAAGACATGAAGTTTTTGGTTCTAGTTGCTTGACTTAGGGTTGATTTACCTTTGAGTATTGAAATAGACACTTGTATAAGCAAGGGCACATTGTATATGTTATTAGTTATTTGGTCCATGTGTGGGGATGTAAATATGCTTGTCACATGGGTCAAACTGAAAATGTTAATTTATTTAGTAAACATGTCTCATTGGTGCTATGAAAAAACATGCTGTAATGTCCTATGAGCTTTATGATATCAAAAACTCCGTTTTTGTTGTGCAGTGATATAACAAAGATATAAAGAAGAAAATGATTTCTCCAATGCACATTATACTCCAGTGACTCTCTAAAGAGGTGACATTTTCACACTTCTATATTTTTATTAATGCTATACCCTCCCCCATCTTTTCAAAGCTAATAAATACCTTTTTATCTTTTTCTAAAATTTTTAATTAGTTAATTAATTTTCTTTATTTTCACTTGTTTTGTTTTGTATTTTTTTTAAAATTTACATCCAAATTAGCATATAGTGCAACAATGATTTCAGGAGTAGATTCCTTAGTCCCCTTTCCCATTTAGCCTATTCCCCCTCCCACAACCCCTCCTGTAACCCTCAGTTTGTTCTCCATATTTGAGTCTCTTCTGTTTTGTCCCCCCTCCCTGTTTTTATATTATTTTTGTTTCCCTTACCTTTTTATCTTTTAAAACAGCTAAATGAAAATCCTTGTGCCAAAAGTCACCTCTATCAAAACATTTATGTCATTTTGTCATAATTATTTAGTGCCTAAGTTAGAACATAGATTTTGCAAGAATGAATTTAAAAAGAAGGTCATTGAATGAAAACATTCAGTAGAAAAGTCTAAACTCTGATGTTTTGAATATGTGTTTGTATAGTAACCAGTCTAGACTTCAATTTGCTCATGTATTAAAAAAAGTACATTTCAACTTGAATATCATGTATATATGATGGAGCACTGGTCACTGCAAGTCAACTACTAATCTGAAATAGCAGAAGTAGTGCTGCTAGTTAATCTCTGCTAAACTTTTAATTTACATTATATTTGAAATAGGAAATTATTTTTCTTTTCTTTGAAGTTGATTGTGTTGGTAAAGGATTGCTTTTTATTTTATACTACTTAAGCTTTACTTTTTGATTTTGTTATCTTTCTACTCAAATTTCTTAATTTGTTTCCAAATACGATCAGATATTTCCATTTACCATCATTAATTAGCTCACATTCTCTACTCTTCTTTGAATAGATATTTAATTACATTGTTTAATACTTAGAAAATGTGAATGTGGTTATTGTTCTCAGAGTTCTACTTTCTTTCCTTGGTTCCAAACAAATCTTTTCCGATTTCTCAAACACTTGTGTAGCTATAAACGCTTATCTTTGGGTTTTTGTTTGGCCTAATTATTTACTCTAAATATTTCTGAAGACTCATCTTCCTGATTTCACCTTAAGTTCTGCAAGTGAAGTGTAAAGAAAGCAAATGCAGCAAAAAGCAACTGTATTTGCACAAGAACATTGAGCTATTTAAGTTACTAACCTATTGGGGCATGTGTAAAATGCCACAGCAGTTGGCAATGCTTAATTAAAGCATTAATAGTAAATGGAAGCATTTAGATTTATATATCATTTGAGGAAACTAACTCAATAGGCACTGAACAAAATTCATAAAAAACAGCTTAATTATATATATATTTTTGGCAAGAAAACAGGATAGTTTTTTCAAATTTGAAAATCCCATGGAGATTTCAGCAGGGTGTCTATGAAACTAGTGACTATGTATTACCCTTCGTGTAGCAGGAATTCATTCAAAACAATTTTATCAAAATATGTTGACAACATCACTAATGGATAACATTAGTTGAAAAGTAAAAGTTAGAATGTGAGTAATATTAAATAAATTATTTACTGCAAAAATAAATTGCATCCTCCTTTTAAAGGACAAAAAAGTGACAACTTCGAAAATTACATTAACTGTGAGATCATGACTTGAGCCAAAGTCAGATGCTTAAGCCACTGACCCACCCAGGCACCCCTTAAATTAGTTTTTTTTTAATTAAATCATACTTGTCCAGTGGAGGGACTTTAAATAGCACATTTTTTTTTTCTGCTTCCTAAAACATTTTCCTTTTTATGTATTTCTTAAATACCTTGAACATATTGCCTCTGAAAATGCTTTTTTGACTTCTTCAAGAATAATTAAACATGGTCTAAATTCACAGATTTAATTAAGCCAAAAATGTCATAAAATAGGGATACACAGTAACAGTCTCATGTAGGAGGTAGAACAAAGATGGAAATGAAATAAGAAAATTGGGTATTATTTTTGAATAAGCTGGAATCTTTTAGCAATTATTTAGCCATGTTAATTAATCTCTCTGAATTTCTATTTCCCCATCTTGATCTGGGAAATATAATTATAATTACTTCCTGGAGTTTTTGTGATGATTAAATGAGTTCATCTTTTGCCTAGGAAAAGAGATGGGACAAACTCCTTTAATTATCTGATCTCATTTGAGGTTGGTGAAGTCTATGGTCTGTGTGCTTACCATGGGTGTCCCATCAATCCTTCCCTCTTACTGGTTAACTAGGCCTTATATTGGGGGACACTCTGAACTCAGCTGCATTCTCAATTCGGTACTCAGCAGTTTCTATTACAAGGTCATCTTAGCCCTCACTATAGAGGTTCCATGGTGGGCCAACCTCTTTTCAACTCTGAGATATCTTGTTTCACAGTGTGGTTTATAGAGAGTTCTAGATTGCTCTTACATCATGCACAACTGTTGGGGAATTAGGGTTTTGAAAGTCTCCCTTCTCACCCCTACAAAAAAATTATAATTTTCTTTTACTTATTTATTTATTTACTTACTTACATTTTTTTTAAGTAGGCTTCACACCCAGCGTGGAGCTCAATGCAGGGCTTGACCTCATGACCCTGAGATCAAGAGTCGGATGCTTAACTGACTGAACCACCCAGGCACCCATCGAATTTTCCATTAGAAACACAACTTTAAAAAATAGTTAAAACTGAGCACATGGGTGGCTCAGTCGGTTAAGCATCAGACTGTTGATGTCAGCCCAGGTCATGATCTCACAGTTCGTGGGATTCAGCCCCATGTCTGGGGATCCAGCCCTGTGTCAGGGTCTGTGCTGACAGCTCAGAGCCTGCTTGCAATTCTCTCCCCCTCTCTCTGCCCCTCCCCCACTTGTTCTCTCTCAATCTGTCTCAAAATAAATAAACTTTAAAAAATAGTTAAAATTGACTAGATATCTAGCCAAATAGATTAAGGTAAGAGTTACTAGACTTACCCTATTGAATCTACATTTAGTGTAGAATCCCTTTTGGGATTCATTACTTTATGAGTTCTCATTGTATTCTCCAAAATATCACTTAAAATGATAATAATTATGAGAATGCTACCATAAGTATTCTCCTCCTCATTTTTCTCCATAACTGCAAGAGACACCAAGAGACATGGCAACATCAAACATCTGTTAAATGTTAATAATTTTAATAAGAAATATTAATTTTAGTAATATCTCTTATTGGACCTTAGGATGCAATGTTTAATACTTATTATTCAATGAACATTAGAATATCCCTGAGTCTTGTGCAACACTTACATAGTCTTATGGACTGCATGTTTTTGTCCATCCAAATTTTGTATGTTGAAAGTCTAATCAGCAATGTGATAATATTTGGAGATAGGGCCTTAATGGAAGTAATTAAGGTTAAAAGTGCTTATAAGGATGAGGCTCTGATCCAATAGGATTAATGTTTTGTTTTCTTTTTTAAGACACTAGACACCAGAGAGGGAGTTTTCTCTCTCTCTGTCTCTTTCTCTCTGTCTGTGTCTCTCTCTGTCTCTCACACACAGACACACAGAGAGAGAGGGAGAGAGAAAGAGAGAGATAGAGAGACACATGCCATGTAAGGAAGCAATAAGAAGGCAGATGTCTGCAAACTAGGAAGAGTTTTCACTGGGAAATGGATTGGTTAGCACCATGATCTTGAATTTCCAGCCTCCAGAACTGTGAGAAATAAATTTCTGTTGGTTAAGTCACCCGGTCTCTGGTATTTTATTATGGCAGCCTGAGTGGACTAAGGCACATGGTAATGACAGTTTATTATAAAATTTATAGCAATACTGATTATAAGTAATTACACACCATATTGTTCACACTATTTTATTAGTCATATTGTAGGAAAGTAAAAATAAGCAAAACATTTTAAAATAACAAGCATTATTCTTAATTCTTATGTGTCTAAATACTATCATAGAAACAATATTTGGCTTACGGTAGATTTCCCTTAAACAAAGTTGCAGTTTTGTTAGGCACAAAAAACATCCAGAAGATAAAATTATAGACCAGTGTAAGAAACTAAAATTACCACTTGGAAAATTTTGTAGTAGGTAGTCGCCCACAGGTGTACATAAATTTTTTTTTTTTTGGATTTTTATCTACTAATTCAAAGTTTTGTATTTTTTTAAGTTTATTTTTATTTATTTTGAGAGAGATAGAGAGAGAGCAAGCAGGGGAGGGGCAGAGAGAGAGGAAGACACAATCCCAAGCAGGCTCCACACTACCAGCACAAAGCCTGATGCAGGGTTCGAACTCACAAACGGGGCTCAAACTCACAAACCATGAGATTACGACCTGTGCTGAAATCAAGAGTCAGATACTTAATCAACTGAGCCACCCAGTCACCCTCAAAGTTTTTCCTTTCTGTTGTTCATTGCTAAATATTCTCAGGCTAACAAATACTTTGAAAGTGTGTGCATCCTTTAATTGCCCTTACTGTTATTGAGGAAAGCCATCTGACTAGACAGTGGCAAGACATTGTGAAAGATTTAACATATTATATCATCTGTGGTATTTGCATTTTAATTGAACTGACTGGAGGAAATAATGTTTATTCCAATAGAACACATTTCTATTGGCAAAATTTCAGCATTGTGGCCAGTCATTTGTGGCCAAAAAGTAGATCCTGCCTATCCTACCTGTGCTAAAGTGCTAATCTAATGGCGTATTACAAAATGGGCAAATTCATAACCTTAATCACAAACCTTAACATGATTAAAGAAAAAAATCTAAGTGCTCTAAGAAATCTTCATGCAATAGCTATATACAAATAAAATTTGCCCTAGGTTTTGAAGGTAAGGTAAAATACAGGTAATCGATGAAAAAGTAGAAGGAAAGCAAAGGCACCCCAGAATGAATGACAAATCTGGGGATAGTCTTCAAGACAAATCTGGGGATAGTCTTCAAGAATAATTTAAATATGAGATATTAATTTTAGCAACATTTTGTATTTTCCCTAGGTGCTTGCCCTGTGTCACCCTCCCCTACTCTACTAGAATGGTCATTAGTTTTCAGAGAAAAAGGAGAACTTTTTTTTTTCCTGGTAACTTTGTTAAAGTCTCAAATGCTCAAAGTGAGTCTGAATACTTACATTTGTACCCTATTGTTTTTGTTTCCAAATACAGTATTTGAATCACTGGAATAAAGCTAAGAACTTGGCTTGGCCTTTAAATATAAAAAGCTAATATCTAATCATGGTCCTAATTGAGTGTGTGATTGGTGTGTGCCTGAAAACATATCAGCACAACAGAAAGAAAAAAACAATGCCTAATACACTGACCTTTTTCTTTTGAAACCCATTCCTTATGTTTTGGGCTCAGATCAGTCTACTCTGATTAGCTTATAGGAATATTTTACCAGTTGTACTTCATAAAAAAGAATATTTATAGTTCTATAAGTACAGGGTTATATGTATAAAAGTTAAAAGCAGTATTTTAATAGTTTTGACAGAAGCAGAAAAATGTTCACCTTTAGCCCAGAAAGCTGATCTATAGCCTGCATAGTTCTGATCAAATACTTACTGGTTGCTACATTCTTAAAGGGTCTCATGACTGCCTGTACATTTCACTGATAGCTAATATCAAACTGAATGATAAGCACCAGAGAAATCTTGCAAAAGTAGTTTTTCAACTAGAAACTTGAAGAAGACATATATGATCTAATACTCCCTACACATCTCTTCCCCCTTGAATACTAAGCATATAACTAACCACCAGCTTCATACAGCAAAAGTGCAGCTCTTTCTGCCCACGGGTCCTGTCCCCATGCTATAATGAAAGCACCTTTTTGCACTGAAAATATCTCAAGAATTCTTTCTTGACTGTTTGCTAGCGGCCCCACATCAGTTTCGTTTCTAAGATCTCAATCTTGGTCTCTTTTTAATAGCTACCTATTATTATTTTATGGCTATCTTAGCATTTTTACTTAAAATTAAAAATTTTAAGAATCCATTTCCCCTTATACAACCCCCTATTCACCAGGGTTTAGATGTTCCTTAATCTTGGTCTTTCTATTTCACAATTTTGGTTTTGTTAAGGATCTCTTGATCCATGGTTGATTATTCAAATTTGTACATAAGGGATGATGTGGATGAACATAGGAAGTTTTCATGAGTTTCTGGAGTATGCAATTCACTGCTTACACATTGGCCTTGTTGATCCTTATACACACTGATTTCACTCTAGCTTTAGACCTTTCGAAACAACAGTTTTCCTTTGACTAGCATGTTCTTCCTCTGTATGGCTCTCCCTTTAATTTTTTTAGGTTTCTGTTTAGTATCACCTCCTCAACAGGTCTTTCCTGACCACACTATCCATCGCCACAGTCCCATTTCATTGATAGACTCCCTATCCTGCTTTGTTTTTCTTTCTCTTACTTAGCAATATGTAATTAGAGTATAGAAGTTGGGTTTATCTGTTTAATGCATGTTTCCTTACTAGAATGTAATGTATGGTCCATGAGGGCAGGATCTTTGCATTATTTACTGCAATATTACCACTGTGTAGAACACACTTGACAGTAAATATTTTATTTATTGAATAAATTACAAATAAATGCCCCACTCACTCCCCTCCCCCCACCCATCCCCACTTTGACACAAAGATACTGAATAACAAAGCTGAACTCTGTGCTCTGTAAGTGCATGGGTCTTGTCAAGAGGCAAGCTTTTCTTTCTGACCTTAACTGGGGAGAGGACAGATGGGCTTAGGCTCTCATTTATAGTAGAAGTAAGGAGGGCATGGTTTGAGATTTCCTATCTATTTTTTCTTTTCTGCTCCTTTTGTGGTATTCCAGAATTATCTCAAAACCCTATTGTCCTTAAATCTACCCCTCCCCCACCAGTCAGGACAATCTCTCCCTTTGTTCAAAAACCAATTCTCAAGGCTGTGTTGGGATCAGATGCTACAACTAGCTTGCTGATACACATGAAATAGGGAAAGGTAGTCCCATTTGCTTTATAAGCAGTCCTTCAGTTAATTATCCTATCTGTGTAATCCAACACTCCTTTCTTTCCTCCATACCACCTCTCTGTGTGAATGCCTCTCTGGCTCTTCATCAGGGAAGTGCTCCCAAGTAGCCTTCTGACAATGCTTTGAGAAATAATGATTAAATAAGATGAACAATCCCCTAATAATGATCATTTCAATATAGATTTTTTATCATTTTAAAGGGTTTTGGGGGGAGAGGAAAGTAGGTACGCCCAATCTCCCATCTTGGTCTTGAAACAATAATATTTAAATCGGGAGACTTTTAAAAGCTTACATTTTTGCATGATTTCTCCTATGGTTGCTCAGAAACAATTTCAGAGTATTAAATTAACAGAATTATTGAGGCTTATTTACTTCCTGTATTAGCTTTCCAAATTCTTCCTGTATTAGGTTACTAAGATAGCATGCAGAAAAAATTAAGTTAACTTCTAAACAGAAACTGCAACTTCTGTGAGAGAAAGAAAGAAAGAAAGAAAGAGAGAAAGAAAGAAAGAAAGAAAGAAAGAAAGAAAGAAAGAAAGAAAGAAAGAAAAAGAGGGAGGGAGGGAGGGAGGGAGGAAGGAAGGAAGGAAGGAAGGAAGGTAGGAAGGAAGGAAGGAAGGAAGGATGGAAGGAAATTTTAAGCCAGAAGAAGAATGAAAGCAAGCAGTACTCAAAACCCTTAAACATCCTCAAAATTCCACCTTTCCCTGAAAACCCAAAGACCCAATATGCACATTTCAGAGGCACAAAACGTCCCAAAGCTCTTTTTGGCCCTATCCTCAAAGCCTAGGGATCTTCTCTGCAGGCATAAATACAATCAAATTTGCAAGTGATGCTAGCAGGGGTAGGAAAAATGCTTTATGCCTTATCCACCCTAAGTTGAAATATGTTGTTTTCTTCTTTCAATGGCCTCATTAATCCTGTAAATTCAACAGTTCAACATTAAGATCAGTGGGCTCGATTAGTCAGGTTTGCCATCTTTCCTTCCTTCCTTCCTTCCTTCCTTCCTTCCTTCCTTCCTTCCTTCCTTCCTTCCTTCCTTCTTTCCTTCCTTCCTTTCCTTCTTTCCTTCTTTCCTTCCTTCCTTCTTTCTTTAAGTTTTTCCCTCCTTATTGTAACATAGTCATTGAGGAAGTCAGGGTAGCCAGTGTGGTAAGATATGGTGCCAACAACACTCATCAAATTCCAGTGACTGAGTTGGACAAAGGAATACCCACATGCTAGGGCCTTCCTTTGGAGAAAGGGACAATAGAAAATGAGCCACTTTTAAGGTCCGTCCCACACCGACTCACTCTCCTAGGGTTGGGCTGTAAAGGGCTTCACCTTTGTGGGTAGGCAGTGAGTAATGTGGCATTCACCTAATTTTTGGACTTCTGCTCAAATGTAGGTGTTGTTCAGTCGATAAGTTCCAAGATAGGCTTTCTTTTAAAAGTCTCTTTCCTGCCTCATATTTTTTTTTTCCTGGAAGAAAATAAAGCTGAAAAAACATTTAAGAGGTCAGGGGCTAGCAGCTGTGAAGTCAGCCACAAAATTCTTACAGCAATGTGCAACAAAATGTCTCTTTTAAGGTTTCTTTAGTTTAAAACTATTTTCATAGTTCAAAAGAAGATGAGAAATAATATAGAGAGTTAAAAGTTATAAAAATCAACATATTTCTCTTTGTTACATTGCTAGAATTTAAGACCCTTTAGCCCCCAAATAAAGTCAGTCATAAACTGAACCTGATAGATTAGAAATAAAGATCAGGTAGTAAAATACGATTTATCAACATAGCAAAATATATGGTACATAGGACAGTCGCCTCCTATGACAAGATTTTTTTTAACCTTGAAACCAAGTGTCCAAATCACTTATTTATGTCCCAAATTGTAGTTTTCTGTGGTTGGGTTTGATTCCCAAATCGATCACTTACTGAGTTGTATAATCTTAGGGTATTAATTTTCTCATCTTAAAAAATGGCAATTAAAAAATTTACTTCACAGAGTATTATCAGAGTTAAATCACAGTTATTATCAGAGTTGGTTAAGTGTATGTCATGTGATAGTTAAAATGCTGATTTTATAAGATCAAAGGTCACAAGTTAATTTCAGAGGACCTGGGTTTGAGTATCAACTGAGCCACTTAGCAACTTGGAGTTTTTTCACATTTACTTACTCTGACGTTTTATTTCTTTTTTTAATTCATAAAATTAAAACTAAGGCCATGGTTACTTTTATGAGGATTAATTAATGAATGAAACTCATTCATTGATTTAAACAATGTTTATTTATTTATTTATTTAACTATTTATTTATTTATTTATAAAACAGGGTACCCAAAAGACACCTGCCGACATTAAGCTGAGATTCTAGTAGTTTTGCCAAAATTGTACACACAGCAGGAATTTATTTAGGATGAATAAAGATAAGCTCTATTCAAAGATAGAATTATAACTCTTCTTTTTACTCTCTAACAGAATTTTTAAAAAATTTTTTTAACGTTTATTTATTTTTGAGACAGAGAGAGACAGAGCATGAACGGGGGAGGGGCAGAGAGAGAGGGAGACACAGAATCGGAAGAAGGCTCCAGGCTCTGAGTCATCAGCCCAGAACCAGACGCCGGGCTCGAACTCACTGCATGGTGAGATCGTGACCTGAGCCGAGGTCGGACGCTCAACCGACTGAGCCACCCAGGCACCCCTCTAACAGAATATTTTATAAGAAGGAAGGAATCACCGAAAGGATCTTTTTTTTTTTTTCTAGTTCCAAGGCTTATCTTTAGTTAAAAAACAGGTTGACACATTTTATGAAAGATTTTTTAAGGAAACAATGGGAAGAGACAAAATAAATTATGTAACGTTAAAAAAATACATAGAAGAAATTTAACTTCTTGGCACTATTTTGGTAGTGTTAGCATGCCCATTGCTTTCAAAAAAGATTGCTTCTGAAAATAGGATTCCAAGCCCCAAAAGGATCCATTATTTTTATTTATTTTAGTATTTCGTAGTAGGTTGGGGAAGTTTGTTTAAGATGATGTTTTTTCACTTCCTCCTTTGTAGGAAATAAATATATTGGTTTGTCATATTCTAATATTTTGTTCACTGATACAATGTTAAAATGTTTGCAGTTTTTATCCTCTTACAATCAAGCACATCTTGACAGTAGATACAAGTATTCAAGTATGCATACTAATTAAACCAATTAAAAATTCCAAGGATTGGGGCACATGGGTGGCTCAGTTGGTTAAGCTTTGGACTTTGGCTCAGGTCATATGATCTCATGGTTGATGGGTTCAAACCTCACATCAGGCTCTGTACTGACAGCTCAGAGCCTGGAGCCTGCTCTGGATTCTGTGCTTCCCTCTCTCTGCCTCTCTCTCTCTCTCTCTCTCTCTCTCTCTCTCTCTCAAAAATAAACACTAAAAAAAAATTCCAAGAATTATAGTTGATGGAAGTTTGTTTTTTATATTTACAATTACAGTTTTAGAAATAACTGGCTTGCCAAGTTACTTTTATTGCTCACCTCATATTGAAAGTTCTATATACATATTGTTTACATTCAAGAAGAAAAACGAATTATTTTGAACAAACTGCTGTGTTGTAGGTTGATGAATGCACTATTTTGTTAGCAAAACCACAGTATAAATAAGCCTAAAGGAGAGTAAGAAAAATTGTATGGGACTTTAGCCGAAGAGGTTTTATCAGGAGGAGGAATGAAGTGAGTTTAAGGAGACATATTTTGTTGTAAGATTACATGTAGTTACAATGAGTAGAAAAAAGTGAGGAAAAGAGATCTTAAAATGTATGTAAATTATTATACTATCTTTACTATTTCCGTGGATCAATTTTGATATGCAAATAAAGTATATTACTAGTGGGTGGATGGGTAAGATTAAAAAAAATTAAAAAAAATATTTTGATCTTGGCTCCCTAAATTAATGATGTACTGACCCTCTCCCATCTTTTCGGGGCTGCTGTGATAGATACAACTAGTATTTCGTACATATTAACTCTGACGTGAAGGTCTTTCCCCCCTTTGCATAAAAACTGTCACTCTGAATTCAACCTTATATATTTTGTAAAAAGAATTACTTTTTCTAAGTTTAATTTCAACAATGGTATTCAACATTTCAGGCAAATAATATCTAGTTTAGCTACTCTTTCTTATTCTATATTTTAAATTATGCTTTTATGCGTAGGTTCATTCTTTCAGCTATTCCAAATAGCTGAGGAAGCTCCTATTTTTTTTTTTTTTTTAATATCAGGCACACACACACACATATGTAGACACACATCCACACATTTTGGTACTGTATAGTAATCTCCTTCACAGCCATACTTTTTAATTTTTTTAAAAAATTTTTAATGTTTATTTATTTTTGAGAGAGAGAGAGAGACAGAGCATGAGCAGAGGAGGGGCAGAGAGGGAGACACGGAATCTGAAGCAGGCTCCAGGCTCTGAGCTGTCAGCACAGAGCCCGACACTGGGCTCAAACTCACGAACCGTGAGATCATGACCCAAGCAGACGCTTAACCCACTGAGCCACCCAGGCACACCACACCCATACTTTTTTAAAGTGTAATTTATATTCTTTCCACATCCTTACTTTCCACTCTTTCCTTGACCCAGGATTATCTGCTTCTTTTTCTATAATATGAATAAAATTGTTCTCATTAAGGTGAGAAATAACTTTGTTGTTGCTAAAACCAATGGATTCTTTACTTATTTATTTTTATTCACTTTATAGCTATATTTGACAATATAATCATTTCTTTCTTAAATCAATTTATTCTACATTAGCAGGATTGTCTAATGTATCTCTGATCTTTGTGGTTCCTGTCTCAGTTTCCTTTAAATTCCCTTTGAATTTGTTTCAGGCATGTCAGAGTTTTATCTTTAGCCCCTTCTCCATCTCCTCTGTGTACTTCCCTGAAAGATTAAATCAATTTATATGGCTTCAATCATCATCAGATGTCATGGTGCCTCCCATAGCCATGCTCTAACACAGACACATACATCCAAATGCCTTCTGGATATTTCTTCCTGAATGTCTCACAGTCACCTCAGCTTAACATGTTCCATACTGAACTTTTCACCTTCTTACTCCTCCACCTACCAAATGACTCTTCTATGTTCTCTACTTCTGCAAATAACATTAACATCTGGCATTTCCAAAGCCAGAAATAAAGACATACTTTTGACTGCCCATTTTCTTTCATCCTCATATCCAAATAATTAGCTGGTCTTACCATTCTTATTCTTCATTTTCATTGCTACTATGTTACTTCCAAACACCATCACCTCTCACCTGGGTATTCTAATAATTTCCTAACTTGTCTTATTAATTCCTGTCTTGTCCCATCCAGCTAATTTTTACAGCACAGTTGCACCACTCTTTAAAATACAAATCTGAGAGCACCTGGGTGGCTCAGTCGATTAAGCACCCGACTTGATTTCGGCTCAGGTCATGATCTCTTGGTCATGAAATCGAGCACCGCATCAGACTCTGTTAGCACACAGCCTGCTTGGAATTCTATTTCTCCCTCTCTCTCTGCCCCTCCCCTGCTTGTGCTTTCTCTCCCTCTCTCTCTCTCAAAATGAATAAGCATTTTTTTAATCTGATGTCATTTTGTTTATTAAAACCTGCTCATTGATTCTTACTTTATTTAGAGTAGAAACCAAGGGTGCCTGCCTGGCTCATTCAGTGGAGCATGTGACTCTTGATCTCAGGGTTGTAGGTTCAAGTTCCACATTGAGTGTAGAGATTACTTAAAAATAAAAGCTTAAAAAAAAAAGAATCCAAATATACAAGCATAGTTTTCAGGTTCTTTCACTGTCTAGGATCTGCTTACATTACCAACCTCATATCTTACCCCTTCCTGCTTACAGAGGTATGGTCAATTCCTCTTACGTACGCAGACGTATGCATTCACTGTAAGTACCAGCCGTATTGAATTGCTTCTAGGTTCCTAAAGCACCATACTGGTATCTCCATTTCCCTTTTCACCTGACTATCATCTACTAACATTTAGACTTTCAATTAAGTGGCTTCTACTTTCTACAAGTATCCCTAATTCCTTCTGTCTGGGTTTAGAGTTTTTATGCTCCTGAATATCTTTCCATAAGTTCTCTTGCAGATTAAACCATTGCTTGTTTTAATTGCCCATATTTTTCCACTAGACTGTAAGCTCTATAACTATGGCTATCTTATTCACTACTTCATCCATGAACCAAGAATAAATATAGAAACATAATGCATAATTAATCAAGCAAATGGACTTTTATTGCTAATGCATACAAATTAACTGTAAATAATCTTTTAAAAATATCATTTTATTATACTATATTTTATTTTATTTTAAGGGCAGTTATGTTCATTGTGGAAAACTTGGAAAATCCAGATATAATGCTTAAAGTTATATTTATTCCTAATTTATAACACATAAAAATAATAGAAATTTTTGAAAATCAATCATCTATTTTTATATAATTCAGAAATTTTATATTGCTCTCTAAGTTGATTTTTTTATATTATTGTGTTCAAAGTTATTTTATAATACACATAAATGTGATTTGGTTTCTTTGAGAATCAGCAATACTGACATGTTTACTTTTTCTGATATAGACTTACAAATAATAAATTCAGCAAGACTTTTTTGAAATATATCTAATATGTTCAAAATATGTTTTAGCTATTCTTTAAAGAAGAAGAAGTTGGTTCTTTTAAGAACAGTTTCTCCAAAATTAGTTTTATTTAATGCTAAGAAATTCCCAGTTGGTAGCAATAGGGAATCATTGTTGTTTACTTAAGACATTGGTCAGGATAGTTAGCAATGATTTTTGTGGTAAAATATAAGTGTCAACTGACATTCTAAGACTCTCTAGTCTCATCGATTTTCTCTTTTAAATGGTTGGCTCTAGCACAGCAAATGTGTTCCAATTAGCATGTGGGGCAGTAAGGCAGGGGTCCTTAAGGCCAGTAAATCTCAATTTTAGAGTCTTTAAGAATTACCTAAATTATTTAAAAATACAGATTCTTGCATCCCATCCTCAGAGATTCTGTGCTAATAGGTTTGTGGTAGGGCCCAGTAGTATTCATTATAGCAAGTGTTTGTGCTGATTTTGGTGAAGGAGTTATCTGGCCCACACTCTAGGAAACACTTACTAGAGATTTGGGCCTAAACCACCTGTGTACTTTTCATGAGTTCTTTACAATTTTCAATCCTGGAACAATGGCATAGTCTTTTTTTTTTTTAAGTTTATTTCGAGAGAGAGAGAGGAGTGCATGTGTGCACATGCATTTGTGGGGGACATACACACAAGTGGGGGAGGAGCAGAGAGAGAGAGACTACTGATCAGCCTCCACTTTGTCAGCACAGAGCCTAACGGGGGAGTCCATGTCATGAACCATGAGATCAGGAGTGAAGCTGAAATCAAGAGTTGGACACTTAACCAACTCCGCCATCCAGGTGCCCGATCCTCTTTTTTTTAAAAATAATATACATATGACAATGAAAAATGTAAACAAACTGTTCTTTCATTTGTATTGAAATGCATGTTTACCTTTAGAAATAGTATCTTATGCGATATATTTTTTTTTAATTTTTTTTAATGTTTATTTATTTTTGAGACAGAGAGAGACAGAGCATGAGCAGAGAAGGGGCAGAGAGAGAGGGAGACACAGAATGTGAAGCAGGCTCCAGGCTCTGAGCTGTCAGCACAGAGCCCGACGTGGGGCTCGAACTCACGAACTGTGAGATCATGACCTGAGCCAAAGTCGGACGCTTAACCGACGGAGCCACCCAGGTGCCCCTCTTATGCGATATTTTTAATGTTTCTAATATTCGAAAAAGGTTAGGTTTTGAATCCACACTGCTTTTAAACTCTGAGGCCTTCCTATATTAAAAATGTTTTTTCCAACTACAGAGCTACTGCTATAATTGGAGGCTCATGGGATTTTGACCTGTTTAAAAAAATGTAGCTAGGGAGCCTGAGTGGCTCAGTTTGTTAAGCGTCTGACTCTTGGTTTCAGCTCAGGTCATGATGGATCATGAGTCTAAGCCCCACATCAGGCTCTGTGCTGGCAGTGTGGAGCCTACTAGGGATTCTCTCTCTCTCTCTCTCTCTCTCCCCCTCTCTCTCTCTCTCTCTCTGCGCCCCTCCCCCACCTCTCTCTCAAAATAAATAAACCAAAAAAAAAAAAAAAATGTAGCTAGTGTCTGTATGTCATTTTATTCCCACATGGCATTTTATTACTTATAGGCGGTTTCAACCGAAACATGTCATTTAGGTAAATTTAAATATCAATTCATAAAAAGATATATGTAAAGCATATCTGGTTTTCTAGTACTACAATATAAAATTTGCTTAAACTCTGTTCTAATACAGCACTTTAAAATCCATTATAAATTGTAATTATAGACTACTGGTCTTCAAAATAATCAAAACTGATAGCAAAGAAAGCACACATTTAAAAACATAAGCTTTATTTCTGGCTTCACCACTCGTGAGTTTGTTGACTTCTTTCTCCTTCCTTCAGATTTCTTTATCATCAATATACTAAACATTTATCGAGCATTTTCTTGTTTGTTATTAATATCTGTGGATTTAAAGATAAAAACACAGAGACCTCTTGATCTTCCTTGCCTTTCCCTTTAGTATTTACATGAAGATCAAATAAAGGAGCTCTATAAACTCTAGGTCCACATTAGTACAAAATTTTATTTTTATTTGCTGTGATTACATTGATTAAGTGCACAAAAAATAGTTTTCCTAAAAGTTGGTTTTGTAAACTTCCGAAATAAGGTCACATAATGGACAAATGTGCTTTAGATAATTACTTTCAAAGCTTTTCAAATTTCTCTGTAATAACAACCTTCTCTGTTACTGGTCTACATACCATTTGTCTTTGTTAAAATTGGTGCTTAAAACTAAATTTTCCTCAAGTCCAAACTAGAATCTTTTATCTTGACAATGTATCTAGGGTTCTTCTGAGAACATGTCTTTGTAAATAACTGCTTTATTCTCATTAAAATCTCCTGCTAATTTCCATTCAATCATATGCAGATTATTTTCCTGCAATACTCATTTGCCATTCCCTATAGGTATCTCATCATGAAATCAAAAACAATTGAAGTCGATGAATAAATTTTAAAACCTATTCAGGGATGTTTGTGCACACATGCTTGTGTGTGTGTGTGTGTGTGTGTGTGTGTGTGTGTGTGTGTGTGTATTTGAGCAGATCCATGCATGTAAGCAATAGCTGATATATAGAAATCTTATTTTCAATTGTGTAAATGTATTTAAATGTTTCTCTATTCACATAACATGAGATATCTGCTATCTCTTGTCTCTTTTACCATAGGTAAAAAAGTGAGAGAGAGAGAGAGAGAGAGAGAGAGAGAGAGAGAGAGAGAGAGAGAGAAAATCTTAAGTAGGCTCCATGCTCAACAAGGAGCCGGATGCAAGGCTGAATCCCATGACCCTGGGATCATGAACTGAGCCAAAATCAAGAGTTGGATGCTCAACAAACTGAGCCACCCAGGTGCCCCATGGCATGTATCTTTATAATAGATCTTCCATTAATTTAGTTATTGGAAATGCTCTAATATTCCAGTAACATTGGAATCTAGCTAACACAGATTCTTAGCCCTAGTATGGAAAGAAGTGTGACCAAATCTTTTCTCAGTCGGAAAATATTTCTCTTGCTTTTCGGATTCATGAAGAAAAGGATCTCAAAGAAAACATGTTATATTAAATAAAACATTTATAATTGTGTGAATTTATTTATTTATTTATTTATTTATTTATTTATTTATTTATTCAATTTAATCTAATCAACATTTTGCCTAGCTTTGTCAGTTTGGTTTTGAATTATACTAAATAGTTCTCTATGTATGGACTGACTTGGATGACCTGGTTGTTTTAAAAAGAATTTTTAAGTAGATGGATTATAACACATATTTATACACATGCACTTGCTCACTTATTATGTATACATTTATGGCCAAACAAGTTTTTTTTTTCCTCAGCACATTCTAACTTCATTGGTTAAAGACCAAAATAAACCTTAATTTATGATTTATCATTCTACATTTGGTTATTGCAATGCATACTTTGATAGCTTTCCTAAACTCCTTCCTCAAGACCATTCCCTCGTTACTGGCAATAACTGCAACTGACCACACACAACTCAGTCCCTCAAGAATAATTTTCCTCAGATGTAAGGAACTGCCTTGCCATAGGGGTAACCCATGGTCAATGACTGGTTAATGAAGGGATATAAAAGCAGTTACCTGCCTCAAGTTAGGACAACCTTAAAGGTCCATCTCAGCTCCAGAGCTCCCAATAGGATTGGCTGAAGTCAGACGCAACTGCATTACAGGTTAGCTTGTATTCCTCTGTCGAGTCCCCTGTCATCATTTATTCATATGTGTATATCCTACTAGCAGACCCCAGTAAGCCTTCTACATGAAATTGTCTGTCTCTTAGTAGAGAACTCAAATTGATACAGAGGAAACTCAGGTCCTACCGTTTACAAAAATATGACATAAAGGAGTTTTCGTCTTTGAATTTTAAAAGGAATAATCTGAAAAAGCTCAAAAATACAACCAAGAATAATTTCATCATACTTATGAAAATGTATCACTTTCAATACAGTAAGTGTTGTGAGATGGAAGTGATATTGTCCTCACAATATCCAAGATAGAGGCTTACTTCAGACTTTCCTAGATAAAATTGGCTGGGATTGCATGTAATTGATAAGTGCCAAATCTAAGGAGAAGTTTAATCTTTAAGCTCTTTAAAGTCAGAACTGTATATAATTCTTAGGTAAAACAGGAAATACATATTTTGTATTTTTTTATTATAAAAGTGAAATGCACATCTAGGAGGGATGTCCATGACATACTTTTAAGGTGACAATGGCAAGTTGCATATATATGTGTAACACGATTTAAAAAAATTTTTTAAGTTTACTTACTTATTTTGAGAGACAGAGGGTAGGGCCAGAGAGAGAAGGGAGAGAGAGAGCGAACCCCAAGCAGGACCTGCACTGTCAGTGCAAATCCCGATGTGGGGCTTGAACCCACAAACTGTGAGATCATGACTTGATCTGAAGTCAGACACTCAACCAACTGAGCCACCCAGGTGCCCCTAACTTTTATAAATGCAAATGGCACCAAGATCCTTTAGATGCACATGTATATGTTTGTATATATTTGAAGGTGAAGAAGTTTATATAACAGGCATTAACTATCATAAGGTGAAAGTAGTAGAAGGGAGAGTTAACAGGAGTGTGAATACAGTCCTTTAAATGGTTTAAAAGAACCATGATTCTTCTATATTATTCTAATGTATTTTTCAGGTGGAGGTTAAGAGGTATGAGGTTTGTAATTTTGGGAGAGGAATTTAAGATTTAAAATGAAATGGAACAATGTCTTTAATTCAAAAAAGAGACTACAGAAAACTATTCTAAATAAAAATTTTGGTCATTACAATGTGATACCAGCTAATATTTATATTACTGAAAGGATGGCTCCAAGAATGCAGTGATTTGACTGTAAACAAAAGCAGTGATTTCAAAGAACTGTGGTAATAATGTAAAAAATTGGGTTATAGTTGATGACAGAATTTAAATTTTTTTCTTTCAGTGATGCCTGTATTACCAATGACTATTAAGCTATTTATTTTTATTTTTGTATTTAAAGCCATTTTAAAGATGTAGCATAGATAGAGCATGTCATGTTTAAAAGCCCTCAAAAGCTTCCCATAACCTTCAGGAGAAAATCCAAACTCATTAAAATGGAATGTAGGTCTCATATATCCTTCCTGCTTCCTCTTTAACTTCATCTCCCTTTCTCCCTCTTGCATGCTTTCCTTCAGCCTTCAAATTGTGAAAGGCCTTCAAAGTTATCTGCCTCTGTGTTTGTACATTTTGCTTCCTTATGCTAGAAAGTTCTCTCCACCAAGTTCCACTTTCCCAGATAAGTTTTATTCTTCCTTTACTAGTAGATCAAAATGTCTTCTCTAGGTAGTATTTTTGTGCCTCCAAACATTAGCCTGGATTAGGCGCCTTCCCAGCACATCCCCAAATATCTCAGGGTTTTTCTTTTTCATGGCATTCATCCCAGTGAATTCATTTTTTTAGCTTTATTGAAGTTTAATTGATATACAATAAACTGCACATTTTAAAGTGTATAATTTAATGAGCTTTGACATATGTATAGAGCCATGAAACCATCACCACAAATCAAGATAATGAACTTTTTCTGTCACCCACAAAAATTTCTTCATGTCCCTTTGTATTTCCTCCTATCCCTCTCCACCCTCCCTGTGCATCCCAGGCTACCACTGATCTGCTTTCTATCATGATAGATTAGTTTGGATTGTCTAGAATTTTATATAAATGGGACCATACAATATACTCTTTTATCTCTGGCTTTTTTCACTTAGCATGATTATTTTAGGATTTATCAATGTTGTTGCATGTTTTAATAGTTTATTTTTATTTCTGAGTAATATTCCATTGCATGGTTATACCAAGACTTAGGTATCCACTCACATGATAGACATTTGTGTTCTTTCAAGTTTGGGGCTATTACAGAAAAAAAAAAGGTGTTATGCATATTTTTGCACGTCTTTCTGTGGATATATACTTTTATTTCTCCTGTGTAAAAACCTAGGAGTATGTATTAGTTTCTAGGGCTGCTGTAATAAAATACCACAAACTGACTGATTTAAAACAACAGAAATTAACTCTCCCACAGTTCTGGAGGGTAGAAGTCCAAAATCAAGGTGTTAACAGAGTTATGCTCCCTCTAAAGTCTGCAGGGAAGAATCCTTCTTTGCCTTTTCTGGATTCTGGCATTTCTTGGTTTGCAGATGGATCACTCCATCTACGTACAGCCTTCACTTCTGTTTTTTGTGTCTCTGTGTC
This sequence comes from Panthera tigris, assembly GCF_018350195.1. Classification (NCBI taxonomy): domain Eukaryota; kingdom Metazoa; phylum Chordata; class Mammalia; order Carnivora; family Felidae; genus Panthera; species Panthera tigris. The sequence goes on along the minus strand of NC_056667.1, from coordinate 87,453,756 downwards.
CAGATTTCCCTCTTATAAAAACACCAGTCATATTACATTTAAGGCTTGCTTTAATCAACTAGGGTATCATCCTAAGTAGATTACATCTACAAAGACCCTGTTTCCAGCAAGGCCATATTTATAGGTTCTGAGTTGATGCGAATTTTGGGGAGATACTATGCAACCCTTTACAGAGCTTAATATTTCTTTGGACAACATTAATCCTTCCTGTGTAGATGTGTTTTGCAAATATATTCTCCTAGATAGGACTTGAGTTTTCATTTTTATATCAGTGTCTTTTGAAGAGTAAAATTTTCAACCTTGATAAAATACAAATTAGCAACTTATTTTATAGTTTTTGTATCGTGCTTAAGAATGAGATTTTTATCCTATGATTTGTTAGAGAAGTCTTCCCAATTTAAGTCTATGAACCATTTCAAGTTAATTTTAATATGTGCTGTGAGGTAAGAATAGAGGCTTGCTTTTGTGTATTTTGTAAGAATTATCCAATTTTCTAACACCATTTGTTAAAAATAATATTTTTTGCCCATTGAATTGTCTTGGTATTAAAAAAAACAAATTGAATATTCTTACAGGTCTAATGCTGGACTCTGTTATGTTCTGTCATTGATGTATATTCTTAATCTTTATGCCCAAACCACACTGCCTTGATTATTCTAATTTTATAATAAGTCTTAGAATTAGATAATAAATCTTCTAACTTTATTTATTTATTTATTTAATTAAAAAAAATTAAACGTTTATTTATTTTTGAGAGAGAGAGAGAGAGAGAGAGTGAGTGCAAGCAGGGGAAGGGCAGAGAGGGGGACACAGAGTCCAATGCAGGCTCTAGGCTCTGAGCTGTCAGCACAGAGCTGGACAAGGGGCTTAAACTCGCAAACTGTGAGATCATGACCTAAGCCAAAGTCAGATGTTTAACCAACTGAGTCACCTAGGTGCTCCCTAATTTTATTTTTTAATGTTTATTTATTTATTTATTTTGAGAGAGCAGGGAGAGAGTCAGAGAGAGGGACAGATAATTCCAACTAGGCTCCCTGCTTTCATTGCAGAGCTTGATGTAGGGCTCGATTTCATGAACCATGAGATCATGATCTGAGCCACTATCAAGTCAGATGCTTAATTGACTGAGCCACCTAGGTGCCCCTAACTTTATTTTATATAAAAGTTGATTTTATTAGGTGTAGGCCCCTTGCAGTTCCACATAAATATTAGAATTTACTTGTCAATTCCTACAAAAATGCTTACTGGGATTCTGACTGAGATTGCATTAAATCTATAGAACAATTGGGAAAGATTAGGTATCTTAAAAACATTGAGTCTTCCGAGATATAAAATAGTGTGCCAATCATTTATTTGGGTTTTTAATTTCTTATCAATGGTTTTTAGTTTTCAGTGTGTAGATTGATATATTTTATCAAGTTGATGATTTCATTTTTTTCATGTTACCTATTTATCATTTTTTCTTCAAATTTTTATTTAAATTCTAATTAGTTAACATATACTGTAGTATTGTTTTCAGGAGTAGAATTTAGCAATTCATCACTTACATATAATATGCAGTACTCAACATGACAAGTGTCCTCCTTAATAATGCCCATCATCCATTTAGCCCACCCCCCAACCACCTCCCTCCATCAACCATCAGTTTGTTCTCTATCTTTAAGTCTCTTACAGTTTGTTTCCCTCTCTCTGTCTTTTTTTTTCACACTTCCCATATGTTAATCTGTTTTGTTTCTTAAAGTCCACATATGCATGAAATCCTTTGGTATTTGTCTTTCTTTGCCTGACTTATTTCACAGAGTGTAATACACCCTAGCTACATGCATATCGCTGCAAATAGCAAGATATCATTCTTTTTGATGGCTGAGAAATATTTCATTGTGTATATATACACCACTTCTTTATCCATTCATCAGTCGATGGACATTTGGGCTCTTTCCATAGTTTGGCTATTGTTGATTGCTGCTATAAGTATTAGGGTGCATGTACCCCTTTGGATACATATTTAGTAGTATAATTGCTGGATCATAGGGTAGTTCTATTTTTAACTTCTTGAAGAACCCAGATATTGTTTTCCAGAGTGGCTGCACCAGTTTTCATTCCTACCACAGTGCAAGGGTTCCCCTTTCTATGCATTCTCACCAACACCTATTATTTCTTGTGTTATTAATTTTAGCCATTCTGACAGGTGTGAAGTGGTATATCATCATGGTTTTCATCTATATTTCCCTGATGATGAGTGATGTTTTCATGTATCTGTTAACCATTTGGATGTCTTCTTTAGAAACAATGTTTCTTCATGTCTTCTGCCCATTTTTTAACTGGACTATTTGTTTTTTGGATGTTGAGTTTGATAAGTTCTTTGTAGATTGTGAATACTAACCCTTTATCAGATATATCATTTGCAAATATCTTCTCCCATTCCATAGACTGCCTTTTAATTTTGTTCATTGTTTCCTTCACTGTGCAAAAGGTTTTTATTTTGATGGAGTCTCAATAGTTTATTTTTGCTTTTGTTTCCCTTGCCTCCAGTGATGTGTCTAGTAAGAAGTTGCAATGGCAGAGGTCAAAGAGGTTGCTTCCTATGTTCTCCTGTAGGATTATGATGGTTTCTTGCCTCACATTTAAGTCTTTTATTCATTTTGAATATATTTTTGTGTATGGTGTTAAGAAAGTGGTCCAATTTCATTCTTCTGCATGTTCCTGTCCAGTTTTCCCAACACCATTTGTTGAAGAGACTTTCTTCCATTGGATATTTTTGGCTTTGTTGAAAATTGGTTGACCATGGGGTACCTGGGCGGCTCAGTCAGTTAAGAGTCCACTCTTGATCTTGGCTCAGGTCATGATATCCAGGCACTTACAGTGCAGAACCTGCTTGGGAATATCTCTCTCCTTTCACTGCCCCTATCTTTCTCGCATTCTCATTCTCTCTCTCTCAAAGTAAACAAATAAACTTTTAAAAAAAAGGAAATTAGTTGACCGTATATTCTGTTCCATTGACCTATGTGTCTGTATTTGTGCCTCCATCATACTTTCTGGATGACTACAGCTTTGTAATATAACTTGAAGTCTGGAATTGTGATGCCTCCAGCTCTGCTTTTCTTTTTTAGGACTGCTTTGGTTATTTGGTGTGTTTTGTGGTTCCATACAAATTTTAGGTTTGCTTGTTCTAGCACTGTGATAAACGCTGGGGAATTGTGGTAAAGATTGAATTAAATTAGATTTTTGGGGGTAGTATAGACATTTTAACAAAGTGTGTTCTTCCAATCCATGAGCATGGCATGCTTTTCCATTTCTTTGTGCCCTCTTCAATTTCTTTCATAAGTGTTTTGTAGTTTTCAGAATACAGATCTCTTACCTCTTTGGTTAAGTTTATTCCTAGGTATCTGATTGTGTTTTTTTGGTGCAATTGCAAATAGGATCAATTCCTTGATCTCTTTTTCTTCTGCTTCATTATTGGTGTATAGAAATGCAAAATAGTTCTGCATGTCAATTTTATATACTGTGACTTTGCTGAATTCATGTGTTCTCATAATTTTTTGGTGGAGTCTTTCAGGTTTTCTACATAGAGTCATCTGCAAATAGTGAGAGTTTGACTTCTTCCTTGCAAATTTGGATGCCTTTTATTTCTTTTTGTTGTCTGACTGCTGAGGCTAAGACTTCCAGTACTGTGTTAAATAGTAATGGTGAGAGTGGACTTCACTGTCCTGTTCCTGACCATAAAGGAAAGGTTCTCATTTTTTTCTCCACTGAGGAGGATATTAGCTGTGGCTCTTTCATAATGGCCTTTATGATGTTGAAGTATGTTCCATCTTTTCCTACGTTTTGAGAGTTTTTATCTAGAATGGATGCTGTATTTTGTCAAATGCTTTTTATGCATCTATTGAGATGATCGTATGGTTCTTATCCTTTCTTTTATTAATATGGTGTATCACGTCAATTGATTTCCAAATATTGAACTACCCCTGCAGCCCTGGAATAAATCCCACTTGATCTTGGTGAATAATTCTTTTAATGTGCTGTTATGTTTGATTTGCTAGTATCTTGTTGAGAATTTTTGCATCCATGTTCATCAGAGATATTGGCATGTAACTCTTTTAAGATGGGTCTTTGTCTGGTTTTGGAATCGAAGTAATGCTGACTTTATAGAATGAGTTTGGAAGTTTTCCTTCCCTTTCTTTCTTTCTTTCTTTCTTTCTTTCTTTCTTTCTTTTCTTTTCTTTCTTTCTTTCTTTCTTTTTTTTTTTTTTTTTTGAACAGTTTGAGAAGAATAGGTATTAACTCTTCTTTAAATGTCTGGTTAGCATTGCCCTGGGAAGCCATCTGGCCCTGAACTTTGGTTTGTTGGGAGATTTTTTATTACTGATTCAATTTATTTGCTTGTTATCAGCCTGTTCAAATTTCCTATTTCTTCCTGTTTCAGTTTTGTTAGTTTCTATGTTTCTAGGAATTTGTCCATTTCTTCCAGATTGCTGAGGTTTTTGGCATATAATTTTTTCATAATATTCCCTTATAATTGTTTGTATTTCTCTGGTGTTCATTGTGATCTCTCCTGTTTTATTCATGATTCTATATATTTGGGTCCTATCTCTTTTCTTTTTGATTAGTCTGGCTAGGGGTTTATCAATTTTATTAATTATTTCAAAGAACCAGTTCTTTGTTTCATTGATCTGTTCTACTGTGTTTTTTCTTTATCACTTATCTGCTCTACTCTTTATTTACCCTCTTCTGCTGGCATTAGGCTTTATTTGCTGTGCCTTTTCTAGATCCTTTGATTGTAAGGATTTATTTACAGATTGTGTATTTGAGACCTTCCTTGCTTCTTGAGGTAGGCCTGAATTACAATATACTTCCATTTAGGAATGCCTTTGCTGCATCTCAAAGGTTTTGGACTGTTGTATTTTCATTTTCATTTCCTTCCATGTACTTTTTAATTCTTTCTTTAATTTCCAAGTTAATCCATTCATTCTTTAGTAGAATGTTATTTAACCTCCATGTGTTTGAGGGCTTTCCAATTTTTTACTTGTGGTTGACTTCAAATTTTATGGAGTTGTGGTCTGAAAATATGCATAGTATGATCTTAATCTTTTTGTACTTGTTGAGGGCTGATTTGTGACCCAGTATGTAATTTATTCTGGAGAATGTTCCATATGCACTCAAAAACAATGTGTAATCTGCTGCTTTAGGATAAAATGTTCTGAATATATCTGTTAAGTCCATCTCATCCAGTGTGTCACTCAAAGCCATTGTTTCCTTGTTGATTTTCTGCTTAGATGAACTGCCCATTGTTGTAAATGGTGTGTTAAAATCCCCTACCATTATTGTATTATTATCATTGAGTTTCTCTATGTTCGTTATTAATTGATTTATGTATTTTGGTGCTTCAGTGGGGGCATAAATATTTATAATTGTTGGATCTTCATGATGGATACCTTAATTAAGATGTAAGGTCCTTCTTCATATCTTTTTACAGTCTTTGTTTTAAAATCTAGTGTATCTGATATAAGTATGCATACTCTCGCTTTCCTTTGATGTCCATTGGCATGATTGATGATTCTCTATCCCTTCACTTTCCATCTGCAAGTATCTTTAGGCCTACAATGAGTTTTTTGTAGGCAACATAAATGGGTCTTGTGTTTTGTTTTGTTTTTTTCCATTCTGATACCCTTTGTCTTTTGATTGGAACATTTAGTACATTTGCATTCAGAGTGATTATTGATAGATATGAATTTAGTGTCTTTGTTTTACCTGTAAAGTTGGTGTTTCTGGTGATGTTCTCTGTTCCTTTCTAGTCTTTGCTGTGTTTGGTCCGTTTTTCCCCAAAGAGCCCCCTTTAATATTTCTTGCAGGGCTGGTTAGTGGTTACGAACTCCATTAGTTTTTGTTTGGGAAACTCTTCATCACTCCTTCTATTCTAAATGATAACTTTGCTGGATAAAGTATTCTTGGCAGCATATTTTTCTCACTCAATATGTTGAATATATCATTTTTAGCTTCATTATTTTCCATAATTTTATCTTCTGTATCATTGATTCATTCCTCTGTTTCATCCATCCTTGTTGTGCCATACATTTGTGTTTGTATCTCAATTACAACATTTTTAATTTAGGCCTTATTAGATTTTAGTTCTTTTATCTCTGCAGTAAAGGATTCTCTAGTTTCTTCTATGCTTTTTTCAAGCCCAGCTTGTATCCTCATAATTGTTGTTTTAAATTTTATTTCAGACATCTTACTTATATCTGCATTGATTAAATTCCTGGCTGTAACTTTTGATTGTTTTTTCTTCTCGGATGGATTCCTACATATTGTCATATAGTCAAGGTCAAAAAAAAAAAAAGAAAATTAGATCCTAGGTGTGTTTTGGTCTGTTTGTTAAAAGCAGCTAAATCAAAAAATAAAGGTTTTTTTTAATTAAAAATTAAAAAAAAATATTTTAAATTAAGAAAAAATGCTTTTTTTTTTCTGTATCCCAAGGTGGGGACGGGGGGAACAAACAAAGCTAGATGATATATCCCCTAGACCTGAAGCTTTGTAGCACTGTATATTCAGTAGACTTGGTGAGTGCGAGGGGTTTGTGCTTGTCTTCTAGGGGTGAGGCCTGCTGTGCTGATTCTCAAGCTGACTTGTCCTATTGGAGATGCACCTGCAGGCCACAAGGGGGTTTGGGGTGGGAGCGGGGCAGGGCTTGGTGTAATCATTGCTAGCCTCCACTTGGTGGCACTATTTTTGCTCAGTGAAGTCCCTCAGTGCTGATGTGCCGGGTGAAAGTGAAGACCCTTACTCTATCACCACTGGAGCAGGGAGCTTGTGCCTGCCTGTCTTCAGGAAACCGTCACAGAAGCAAACCATCTTCTCTCTTGTGTCTGCCATCTGGTCCACTCCTGTGTTTTATCTCAGGCTGCAGTTGGGTTTTGAAACTCCAAATTTTAGAGATCAATGGGGCACGGACCTCTGGGTCAGGGTATCGCTGTGCTGTGGCCCGTGCCAGCTTGTCCCAGAAACTGGTTGGGCGACTACATAGCAGTTTGGAGTTTATGATAAAGTGCAGCAAAAAGCCAGCAACAAGGCTCACTGCCCTTCGCCAGTGACCCTGTTCCTACATTAGCGAATAGGGCAACTCAGTGGTGCCCTCCTAGTCTTTTGCCCTATAGAGAGGTTGTGCCCCTTTTTCCAAATGCACTACAAGCAGAGAACTGCTTCTCCTTGTGGGACCCAAGGGATCCTCTTCTTTTAAAATTTTTTTTTAAAGTTTATTTTATTATTTTGAAACAGAGAGGGGCTGTGTGCATGCACATCAGGGAGGGGCAGAGAGAGAGAGAGGGAGAGAGAGAATCCCAATCAGGCTCCACACTGCCAGCCTTGAGCCTCACAGGGAATGGAACCCATAAATAGTGAGATCATGAGCTGAGCTGACAGCAAGAGTCTGAAAGAGGAGCCTGGGAAATGGAGACTGTCAGGGTCAGTCCCCTGCTTTATAGAGCTAAGCAGGGGACCTAAAAGGAATGGAGATAGGTACAAGTAGATATTTCATATCCATCAATTTCTATTTATCTTTTCCATTGTCACTCTGGTCAGTTCCTAATTATCCTTCATCCTATATATTATAAACTTTTGACAGTTTTTTCTGACTCTATTTGAAGCCTCCTCTTATCCATGATGGACACAGTAAGGCTATTCACTTAACCCAATGAAAAGAATAAGTTTCCTCACTTGTTACAGGATAAAAGCTAAACTTATTAAACTGATGTTTTAGGTCACCAAATCAGGTTCAAAATATTTTTTAAATTATCTTTCATTATATGACTACTTAATATATGTGTTTTTGCAAAATATTATTAGAATGGTGCTATTGAGGATTAAAAAAATTTTAAACATGCAAAATTGATGAATAAGTATGATTAGTTTTAAAATTGCATAACAGACTGTAAGTCCATTAGGACACTGAAATCAGTGAGTACTGGAGCAATCTGTGATATCTGAATCTCAGTTTAAATAACTGCACGTGGTTTATTCAATGTTGTATTCCAGCACTTAGATTAGTGCATGGCAAAAGTTAATATTCAATAAATACTTAATGAATGAGTGAGATAATGAAAGACAGTCAAGTTTTCTAAAGTCTAAAGTCTTTGGTAAAAGATATGATTAGCCAGATGCCAAATTTGCTTTTTATATGCAAATAACTATCAAAACACATGGAAATATTTTGAGGTTTTAACAGATTTTTTTTTTTTAACGTTTATTTATTTTTGAGACAGAGAGAGACAGAGCATGAACAGGGGTGGGTCAGAGAGAGGGAAACACAGAATCTGAAACAGGCTCCAGGCTCTGGGCTGTCAGCACAGAGCCTGTCGCGGGAATCAAACTCATGGACCGCGAGATCATGACCTGAGCCGAAGTCGGCCGCTTAACTCACTGAGCCACCCAGGCGCCCCAACAGATTTTTTTTTAAATTCAAGGGTACGATATTGCATTCTCCAGTTTATTACATAGTCAATAAATATTGGTGTCCTAAATTACATAAAGATAATAATGAGAAATTAAAATATATAGAACAACTTAAAAAGATAGTTATAAAGAGTTAAATGTATACACATAAAGAAGTTGAAATGAAGACAAAATGTCTTTTCTATTATAGAACAGATGCTCAATAAACCTTTTTTGAATGCTTGAATCAATCACCAACTAAGGAACCAAAACTCATCTATTTTATAACAGTCATATATTCATCTTTCTTTTATATTGGGTTTCTTTTGATATCAATTGTTCAAGTTTAAGTTATTCTCAGTGTTCTCAAGTACTATCTATAGCTATTCCCTTGTTGGTATCTATCTATCTATCTAACTAAATTATTTTTATTTATATTTGGCCTGATATTTAAAGGTAGTAATACTGTGCTTTGTTCATATGTTGTATTATCACCTTTGAAGCAGATTTCCCCTTTCTTGTTAGTTATGTAGAAAGGTATCTATACTTTTCTGAAAGGAGTATATCAGAATACTTGGGCATGTCAAAAGCCCAGGGTTTACAATTTGGTGTTGTGTGGATTTAGGCAATATCCTCTGACATGAGTATTTGCAGACAAAATTTTACCTAAAAGCCAAAGAAACTTCTATTTATAAAGGAAGTGGAACCATAATCTTTCTCCTTGAGATTGAGGATTGTTAAAATATCTTAAATTTCAGAGTGTTGCACATTGAAGTTTGCAATAAGGGATTGTCAGTCCCATGTGCAAAAGACGATCTTCAGTATGAAAAAGAGAGATTCTAGACTGGTGACCTACACTTGACATTGTCTTAGGGAGGGTGGAATTTGAGCAGAGTGTATAGTTTATGCTGGAATACACTCAAACCTATGATTGTGGACATGCTTGAAAAAATGGAAGGCAAGAAAGTTGAAAAATATATTCTTTAAAAGATGTCATAATTAGTGAATGTATCTTTGACAAAGGTGCAAAGACAACATATAATGAAGTAAAGATATTGTCTTGCACAAAAGGGATTGGAAACAACTGAACATCCACATGCAAAAAAAAAAAAAAAAAGAATCTAGACACATCTTACATCCTACACAAAATTAACTCAAAATAGATCATAGACCTACTGTAAAATGCAAAACTATAAAAGTCCTGGAAGATCACCTAGGAGAAAACCTGAATGACCCTGGATATGATAATGACTTTTTAGATAAAACAGCAAGGTCATGACCTATTAAGGAAATAATAATCTGGACTTCATTAAAATTAAAAACTTCTATTCTGTGAAAGGCAATGTCAAGAGTATGAGAAAAAAATCCATACGCTAGGAGAAAATATTTGCAAAAGATACAAAACTGACAAAAAAAAATATGTTATCCAAAATATACAAAGAACTCTTAAAAGGCAACAATAAGAAAACAAGCTGTTCCATTAAAAAAATGGCCCCAAACCTTAACAGACACATTGCCACAGAAGATATACAAATGGCAAATAAGTATATGAAAAGATGTTCCACATTATATAAGTGAAATGAAAATTAAAATAATGACATACTACCACACACCTATTAGAATGCCCACAATTCAAAACACTGACGACATCAAATGGTGGTAAGGATGTGGAGCAACAGGAACTCTCATTCATTGCTGGTGGAAGTGCAAATGGTACAGCCACTTTGGAAGATACTTTGGCACTTTTTTATGAAACTAAACACACTCTTACCATATGATACAGCAATCACACTCCTTGGTATTTACCCAAAGGAGTTGAAAACTTATGTCCACACAAAAATCTGCATATAGATGTTTATAGCAGCTTTATTCATAGTTACCAGAATGTGGAAGGAAGCAAGATGTTTTTCACTAGGTGAATGAATAAATGTGGTACATCCAGAAAATGGAATATTAGTCAGCACTAAAATTAACTATCAAGCCATGAAAAGACTAAAAAGCCAATCTGAAAAAACCACACCTTGTATGATTCTTACCATATGACATTCTGGTAAGTGCAAAGCTATGAAGACAGTAAAAAGATCAGTGGTTGCCAGGGGTTATGGGTGAGGGAGATGAATGGGCAGAGCACAGAAGATTTTTAGGGCAGTAAAATTACTCTCTATGATGTCATAATGATTAATACAACATTACATATTTATCCAAACCCATGGAATGTATAACACCAGGAGTGAATCCTAAGGTAAACTATGAACTTTGGGTGATGTGTTAATGTCGGTTCATCAATGTATCAAACGTACTGCTCTGGTGCCAAATATTGATGATGGGAGAGGCTATGCCAGTTGTGGGCAGGGGGTAGGGGATATATAGTAAATCTCTTGAATTTCCCTTTAATTTTACTTTAAACTTTGAACTAGAATTAAAAAAAAATAAAGTTAAAAATAAAAAAAATAATAATAAAATAAATAAAATATGATAAAATTAAAATAAAATAAATAAAATATCTGTTATGGTTAAGGCTCAAGATCATTCTTTCTGCTGTGGGAACTCCTTAATGAATCTAACACTGGGAGGAATCCTTCCCCAAAGAATGAGCAGCTGCATTGAAAAAGTCCTTACCTCAGAGCCAAATTGACTTCTGAGCTTCTTACATTTCTGCCTAACTCGGAGCTTCAGCCTGTGGCAATTTCTATTGCTTATGGCCTTGCACCAGATAGCTGAACTGCTCTGAACTTTAGCCAGGAGAGCAATTTGGTACTGGATAACTTTTAACCACAAAGAGAGGCTGTGAGAGGGCCAGCACTTGCATAAATCTGGCTTAAAAAGGTACACTTGGGTTCTTAGTCTCTGGCCACGTTAGGCAAGCAGGAGAGGAGCAAGAATTCAATAATCCAGGGCAAGAAAGTTCTTAAGAATAGTTTGAGATATTGGGAAAAAGCTGGCTTTCCTGCCATGAGGGCCAGGTGAGGATCCAGACTTGTCATAATGTGAAAATTATTTTAATTTAACATTACTTCATACTCAAAACAAGAAAAGTAGTAGTCACATTTCAAATATGTGTATTTAATTTATTTTTTTCTTTTTTCTTTTTTTAAATAAAGTCTATTTATTTATTTTCTGAGAGAGAAAGTGCAAGCAGGGGAGGAAAAGAGAGAGAGGGAGAGAAAATCCCAAGCAGGCTCTGCACTGTCAGCATGGAACCTGATGCGGGGCTCGATCTTACGAATTGTGAAATCATGACCTGAGCTGAAATTAAGAGTCAGACGCTTAACAAACTGAGCCACCCAGGCACCCCTTTTTTCTTTTCTTTTTTTAAGGTTTAATTATTTTGAGAGAGAGATTGGGGGAGGGGCAGAGAGCAGGGGAAAGAGAAAATCTTAAGCAGGCTCCACACTCAGCATGGAGCCTGACATGGGGCTCTATCACATGACTATGAGATCATGACATGAGCTGAAAGCAAGAGTTGGATGATTAACTGACTGAGCCACCCAGGCACCCCAAATTTCTTGATTTTGTTTTTCAGTTTAAAGCCCATACCCTCTAATTTTGAAGATAAGTTTCTTCCAACAAATATATTATTTCTTATTTGATAACTTGCCATTGAAATTGTTTCTTTTTTAAAGTGAATGTATACGTTGATAAATATTTTAGTTTCACTAAACAGAAAAAAAAATTGAGTATATAAATATTTCTGGGGTGAAGGCTTTTTATGCCACACATGTTAAAAATCATCATCATCGTCATCATCATCATCATCATCATCATCATCATTCTCTAGGCTCTTGAAAAGTTAAACTCAGATAAACAAGCCAGAAATTCAAACTGTTATGGAAAAACAAACAACAACTCTTGGGCATCAAGAGCTTTGGGCTTTCGTCCTAGCTCTGCCACTAACTGGGTGGGGCCTTGGATAAATCATCTAAGTTCATTGGACTTTTGATTTGTCGTTTTCAAAATAAAAGAGTTATACCAGATGATTCCATAGACTCCTGCAGTTCCAAACATTCTAAATTTCTTGCATATGCATTTGTTACAGATTTTTTATTCGCATAGCAATATCCCATTTTACAAAATGCTGCCCAAGCAGGATATGCTACATCTATCAGGAATTAAATAAATCAGGTAGTAAAATTTTCAACTATTTCATTCAGAATAGGGAAATGCCAAAAAAAATCGTACAATCTTAACATATTAAGATAGAAATTTCAAAATTTTTGACAACCTAGTAATTGTAAAATATCTTGATTTTACTATTTTTTCCCTTATGAAAAAGAAAATGTGGTTCATATGCAATTAAAAATGAGTGCTTCTTTTCAAGCTGTCTAAGAAATAATAAAAGATTTTTTTTCTCATCATCAGGATGTGGCTATCAAGTAAGAAGTTGAATTAAATTATTGCCTCCACATAATACGTGTCCATATATATATATATATATATATATATATATATATATATACTGAAATTTCATCAGTAGTCTGATGAAATTCTTCTGACTTTTTTTCATGGTAATTTTCATGCCTCAGAAAACTTTACCAGTTATTTAATTTTATTTTTTCATAAGTTTTTACCTCTAAATTTTTTCTCATAGATGTATATTCAATAAATATTAGCTATTTGTAAATTACATCACAAATATACATACTGAAGGTGTACCATCATAAAATAAAATCATCATGGGTAGGCTGTTAAAGTACATCCACAGTAGTTACCCTTGGCTTTCTAGAACCTTTGCTAGTAAACATGTGGACCAGCAACCAGCAGCCTTAATGTTACCTGTGAATTTATCAGAAATGCAGAATCTCAGCCCATCCCAGACCTCCTGAATCAAGATTGGAATCATAAGCACTTTCAAATTTGAGTAGCATTGGTCAAAAAGAGATACTGATAGGGGTGTCTGGATGGCTCAGTTGGTTAAGCATCCGACTTTTGATGTCAGCTCAGGCTTTGATCTCAGGGTCAAAAAAAAAAAAAAAAAAAGAGAGAGAGAGAGAGTGTGTGACACTGATAGTTCTGGTCTGAGGACCCTGCCTAAGCAGCAAGCAAGGAGACAGCCTAGAAAGAAGGCCTTGCTGTTTGTATTGTACCCCCAATGCCTTTACATTTTTTTGAGATACTATTGAGATGGTGGCTGATATTCATAGAATTATATCTTCTCTACCAAGAGTCCTCAAAGCTGACACTTATGAGAGGTCTTAATTATAGAGAAAATTTTCATGTTGATTTGGAGAAAGATGTTTCCACCTAGGTTTGAATATATTTTCATCCCATTTTAAAAGTAAAACTACAGGGGCGCCTGGGTGGCTCAGCCGGTTAAGCGTCCGACTTCAGCTCAGGTCACATCTCGAGGTCCACGAGTTCGAACCCCGCGTCGGGCTCTGGGCTGATGGCTCAGAGCCTGGAGCCTGCTTCTGATTCTGTGTCTCCCTCTCTCTCTGCCCCTCCCCCGTTCATGCTCTGTCTCTCTCTGTCTCAAAAATAAATAAACGTTAAAAAAAAAAATTTAAAAAAAAATAAAAAAATAAAAGTAAAACTACAATTGACTGTTTACATCTGAAGTAAAAATTGTTCATTTCCATGGCATTTCAAAGGGTATTAATTGTAAATCAATTGTTTCTAAGCATTCTATGCTTGGATACCCAATCATTAAAAATCCATAGACATTGTATGACTACATCTAAGGGGCAGATGTTGGTTCAAAATGTGCTGAATACAAACATTACAAAGTATAATATATAATTTCCCTACATCTATTTTCACTTCTGGTTGCCTCCCTCATCCAAAGATATTCATGCTTTGGGTAGAAAATCTTGTGATGTCATTTGAGAAAAAATTACGGTATGAGTTTTGTTTATAACAATGTAGTGGTCAGAAGAACCCACTCCACCTTGGCACTAGATTACAGTTCAGAAAATGTTCATGTTCATTTGTAATGTGTCCAGAGGACAGTGAAAGAAAGAGATTCAAAGCTGGAAAGAGTTCATACAAATCAAATTGAATGTTTCTGAAAATAAAACACAATATGATAGGATACGATATGATGTGATATGATATGACATAACATAACAGCACAATGTAAGATTCTGGCAGAAAAGGACTGAATCTGAAGGATAAAATAAAGGAAATAAAAAAGACATTTACTTTTCTTTCTCTCCTACTTACTCTTCTGAATAGGAGGATATCAAGTTACAAAATGGTAGTAGACAAAGTTTATGCACCTTATGAACAAATGTGCAATGCTTACCTGTCAGCACCATGCTCTGTTAGAATCTGCACTGATACTTCAAGAAAGGGAAAAAGATAATGGTCTGCAGAACATTATAGGATACTGGTTAAACAGCAGGATTTGTACAGTAGGGCCACTGTAAAGGAAAAACAAATATGTAAACATTTTAATGGAAATTATAAGCCAATTTTTAAAGTCTGAAATGAAGAAAAGGGAAGAAGAAAGTAAAAATGTAGAGATTAAAGAATATAAGGAGAAGGATAAGAATGGAAGGTTAAAGTGTGGAGAGAAGCCATGGGAATGAAGGAGAAAGAGACACTTAAGACAGGTGACAAATATTTACTAGTAGTGAAGAAGACACAAGAATATGGCACCCTGATATTTGCTGGGATAGGTACAAGGATTGTCAATGGAGTCCCTTAAAACTTCAGATCTTTTCTGATTGGTCCACAGAATACAGATTAATAACAATGAAAATAGCTAATATTTATTTATTACTTATACAGGTAGGCACTGTTCTAAGCACTTTACCCTTATTAACTCATTCAATATTCATGCAAACATTTACAAATGAGAAAGCTGAGACAAAGAATGGTTAAATATTGAATTTATGAAGTTTAAATATTATATGTTCAAATATTGATCTGACCCAGATTTACACAGCTAGTTAGTGACGGATCTAGATTTTATCTCAAAATGACTGATCTCAGAATTTTTGTTACTACCTATTAAGGATCCTAAATATTTACATTTCTAGAGATGGATTATAGATTTTATTTCTAGAAATGAAACATAATGCTTTTATTTTTTTACAAAAGGGTTTGTTTTTCACCTCAAATTTTTAGGTAGTTTTGAAAGGCAGTGTAAAAAAGGTTAAAAGGCCTGGACTTTTTACTAAGACCAGTATTCAAATCCTGACCACCACTTACTATGTTTAACATTTTTGTTCACCTCATTGTCTCATTTGTAAATATCCGTCTCCAATGTTTCATGTCAGATCAAATAAGATTAAAATTATGGCATAGTGCTTGACATAGGGTAGACAATAAAAATGGTAATTATTAGTATTATTTCTGGGACTGCTGTTATTTTTAATGTTATTCTCAAGTATTGTTGACCAACTCTTATTAGTCTAGATTTCTCCACTAGAACATGAACTCTATAAGAGCACGAAATCTAAGGTGTTTCTAGTCTTAATGCACAGTGTCTGGCACAGAATAACTGTTCAATATGCACATAAATGGGTGGCTGCTAAATAAATAAAGACACCACTGCTGTTGACAATAAATTAGTATTTTCAAAGCGATGAATTTCATACTTGCACTTATTTAAAATGGCCTTAAAACACGGACTTAAACTTGAAAAAGGAAGGGAAATTTGGGGAAATAAAAAATTACTAACTTTTAATGTAAACATTTTTTCCTATATATTTTTCTAAGTAGGCAATTGCTAAAGCAGTGATTTCACAGTAATGAAAATTCCATTTATTGTAGCTCTTTTATCTTGGCTCTGTATTTACAATTGACTCTCCCTGCTCCTGCCCTAAATATAGTGCATAAGAAAATGGAGTTGACAGACAGAACTTAGTTTTTAACTCTGATATATATCAGAGAAACTTTCTCCTCTTTGCATTAATTGGTAATTATGCAGCATTGCTTCAGAATACATCTGCATTTGGGTTTCTATTTTTATGTTTCCCTTTAAGCTATTGGTAGATGAAGTCACTCGATGGTGTATGGTGCTTTATTTCTTTTCTTGTGCTACGGTCAGCATAAAAACTTTACAATCTCATAAAAAGGAAAAGTATGCAATAAATGGATCTAATGAGCTTCTGAAAAATAGAAGTTTGAATATATTATAAAATTCAGAGCTTTCATAGGAGTTTGAATACATTATAAAATCAGAGCTTTCATTTCTTGTTATAAAAGAGCAATTTGTTTCTAAGAGTCAAATTTCAGAAAATCTACACCCCTTTTTCCAATGTGTCTAAATGTCCTTTATTTGTGGCTCATTAACAAGCTCACTGGAAATTTGTTGATTTGATATCTGTATCTACCATGTTGAGGATGCTACACTGGATGGGTATGACATACATTTTTCCTTTAGGTCCTATCCTTCAAGCAGCCTGCAGTCCACCTGCCATGACATGGGCTCATGATTAGACCTTGTAGGCACCAATAATTACTTTGAATTTTATCCTGATTCTGTCATAAGTAATTGTGTTGCTTTGGACAAGTCCACTTATTCTCATTGTTTGCATCCTACCAAATTCTATTTCAATAGAACACGTATTTAGGTGAAGTAAGTTAAAGATCAATGAAAAGCTTCTATAATCACAGAATGTTATGAATTTGTTGCAACACCATAATATTTTGATACGTCAAACATTGTAGACAATATGAAAGATAATGCCAAACCATTGTTGAAAATGTTAATAATTTAATTTTGATAATTTTTTTGATAAATTTTGATAATTTTGATAACATTGGTAATGCCAAAATGGCTTAACTTTAAATTCTGGGTGTATAATATAATATTAAGATTCTATTTTAGAAACTTCATGGTGGTTTCCTCCAGTAATAATCAGAATAATATTCAAGACATTCTATTGTGAATTAGACATTCTCTTGAATTTAAAAATCCATGAACGGTGTAATTATAAAATTGCGCCTTTAAATTTAATTAAAATATTTTAAAGGTACACTTTTCTATTAATGTAATTTTAGATTTATATAAAGATGGCAAAGATAGTACAAGGAGTTCGCATCTACCCCATACCTAGTTTCCCCTATATTTAACAACCAAAGCAAAGTTTGGTAGTTACTACAGAAAATAATGTTATAGAACATTTATAGAAACATTATAGAATATGTTTTCCAACTCCTGATATAGAACTTTAGAGACAATGGTAAGAATTCAAAATTTTATACTGAAGGGTATGGGGAGCCACTGGGGGTTTTAAAAGAGAGGATTTATATGACCTAGGTTGTTTTCCAAAATTCAATTAAATTAATAGAACCAATCAATTTCCTGAGAGAACAAAGGTATCTTTTGTTATGTTAGTGAGGTGACTTTGGGACCACACCTAAGGGTGGGGGCTGGTTGCTAGGCTGATTCAGGGGTTGGAACTTTCAGCCCCACCCCCATGACCTCTGTGGAGAGGAAGATGTTTGAAATTGGAGGTCGAATTGATAGCCAATGCCAATGATTTAATCATGCTAAGTAATAAAGCCACCATAAAAACCTAAAAGGATGGGGTTTGGCTTGGTGAATGTGTGGAGATTTGGGGAAAGTGGCTGTCAGAGCGGACATGGAAATCCCATACCCTTTCCACATAACTTGCCCTATGTATCTCTTCCATCTGGCTGTTCCTGAGTTATATCCTTTTATAATAAATTGGTGTTAAAGAATGAAGATTCAACTGAGACTTATTAAGTGTTTAAGGCTGCATCTCATCTAGCAAGTAGAGGGGAGATAGAGAGTTGTACAAAATGGAAAGTTTTTATAGGAACAAGCCTGGGGCAAGAAAGTTATCAGCACAATAACAAAGGGATGATCCAGGCAAAGTCATCTTTCCTTAGGTGGAAGGACAGGGGATCTTACTAGGTGGATCATCTCATCTTCCTTTGGGGGATGAAGAGGGTCCAGGTGACAGATTACCTTGCTGGTGCTTATCAGAAAATTCCTGATTGACAGGTTAAGACTTACATTACTTTGAGAGGTTGAAACTGCAATTAGGTTAGGTATTAAGCCTTGGTTTGGTGACTTGGCTTCTTCCAAGTGATGCTGTTTTGAGCCTATCGATTTCTTTTTAATACTGGTAATCTAGTAAGTAAAATGTTTCTGTGAGTTTTGTCAGCCACTCTAGCAAATTAATCAGATTTGAGGAGGGGATTGTTAGAACCTCCAATTCATAATCTGTGGGACAGAAATAGTGACAGAAATAGTCAGAATAGTGACAACCTGGTCTTGCCATTGGCACGTGAAGGGAGGGGGGCAGTACTGTAGGACTGAGCCCTTAACCTGTGGAATATGATGCTATCACTGGGAGATAGTATCTGAATTGAATTACGTTATAGGACAGCTGGTGTGTGAGAATTGTTAGGTGGTATGGAGAGAACTCCCCCAACACATTGGAATTGGTGACCAGAAAAATTACAGGTGAGACTTTTGGCCAGAGAGCCTTGTGTCATGTAGGATCTGGTGTTTCAGGAGTATCCCTCTTAGTTCCATTTTTCCTATTTCTATATATTACTATAAATATGTTGCTATGTATATTACTATAAAATTTAAGGTGAGTAAAATACAAAATATCCTTAAAGAAACCTAAATAAGATAATGTAACTATTGTTCTGTGATTGAAAAGAAAAAAAAATTGATTCATTTATTTATAACGTTTTAGCATTTAGTTTGAGGTTACAGAACTTACAGAGTCTTGGCAGGAGCTTCTAAAGACAATAACAAAGGACTCAGGTTTGGGAACCTCAGATGGAGAGGAACACTTAAATCATTGTTAAACTGAGATGCAAATGTAGGGTCCAAGTATTCATTTTGCACACCTGAAGACTGCAAGAAAGGGAACCTCCAGAAAGCATAAAAAATGACTTTAGAATCCAGGCAAACAATCCTTGACTCATCCCTATCTTGCCAACCGAAATAAATTTGATTGGTATGTGCTGCTCTTTGCTGGACTCAACATGATAAAGATTATGTTATAAAACATTTTCTAAAAATCAGAGCCCTTTCAAGCTTTCAGCAGTAGACCATTGAGCTGGCCTAGGCACTTTGGTTCCTTCTTCTTACACCTTAAGACTGAGAAGTTGCATGAGAACTTGAGACCTTGATAGAAAGGTTAGAGAAAAAGTGATGTTGAGGTCACTGAAAATGAGGAACCCTTGATGCAGTTGAGACAGTCAGCTCTTTTGAAATGTACATTCAAGTATCTCTCTGATTCATTTTTCTCAGGTTTCTCTCCGAGATAATATTTTACTGTTTACTTCTCTCACCCACATCAAATTTTATTTTTCTCAATATATATTTTAATATATACCTTAAGGACTTCTGAAAGGAGATCTGAAGAAATGTTGGAATTTAAGAACATGTTAAATTTAGAAAAGTAAGCAACATGAATAGTAGCTACAGTCAATTTCTAATAAAGAAATAATGGCTATAGTTGATTTCTGACATATGTAAGAGATTCCTGTGCTATTTACATTTATCAAATGTAATCAAATGCTTAGATGGAATTCATATAACTTCTCAATTTCTACCTTCAATAGTGAAATAGGAAGTCAATTAAAATGTATACTATATAAGTAAAATGTATACTATATAAGTATATAAGTAAAATGTATACTATATAAGTTACTAGGCAGGCACCTAGTAACACTCTGGATAGGTAGGTCTAATTTTGAAACACAGTATCTGAGGTATCTGAGCATGATACCTGCACTGTATTACAATAATCAGAGAAACATAATACATAATACACGAAAGATCCTGATAGTTGTTGGGGAAAGAAGGGGAGGGGTTTCAGTTGGAACAAATCAAAGGGAAGTAAAATGCCATAACACCAGAAGCCATGCAGAAAATATCAAAATATAAAATAAATATGAGGACAATAAGAAAACCTTGGCATATGAGTAACTTAAGTTCAACAAATTTTGAAGGTTTTTTTTTTTTTTTAGAAACTTCTAAGAAATTTGATATATAGTAGTTGAAATAAATCTTTTACTTTGGTACATGGGCTTAAGTAGAGGTTGAATACTTGTCAAAAAAAAATGGTGGCTTCTGATTAGATTACATGTACTCTGCTCTATTCATTTCATCTGGAAGCTAATGGATTTAATTGTGGATTCTGAAAAGATTGAAAAATTTTAATCTGGTTTTCCAACATAATCTCAAGCACTGTTCATTATAATTTTTTAAAAAATGTATTCTGAATGATTTTATGAAGTTTAGAAAGATAGATAGATATAGATGATAGGTATTATTTTATTGGCTATGTCCTTTTAAAAATTTATGTAATGGAAAGCCAATTGAATTCAGACATGGAGAAGGTGCTACTGGAAATGACAGGGTGTACACTTTTAGGGTGAGTAATTTCTTGGCATATTTTTTGTAAGAGTAATATAAAATGGGGCATTAGGTTGTGATCAAAGAAAATCTTATTTGCTTTATATATATATATATATATATATATATATATATTAGTTTTACCAAATATATATACATGACATATATATGTTTTACCAAATATATATAAATGATATATATATATATAAATTATATATATATATATATATATCACATCGTAGATTAGAAATTAATAAAATTGGTCTTATAGGAAAATGCAACAGTCTATAAACTGAAAGGAATCAAAATTATTTAATTTAAAGAAGTTACAGAATCCTACAGATAAAAGAAAATAAAACTATCACAATCCATACCAAGTTAGCCCTATGATAGAAGAGTCAAGCCAGAGGTTCCAGTCCTCTCTTATTATGAAAACTTCATCAAACCACTTCCTTTTGTAGTTCTCTATCAACTTGTCTATCAGTTAACTGGATGTCCTCCAAATATTTTCTAGTTCTAAAATTAAGCCATCCCATGTAAAGCTCTATGTTCAATTAGAAATGAAATTTTCTGGGGCTCCTTGGTGGCTCAGTTGGTTAAGTGTCTGACTCTTGATTTCAGCTCAGGTCACCATCTCATGGTTCATGAGCTCAAGCCCTGAATCAGGCTCCATGCTGAGAGTGTGGAGCCTGCATGGGGTTCTCTCTCTCTCTCCCTCTCTCTGCTTCTCTCCATCTTGTGTGAGCTTTCTATCTCTCTCTCAAAAATAAATAAATAAACTTTTTTTTAAAAAAAGGAGCTAAGATTAAAAAAAAACCTGAAATTTTCTATGGAGTATGGACAAGTCTAAAAAGGGCATAAACTAGGGCAAGTCTTATTTTAAATTAACAGCTATAAAAGTAGGTAGCTTCAGAAAAGGAGTGAGGTACTGATACATACTATAATATGTATGAACCTTGCAAACATTATGTTAAGTTAAAGAAACCACTCACAAATGACCACATAGTATGTGGTTTCATTTATATGAGATGTCCAGAAATGGCAAATTTATATAGACATAAAGTATGTTACTTAGTTGCCTGGAGCTAGGCAGATGGAGAGGGAAGGAGAGTGTTTGTTAATGGGTATGAGATGTCTTTGGAGGGGCAGGATGACGAAAATGTTTTAAAATTAGACTGCGCTGATGGTTGCACAAATCTGAAAATATACTGAAAATGACTGAATTGCCCATTTTACATAGGTGAATTGTGTGGCATGTGAAATATATACACATATTAGGAAAAAAACTGTATAGTTTCCGCCTTGAATAAAACAGACCCAAAGTAAGACAAGTCCAACAGCATGTCAGCACCATGAGTTCAGGGATTTGTCTCTTTTGTTCACTGCTGAATTCTCAGTACCTAAAAACTTGCCTAGCACAAGTTATGCCATCAACACATATTTGTTGACTGAAGTCTCGTATTAAGAACAGAAAAGCAGATAACTTCACCCCTGAAATCATTTTCAGACTTTCATATTTTACCAACGTTTTCTTTTCCATATGTTACCAAAGCAAAAGAATTATCTTTACTTCTAGCCTTGTTTTTTTTTTTTTTATGTTTGTTTATTTATTTTGAGAGAGAGAGAGAGATGGAGGGAGCATGTGAGCAGGAGAGGGCCAGAGAGAGAGGGAGAAAAACAGAATCCCAAGCAGGGTCCGTGATCAGCATGGACCTGGACATAGGGCTCAATCTCATAACCAAGAGATCATGACCTGAGCTGATGTCAAAGAGTTGCATGCTTAACTGAATAAGCTGCCCAGTCACCCCTATTTCTGGTCTTGTTATACCAGGGCTTTTGGTTTTCTGTAGACAGCAATCCAAATCAATGGCTGCCATTGGCAGCCAAGCTTGGAGATGTGCTAACTGAAAGAAGGTGAGGCCCTTGAGCATCTGAAGCAATTCTGTACTAGCTTGTCTATGAGGGTGCACAACCCCTAGTCTGGGAAGCCTAACTGGAATAATCTTAGAAGTTTATGCCAAATATAGAGAGCAAGCTGTACATGTCTATTTCCTCTTTTTAATTCTATGGCTTTTTATTTTACCAAATATGGAAAATATAGTGTTTCCTGTCTGAAGCTTATGCCTTTGGTTCCAGAAAATGGGCTTTCTCTCAATGGTTTACCAGGAAAGTAGCTATAAGAGGAAGACCCTTAGTCCTATGGATAGTGTCTTAAGAAATTATTTCATAAAAAATTACATTCCAGTTTTCCCAGAACCATTTGTTGAAGAGACTGTCTTTTTTCCATTGGATATTCTTTCCTGCTTTGTCAAAGATTAATTGACCCTATAGTTGTATGTCTATTTCTGGGTTTTCTATTCTGTTCCATTGATCTATGTGTCTGTATTTGTGCCAGCATCATATTGTCTTGATGACTGCAGCTTTGTATTATAGCCTGAAATCTGGAATTGTGATGTCTCTAGTTTTGTTTTTCTTTTTCAGAATTGCTTTGGCTATTTGGGGTCTTTTGTGGTTCCATACAAATTTTAGGATTGCTTGTTCTAGCTCTGAGAAAATTCTGGTGGTGTTTTGATAAGGATTACAGTAAAGGTGTAGATTGCTACGGGTAGTATAGACATTTTAACAATGTTTATTCTTCCAATCCATGAGCATGGAATGCTTTTCCACTTTTTTGTGTCCTTTTCAATTTCTTTCAAAGTCTTCTACAGTTTTCAGAGTACAGGTCTTTTACCTCTTTAGTTAGGTTTATTACTAGGTATCTTAATATTTGTGGTGCAATTGCAAATGTGATCAGTTCCTTGGTTTCTTTTTCTACTGCTACATTATTAGTGTATAGAAATACAACATATTTCTGCATGTTGATTTCATATCCTGCAACTTTGCTGAATTCGTATATTAGTTCTAGCATTTTTTTGGTGGAGTCTTTCAGGTTTTCTACAAAGAGTATCATGTTGTCTGCAAGTAGTGAAATTTTGACTTCTTCCTTGCTGATTTGGATGCCTTTTATTTCTTTTTGTTGTCTGATTGCTAAGGCTAAGACTTTCAGTACTGTGTTAAATAGTAGCGGTGAGGGTGGGCATCACTGTCCTGACCAGAGGGACAAGGTTCTCAGTTTTTCTCTACTGAAGATGATATTAGCTGTGGGTCTTTTGTATATGGATTTTATGATGTTGAGGTATGTGCTATCTATTCCTACTTTGTCGAGGGACAGCAACATGCAGAAGAATGAAACTGGACCATTTTCTTATACCATACACAAAATAAATTCAAAATGGATGAAAGACCCAAATGTGAGATAGGAAACCATCAAAATCCTAGAAGAGAACACAGGCAGAAACCTCTTTAACCTCTGCCATAGCAACTTCTTACTAGACACATCGCCAGACATAAGGGAAACAAAAGCAAAAATGAATTATTGGGATTTCACCAAGATAAAAGATTCTGTAGAGCAAAAGAAATAATCAACAAAACTAAAGGACAACTGATGGAATGGGAGAAGATATTTGCAAATGACATAACTGATAAAGGGTTAGTATCCAAAATCATTAAGAACTTTTTAAACTCAACACCCAAAAAACAAATAGCTCAGTTATGAAATGGGCAGAAGACAGGAATAGACCCTTTTCCAAAGAAGACCTGTAGATGGCTAACAGACACATGAAAAGATACTCAATATCATTCATCATCAGTACGATACATCAATGTAATACAAATAAAAATCATGATGATATATCCCTTCACACCTGTCAGAATGGCTAATATTAACAACACAAGAAACAGGGGAGGATGTGTAGAAAAGGGAACCCTGTTGCTTACACTGTTGATGGGAATGCAAACTGGTATGGAAACTCTGGAGAAAAGTATCAAGGTTCCTCAAAAAACTAAAAATAGAAGTACCATATGATCCAGCAATTGCACTACTAAGTATTTACCCAAAGGCTATAACAATATGGATTCAAAGGAGTATATGCACCCCGATGCTTATAGCAGCATCAATAAGAGCAAAACTATGGAGAACCCAAATGTCCTTTTGATGAATGGATAAAGAAGTAGTAGTGGTGTGTGTGTGTGTGTGTGTGTGTGTGTGTGTGTGTGTGTGTATGAATATTACTCAGCCCTTAGAAAGAGTGAAATCTTGCCATTTGCAATGACGTGGATGGAGCTAGAATGTATTATGCTAAGCGAAATAAGTCAATCAGAGAAAGAAAAATACCATATTATTTCACTCATATGTGGAATTTAAAAACAAAATATATGAACATATGGGAAGGGGGTGAAAAAGAGAAGAGAGAGAAACAAAGCATGAGAGATTCTTAATGATAGAAAACAAACTGAGGGTTGATGGAGTGAGGTGTGTGGGGGATGAGCTAGATGGGTGATGGATACTAAAGAAGGCACCTGTTATGATGAATCACTGAATTCTACTCCTGAAACCAGTATTGCACTGTATGTTAACTAATAACATTTAAATAAAAAGTTAAAACAATTTTTCCTATTATTGCAGATGCTAATTTACTAGCAAGTTTTGCTTATTTTAATTGGACACGGGTCTTAGTTCTTTTTTTCTCGATTCTCTTTTGGTTGCTTTATTTTTTGCTTTCTTCTTATGTTTACTTTAATGGACTATACTACCTTAGGTTTCTATATACAGGTTCCTGTTTGCTCTTTCTGTCTCAGAAGACTTCCCAATATCAATAAAGTGGGACATTTGCTAATTTCTATTTTCCCTACACAAAATTAGCATGACTATTCAAAGTTGAATTAGACATATAGCTGACCAATTATTATTCTTTATAAAAATCAAGATATGAGTCCATTCAGCAACTAGGTACAGACAATTTATGAACGCCTCATATTTAGTAAAACTTTAAAAAAGATTCAGTAATCAAAAAACTAAGTTAGTAAAAGAAGGATGATGAATTGATCTATTAACACTTCAATAATGAAGAGCTGTATACTGTGAGCTCTATTGAATATGATAGAGTAATTGGAGTTTAAAGCAATTAAAGTAACTAAATAGGTAGATGATGGATTCTTCCTTTGAAAACAAGGGTAGAAGTTACAGTTTGACTAAAATATTTTTGCAATACAAGAATGTATTCCATTTTTCATTAAATAAAGTGCTAGCAATTTTGCTTCTATAAATGGATGCTGTTAAATTATATGTGAATTTAAAAAATACATAAGATAGTTTAGAGAAAAGAATAAAATATATAATACTCAATCTATTAATGAGTAATAAAAGTAGACCCATGCCTTATACAATACATATAAATTTTCTTTTAAGCCAGTTTATTTAAATCAATTCTGGTTATCTGTGTCTGCATGAAGTGTCTTAGAATATTTTTTTCTTTATTTTAGTATTTTACCCTAAATGATATGCTCTTCTAAAAGGGAGGCACATTTTTCTGGTTTGTATTAAATGCAATGATAAGTTTTTCCAAAAATAAATAATCTTTCCTCACAAATCCAAGTAAATGAGAAATATCTTAGTGACATATATTATTCTAACTATAGAGTACAATTTCAATGGCTAACCATGATAACAAGCAAAACTTATAAAGAAATTTCTGGCATGTTCCTTCTATGACTACTTTCCATGGAATTTTTGTTTAAGTCTGGTTGAAGGCAATGCACGTATATATTCATTATATCCTATGTTCTATTGCCCTAATTGCAGTTTTGTGGCCGAGTCAGCACTGTTATCAGAGTATTGAGCAATCAATGACTAGGCCTCATGTTTTTGGGCAACTACATCACAATGATCACATTTTTTGAAAATCAAAAGCAGAACCCTGCTCATTGAAGTATTGTGGTGTGGGTTGAGTATGTTATAGCAGAAAACAATCAGCATATTCAGGCAGTGACTAATGACCATCAATAGGAAAACATAAGTTTTACATATCAAAAATGAAGAAAAAAATTTTTAATTCATTCCATAACTGGAAGCCTGTACCTCCCCTTTACCTCTATCTCTTTTACCCATCCCCGCACCCCCTCCCTTCTGGCAACCATCAGTTTGTTCTAAAAGTGGAGAAGTATTTTAAGTAGCTCATGCTTTAAGGTCCACCACCACCCGCTTTTTTTTTCTCAAAGGTCCCCTTTTAAACATCAGAATTTAAATCTCTGATTTCAGAATCTAATCTTCATTGTATGGGGATGTGGTAAACTGAAATATGTATTAGTTTTAGGTTAGGAGAAACCTCAGTTTGAATTCTAATGCTGCTACATTTTGACTTAGTTTCTTGATTACAAGATAAAAATGTATGTATCTACCTAATTTTATTGAGAGAACTCAATGAAATAATATATGTCAAATAATGTAATATATATTCTAGACATGCCATGCCAGGCAGCATTGTGTAGGTGTTTATGGTGGTATTTGATATGACCAAATCTATAAGCCACCGTTAACTAAGATCAAAAGCAAAGCTCCTAAGTTATTGACCAAAAACTATTTTCCTAAATCCTAAATGCCTGCATACAACATTTTGTCTTTCAAAATTAGTGAAATAAATTGATGAATAAGTGACACAATTCTACATTTTACAATTTCTTCATATTTTTCTAACACTAAAATATTTATCAAACACTTGGACTCCTGCTGAAATTGTCATTTGTTTTTGTAGCAAATTCTTCACTAACACTATTGCCATGCAGAAACACAGGAGATTTTAGTCCAGCTTCAACTACTTCTGTGTTGGAGAGGATTTCAGATGAAATATGAATGTTCACAAACTCATAATCAACAGGAAATGTACTTTCTGAACCAAAGTAAGTGAAATCCAAGTTTCAGGTTATCCTATTTCCAAAACACTGAAATCTGAAATCCTCACAACATTACATGTAATTAAAGCATACCCCCCAGTTTAATGAGAACTTTTCCAATTGATTCAAGAGATACAAGATAAAATAGAAAGGACCTCAGTATCATTGTCTCAGCTTAAGTATAGGGAAAGGGCAGAGATGCAGAGCTGCTGTGATGGGGAAGTTTTTAAAAAGAAGACTTACTCTATTATTTCACAAGTTTATGGAAAAAAATGTGCTGTAGAAATAAAATATTCATAAAATTGATTTCCCGTATGCCAAAACAAATCTATGATGTGATCTAAGTTGGTTCCCTTGAACAACTCTTTTAGCCTAGCATACAGCATCGTACATAGCATCCTGGGTGTGGATAAGGGAGAGCAGGGGGGAAAAGGCAGAAGCTATCACCTTTCATAGGAATACTGAGAAATATTCTATATACCACTGTTTATGAACAGCACACAGGTGCCATGTCTGTGAATGTCAATGTTGTCTTTGATACACAGCCATCTAACCTAATATATCAAATATCTGCAGGAAAATAATGCGTCACTATTAATTGAAACAAATTTGAGTTAAAAATATCATTCACCATTTAGTAGGTAGGAAAAACAGCTATTTAACAAACTATTATTTTTCACTCAGATATTCTTGTGTATCATGTAGTACTATAAGCAGTGTGGCCCACAGATCAGAAGCAGTTATCAGGGAGTTTCTTAGAAATGTAGAATCTCCAGTCCCACCTCAGAGCGATTGAATCAGAATCAGTTCAAGAAGTACTAACTGAATTAAAATCAGTTCAAAGATATTGTGAGTGTAAGAATCTTGACTGCAGTAGTCAATAGCATCCACTCAATCCAGACTTTAATGAACCCGAAATGTTTCATTCATTGTTCTCTTTTTTTTCATTTTTTCATTGTTTTCTTTTTAAAAATTTCCTTCTATAATGAGATATTACTTATAAACCACTAACTGAACAAACTCTAATTGCACAACTCAATATTTATACATATACAGCTATGTTTCCATCTCTTTCATACTTAAGTAGCTTTTACTCTTTTTCTACTCTTGCCTCCTTTATGGCTAGGGGGACATTACATGATCTTGAAGACTGCTACTTTCTGTAGAATTTTAGTTTTCAACCTCACTTGGATCTCCAACATTGCATGGCAATTCTTGCCTTCCTCCTTATTCAGCTTAATTTTCTACCTTCTCAACAGGTATTTCAAACCTTCATCACCATTTTCAGAAGGGCTTTTTCATTTCCATTTTCTTTTTTGATTTTGTGGATGACCTTTTCCCTTTCTCCACCCACAGAGGCAATCCAATGAGAGCTTTCTTACCTTCTTCTCACTTCCTTACTTGATTCTCACATTTAGAAATAGTATCCATATCTATTCTTCACTCATCTCTCTACTTGTGTCAATAACTACCTCTCATCCTCTTCTACTCAGTGATTAATGATTTGGCCTCATCAGTTATTTGTTTTCTGCCCTTTAATATATGTATACAAGTGTATATATTATATATAATTAAAATATAAAAATATAAAATCTAAAATAACTAAAAAGAAAACACAGAGTTTTCCCTTGACTCTGTCATCCTCTTTTTGACACTATCTTTCTCCTTCATTTCAAAGTCAATCTTTTTCAGCCTTTTGACTTATCTCTTTGTTTCGTCTCTGCATCTCTTACTCACTTTTCCTCTGCTGTAGGTGCACTTTTCCTCCATTTCTCCACTGAAACAACTGCTGCCAATATTATTAGTGACCTTTGTCAAATCCAGTAGATACCTTTTTTTTTGGCTTCATCACTTAATTTCTAATTGAATTTTCATAAGCAGTTTCTTCCCTTGCCCAGAGTTATAGTTTGTTTCTCATACTTCAAAACTAAGCTGTTTTTTCCATCTGTGAGAAATAGGGTGAGAACGTTTTATATTCTAGAAATGCAAGTGCATATCACATTGGTGTTTTTGACTTTATGCATAGTTCTTTTTGTCTCTAAGCTTATAGTATCTACTCAAAATAATGTTTTCCAAACTTATGTTACTTTTTTTTCTTCTCTGCCTCCATCAATATGGTTTCGTTCATTAGTTTTTAGTTTATGAAGAGAGTGAAATAACAATTTGTGAATGACTAAACCAAACCCGTGGAATAGAATTTATATGTAATTTGCTATGCAGAAAGCAGTTGGATAATGACGTATGTTCTATATATAATTATGGTTCTGATACTGGTTTCCTATCTTCCGTATTCCTATCTAAGAAAGTGCTCAAAATCCTTTGCCACATGCTGCAATGAAATTCCTCTCTTCTTGTATTGCTCAGATTTTTCTTCAGATTCTCTTCTATGTGTCCCACATGTCCTTGTCATGATAACTTGCAGAGGTATGGTTACTTTCTTCTGTTCAGGCTATCATTCTTTTTTCCCCAAGTTTTTGTTTAAATTCCAGTTAGTTAACATATAGTGTAATATTAATTTCAGGTGTAGGATTTAGTGATTCATCACTTACATATTTTGGTTATCATTCTTAATTAAAAATTTTACTTATTGTAATTAGTCATATTATTTTTAGTGAGGCATTTTATTTATTTTTTTTAATGCTTTATTTATTCTGAGAGAGAGAAAGAGAGTTAGCACAAGCAGGAGAAGGGCAGAGAGAGGGAGAGAATCTTAAGCAAGCTTCACACTGTGAGCACAAAGCCCCATGCAGAACTCAAACTCACGAACTGTGAGATCATGACTTGAGCCAAAATCAAGAGTTGGATGCTTAACCCACTGAGCCACCCAGGCTCCCGAGACATTTTATTTAAAAATAACAAACTCATCTTGGAAAAAAAAGGAGTAAGAGTAGTCTCTAGGTGCCTAATATTGTCTAAATTGGACTCATGAGAAAGATACTAACTTTAAAATATTGAAAAATAAAAGGCTAAAAAAATGTATCTGAGCATGATGACCAAATGATAGTTGTTATACTATATAATAAAGAGCTCAATTTGATTATTAGAAAAAAGAGGAAAATTCATAATGATGAGAAAAATCTAATTTCTATAATAATATAACAATCTAAATATGTATGCATCTAATTATACTTTCAATTTATAGAAAAAAATAGAACTAGAAAGAAAAATAAAATAGAGAAATATACAATTAAGTTTTGTCAAAAATTGAGAAGGTGATTCTAAAATGTGTATATAAATGCAAAGACAATATTATAGAAAAATATTGGAAGACTTACAGTTATGCACATAACATTTATCAAAACACTCCAAAAATTAGGACTTTGTGGTATGGGTACCAATATAGCAATAAAACAAAACAGGAAGGATATTAAACAAAATCTGATTTAAGATAAAGATAGCACTTAAAAACAGTGTAGACATGTTGGTTTTATTCAAAAAAAGGATCCTGAGTCAATTGGATTTGTATATATGGAATAAAATTAATATTTACCTCTCTTATACAGTCTACACAAAATCAGTTGGTAGATTGTGAGAAAATATCTTCAAGCTTTCAGGGACAATTTCTTAAATAAGACCACAGAACCTCTAAGCTTAAAAGATACACCAAATAATTTATTAAAATAAAATTTTAAAAATTTGTCAATCAAAGTGTGCCTAGGTGGCTCAGTTGGTTGAGCCTCTGACTCTTGATTTCGGCTCAGGTCATGATCTCAGCGGTTCATGAGATTGAGCCACTGGTCAGGCGCTGTGCTTACAGTACAGAGCCTGCTTGGGATTCTCTCTCTCCTCCCTCTCTCTCTCTCTCAAAATAAATAAATATACATAAAAAATTAAAAAAATTGTTAATCAAAATCAAGCCACAAAATAGTGGAAATTTTACATAGTGCATATAATCAATAGAGGACATGTACCCAAAATATATAAAGAGTTCCTCCAAAATCAATAAAAATACTCATAGCCCAATAAAAAATTGGTAAAAGAAATGAATAAGTACTTCACAAATTTAGTTTTCCTAAAGGCCAATAAACATAACAAAGGTGCTCAACCTCATAAGTCATCAAGGAAATGCAAATTACAATCACAGTGAGATACTACTACACATCAGAAAGGCTAGATGATATAAACTGACAAGTTTAAATGTTGATAAAGATGTGGTATGACCGGAATATCATACAGTGCTTGGGGTATGAATTGATATAATCATTTTGGGAAGCTTTCGCAGTAAGATGCCATATGACTCAGCAATCCCATTCATGAACAAATACCCAAAATAAATTCTTACATATGTTCACCAAAGGATAAGTGCCAAAAATGTAATTCTCAAAAGAGGATGATACACGGAGTTGTGGCTTCTGATGCACAATCCACGTGCAAATATCTTCAAATAGAATTTACATCTGATTCAATTTGAAAAGTTACACTGAAGGAAAAAAAAAACCTACTGTTAAGTGTAACAAATACAAAAAAAGGCTTCAGCTAGGCATCAAATGTCATTAAAAATCAGAATGTGCATATTGGCAACTATAGTTCCCCCTTGCCTAATATTTTTCATTTCCACCTCTAAATACTCTTAAACAAGCCTAATCCTAGACCTTTAATAAGGATCACTGATCAGCACCATGCATGCCAAAAAGACATGCTAATGACTCTTTAAATACAAGCCTATTTAAATCACTATTTAACAGACTAGTCAAACCGATTTCTCTGCAGTTCCCAGAGTGTTATGACCAAGATTGTGCCTGTGAAAACAGTCTGTGTTGTAACCTCTCAGAAGAACACATCCTTTACCCGGGCCTCAAACTATTCCCACAAAGATCCAAGGAATGTGAGCTCCCAACTAAAAAATAAATCACAAAACCTTCTGCACAGGGAACTTGGCCTCATAGAAATTGCTACCACAGTTACCAGAGAGAGAGAGAGAGAGAGAGAGAGAGAGAGACTGAAAGAGGGGGGTGCATAGTCCAAATTTAAGCCTAAAATGGGTGGCTTAGGAAGCTGGTCACATGGCTGTACCCTAGTTGGGAAAGCCAGAATGTTCAGTTTTTTTATACAGAGAGGTGATCTTTGGTTTCCACCAAGGTTTATAAGGTAGAGAATTACCAAAATATTGCAAATGTAGTAAAAAATACAATATCCCTCCTGAATCTCAATACTGCTCCTGGTTTACTGCTTTACCACATACGTGGGTCCAGGCAAATCATTACCAGGCCTCTTTGTAACACATGGAATAATTTGACACTTATCCATAAAGACATTGGAACTCTGGCATACTCTTCTTTCTTCTCTTTTTTTGTCTGCCTCTCTTTCTATATTTTTAAATCCTTCTCTTGTCCCCCTTTTCCCCAGTGGGTATGATAACGAGGCCTAATATTTTATTCTATTGACTGGTAGTTACACAACCTTGCAAATGCCGTTTGCCATGAATCTTATATATTTGATTGCCTGCTATGTAATTGGTGATAACAAATCTGGATAGAATGAACTGGTTAAATTGAACACACAAAATAAAATCAATGAGGAGAACGTTTTTAGAATGTTTCTAGGAAAAATTTCATCCCTCGCAACAAAAAATTTGAAATTGTTTAAAATACTGATTTAAAATTCTCAAGATATGTGTTTACTCAGTTTGGCTAAAACTAATATGCTATGTCTGTATAAGTAAGTTTGAAACTTTAAAAGCTTTAAAGTTTGAAACTTTAAAAGTGTGAAATAAAACTCAGTATGTGTCCAGTACAAGTCTCCTTGCCAACTGACCATAAACCACTTTAAGTTTCAGTTAGTGTCACATTAGCCCTGTGAATTTCCTATGAAATTCGGGCTGATTTGGAGTTTTGTTATTGGTTTTGGTTTGGTTTGTTTTTTTAGTAAGTGACAAGAGCTTTGTCAGCCTTGGTTTAAAGAATCAGATTGCAGGAGTCTGTAATATTGTTGGGGTGAGCTTTGGAACAATTTTGTCTTCTACCTTTGATCTAATGTATAGATAATGTAAAATCACCCCCTTTATAACTTGCTTCTTTGTTGTTTCAAAACACTACAAAAATCCATAGTTTATAGATAATGCCAGTTTTTATATGGAAGAAAAATGCCTGGAAAGTCCTAGAAATATCAGAAGCCACACATTGTACAGCTCCAAGACCAGATTCCACGTCCATATCAATGGACAGATTTTATCTAATATCTGACCTCCTCTGTCTATACCAATTTGGTTGCCATAGGTGCTACAAATAGCAGAATTTGATAGCCTTTTACACCGAGTGTCTGAATAAGAGGGGAAAAAGGACCATGATACACAATGAATGTGTGAATTCATTTCTTCTATTGTCATTGACTATACGGAAAATACTCACTATGGTAAATACAAGCAAATCCAAACACTGTCTTATGTTTTCCTTAAAATGAGACTATAGTTATCTATTTTAACTAGCTTTTCATAAGACATTTATTCAGATGACATTTCTAGTCTATTTTGGAATGTTATTAATACCAGACCTGCTTATATGGAATGCAAGATTAACAACATTCCTGAAAGCATAGAAGAAACTTTTCATTCATATGTTATTGTTATAAGAGGAGCAGATGTTAGAAAACTTCAAAACTTGCCACCCAGCTAATCACCTACAACTTCCTCATCCAAAAATTTATTTATTAGTATTTTTTAATATTTTAGACCAACACATATTACTGTAGTCTGAGAAGACATCATATGATGTCATCTGAAAAAATATAATTGCTGTTTTCTGATTAAACCTTGGCAATTGTGGGAACTTCCGCTCTTTTTTCCCCCCTCTGGGAGCAGAATTAGTGTTTTTATTATGACAAAGTAGAGAGAAGAAAACAAGGCTCATGGGTTTTCAAGGCTCATCATTTACTTAATCTTTCAAAACACCTCTTACTTGGAACAGAAATTAGGTAGTAACTACTGAAAAAAGCATTGCATCAGGATGGAGAGACCACGGTGTTCTGCTGCTCCTTCTGGCTAAGGATTATTTTCTGATCCAGTTGGAGGCTCTGGAGAGTGAGCTATGGTAGACTCATTAAGGAAGATTATAGCAATCCAGCTTGGAAAATGGGGTAGAACTTTATTGCCAGCTGGAGATGAAAGATATTTCTAGTTCTTACAGCAATCAAAGTTCAGAAACAGTAAAACAAACAAAAAATGTACAACTGGTAGACTATTTTGCTGCTGGAAACTAGACAAAGTTTCCTTTTACTGGAGAGGCTGCATTTTCTCGATAGTTTAGCAAATGATTTTCCCCTAACAATTGTTAACACATCATATTAGCCCAGGAAAATCTTGATCCAGCTGAAGTCCATCCATATTTCTACACCCTGTTGGCCTGTGTAATAGTAAGGGCTTCCATCACTAAAATGGCACGTATTCAGCTTAAATGCTCCTTTCTTTTTAATTTTACACAATCCACACTAGTATTGTTTTTATGTTACTATAGAACTTTTTTTTTTCTCAAGCTTCCATGTATCATGTGGCATTATTTGGTTTTTGTCTTATCTGAATTCTTTGTCCCAGAATACCTCCTCAGTTTATAAACTTACTGAATAAGAAGTTATCCTATTCATATGTCCTTTTTAAAAGCCACTGAGCATGTTGCTTTTACATAGCAACTACTCAGTACAAGTTTATTGAATAAATGAAAGTATGCTGTCATGAATGAAGAAATGAATAGGTGAATCCAATTATGTGTGTTCTTTTGTACTAAGGGAGATTCAAGGAGACTGTTAATATGGATAAATACCAATATGTCCACCATGGTAGCATTTAATTACTACATAAATGTATTTAGTATGTTTGGTTTAAATAAAATTATCAACAGGAATGTTCCAGGAGAGTTACTGTTTAGGATCCTCATATAAGTTACCAGGAAAAATAAGTTTAAATGCTGAATCATAAGATTTAATAAGCTAATGTTGGTAAAGCACTTAAGAGTGCCTGATAAATAGCAAGTACTAGACAAGAGCTTATTAAATAAAATAGATCACTGAATGATCTGTGTGATCACTAAAGTAGCTTGCATAGATTCTTGTGCACATAATCAAGAATCATAAAAAAAAGACTCAAATACAGTAGTTGACACAGAGTAGGTTTTGTATAATTAAAAAAATTACAATTTTATTTTATGTTTAATAAATTTATGTTGAGGGGTGCCTGGGTGTCTCAGTTGATTAAGCATCCAACTTTGGCTCAGGTCATGAACTCGCGGTTCGTGAGTTTGAGCCCCGCATGAGCTCTGCGCTGACAGCTCAGGGCCTGGAGCCTGCGTCGGAGTCTGTGTCTCTTTCTGCCCTTCCGCTACTCGCAGTCTGTCTCTCTCTCTCAAAAATAAAGATTAAAAAAATTAAACTAATTAATTAATTAATTTATGTTGAACTGAACTAATTTTGTGAAATTAGTTTTAAAAGGATGAAATCTAGATCTGACACTTCTGCATTGATCTGAAATTTTATTTCCTAATTGAACCTATTCTTTTTTTCTCCTCATTGTGATTATGGATTATAGTGCTTATTCAATGAATATTCAAAGGAAGTAATGATTAAGTCCTCCACCTATATGTGTTCTGACAGAGAATCACTTATCTTTTGACATTTCTCAACTTCTTATCCAACTTTACATACCTCTTGACTTCTTCACCTTCTAGACTTTCTCCCATACTGGAGTAAGCAATTCCAGACCTTTAATAAGCCATATGGATTATTATTTCTCCCCTGCTCATTTTTATCCTTGTTGCCAGATCCAGTTTACATCCATTAGAAGAGCTAACTAAGTATGCTGCCTTACATTGAGCTGAGCTCCTGAGGACACTTAGAATCACAGGGGTCAGGAAAGGAAGCAGAAGGGGATGCCCATCAAGAACAGAATTGCACTCAAGGGTACTTGCAGAGTATCAGTAAAGAAGAGATGCTGTACTGGTCAAGTTGGAGAGAGAAGTGTAGGCCATAAACAAGAAACAAGTGAGATGGAAAGAGCAGGAGCAATCATTGAGAGACATAGGAAGACATGTGAGGAAAGAGGTTTCATTAACTTGTCCATAACAAAATTGGCTTTGCTAGAGTCGGAATTGATGCTTCAACTTGAAATAAAGCCTGAAGTGTAAGGTGGAGTTTTCTCAAATACATAGTCCTACTGGAAAATAAAAGGCATTTATTAAAACCAAAAATGTCTTCAATATCCTCTATGTATCAGAATTGGAATATGTATAAGCAGATGAACAAAAAAAAGTCCTTAAAATGTTTACATCCTAATAAGGAAGTCACACATACAACAAAAATAATTATATAAATTCAGGGCACAATGAAAGTACATAGTAGGAACAATTAAAGATATTCTGATAACTTGTTCAATAAGGATTTACCTAGGGTAGTGACATGTAGGATGAAATCTAACTATCCTTTTTAGCCCAACCTCAGTTAGGCCCCTGTAGCTACCTAATGATATTTATAGCCATCTCTAGTGAGATACTTGTTGAATTATCTATAGCAATTAATAAAAAATGCTTCTTGTTCGCTCTAAGGTTTACATCTTTATCCTTACCCTGTACTGTTGTGACAATCTCTCCCACCATAGTCCTGGGTGAAGGAGATCCAGCATAGGCCTTCTAAGTCTTGTTTTTAATCTGATCACAACACTTGGATTTTCATCTCTTTCTCCTTATAGATCCCAGCTTCAAAAGGATTGACCTCTTCCATTTTACTCCAAGGTAAAGCTTTCTACATAAGACTTATTCTTACATACATTAACTGGGACCTGGTTCTGTCAATTACTTACTCTTTCTCTTACATTCAAAATCTTTTTTTTTTTTTCCTGTTTGTTGACTACTTCCCCTGTACCATCCACTGTTCTCAGGGTATTTCTATTAAATTTGGTAATAAACTTTTAGTCTCTCTTCTTTCTTGGGCTCACTTTTGAGGACTATAATCCAATTCCTTGCCTTTGTTTGTTCACTATCAGCCTATTCAGTAAATGTCTTAGTGTCTGGCATCTGCTTTTGTCCATCTATTAGAACCTCTCCAGAAGGCCACTAATGATCTATTTATTGATTACTAATCCCTGTCTGGGTGTATGTTCTCAGTCTCAGTCTTAGGCCTCCAAGTAGTATCTGTTCTTCTGAACTATCTCCTTTGAGACTTATTTCCTCATGACTTGTACTTTACTAGAGTTTTTTTTTTCTAACTCTACTAAATATTTGTCTCTTTCATTTGTGCAGAAAACCTTTAAGATAGAGGCAAGCTATAACTAATTGCATTGCTCAGTCTGCAAAGGCATTAACCTGACCATATTTATGACCATATTGTATATAGTACTTTACATGCACCAGGCCATATGACAGACACTAACACTTTTAATTCTCACAACTCTATGAAGATTAAAATGTAGAGAAACTAAGGCACAAAGAAGTTAAGCGACTTGTTCAAATTTGTGCAGATAGTGTTTTGAGTGGCATTCTGGCCTGGAGGATATGATCTTACAAATTATGCTGCCTCTGGCATTGCTACACATTAACACAAACTTACCTTTGTTGGGAGGTCTCTCTACCCAAATATATTCTACTGTGTTCCAAACCAGTTTTAGGAATCTGTATCTTTCCACATACCTTATATGTGGACTGCTCTAAAGGAGCTTTTAACCATGTCCACCAAGAAATCACTGGACACAATTCAGGGAATCCATTAATTTGGATACGAAAAGACATCTAACTAACTTCTAAAAGAAATTTAATATTTCTGTAAAATATTAATATAGGCTACAAAGCATAGTGGTACTAACAGTACCATTACTTTGGCACCACTGGAAAACATAGACAGTCTGTGTCACAATAAATATTGCTTAGGGGCACCTGGGTGGCTCAGTCACTTATGCATCTGACTTCGGCTCAGGTCATGATCTCATGGTTTGTGAGTCAAGCCCCATGACGGGCTCTATGCTGACAACTTTGGATCCTGTGTCTCCCTCTCTGTCTCTGCCCCTCCCCTTCTCACTCTCTCTCGCTCTCTCTCTCTCAAAAATAAATAAATAAATATTTAAAAAATTTCAGTATTGCTTAATCGTTACTTTGAAATTATGACAGCTATTGGACCCATCACTAAATCTTGTTATATAATGTATTAAAAGGCAAGCAGTTTTATTAATATATCACTTTTTAAATTAGCTCTGTTTCAAAGTAATTGGTCTGTATTTTAATTTATATATTTTATTTTATATATATAAAACCATTATTCTGAGGAGTCCACAGGCTTCACTAGAAAAGCCAAAGTGCTCCATGATACAACATGACTTGGAAAACTCTGCTTCAGTCATCTCTATACTTACATCTTCTCTGTTCTTTCTACCCAGGCAAATTGGATTTCTAGTGATGACACTTGGTTACTTATCTGGAATTCTACCCTTTCCTAAACCCAAAATCATATTTTCAACATTCTGCTAGACTTTGCCTTACTATGCTACTAACATCTCAATCTCTATTAATAGAGAATCTCTCATCTACCCTCACTAATATTCTTCTCTTTCTAGTACCCACATATCTTTGACTAACATGTACATATTTTCTGTTGTTTAGACTAAAAAACTTGGCAAGCACTCTTGATTCTTCACTGTTCATTTTTAGTTCCAATAAAACATTTTTATTGTTTTTTCTTCCATTGTCTTCCCAATAGTTCATGTAGTTGTCTTTGTTTTCATTCCAGATTTTACTACCCTCATTTTGTCTCACTTGGACAAATGCAATATTCTCTCCTAGCCTTCTATTTCCCTCTCAAATTCTGGTTTATGCTAGTTCCAGAACTGTAAGTAGTGTTAAAGAAGTAAAGGCTGTCTACACATCTCTTTATAGACACATATATTTTTTTAATTATAAGGTACAACTTATAGGATACTTGGATGGCTTAGTTGGTTGAGCTTCTGACTTGATTTCAGCTCAGGTCATGATCTCAGGGTTGTGAGATTGGGCCCTCTTTGGGTTCCACACTGGGTGTGGAGCCTGCTTGAGATTCTCTCCTTCCTTTGTCCCTCCCTCAGTTGGTCCTGTGCATGCACGCGTGCATGAGGTCTCTCTGTCTCTGTCTGAAATAAAAAAAAAAATTCATTCAAGTATTAAAAAGAAAATAAAAACCTTTAAATCCTATCTTCAGAGGTATTTTAATCAAGTCTTTTAAAAGAAATTAATATATCTGTTACATGTATATTATATATACAATATATATTATATGTGATCATGTACAATTTTAAGTAAACACACTATATCTTGGAGTGATTTCTTGGGTCATTAACTTAGTTAATGCAATAGAATATACTATAATTGCAATGGAATATACTATAATTTATATAGTTGTTACTTTATTTTGTTTTCATTTAGATTTTTTCCAGTAGGTGCAATTACAAATAATCATGTTGCAGCCATTATTTAAAATTGTCTTCCCATGATCCCTTCTTGTGGAAATCCAGCAATTTTTGAAATCCATCTCAAATTTCATTATCTCTTTTTTCTCACTCTCTCCACATACCCAAAAATATATAGTACACTCTTTAAGACTATATCGTGCCTTATTTAGTTTTGTCTCTTCATGCATAGCGGGTGACACAAGGAACATTAAGTTCCTGGATCAAAGGTTAGAAATCTGGCAGGGGCCATTGGGCATCTTACACTTTGAATTCTCACCCTCAGTATACAAAATTAGTTTAAAAAAAAATGCTTGAGAAAAAGTTAAGAGACAAAGCTAGTTTCTCAGTTGAAATAGTTATATGACAAAGCTAATGTACTTATGATGCCATAGCAGGAAAAAAAAATTCAAAGTAGCCTCAATGTAGAATAACTATTATTCAAAATGTTTAACAGTTATAACACACACACACTGGCATACACACACAAACTAGTGAATGATTTCACACAAACAAGGAGTTTCTTGAATGTGTGTTAATCTGGTAGTCGTTATTTTCCTTCTAAAAGATCAAGAACATTAAATTCCTTCTTAACTCTCCAGAAAGAGAGAGAGAATGAGAAAGCAAGACAAATGCTGGGAAGATGTAAAAGTAAGGCATGTTCAGGAAGATCAATGAACAATGTCAGCATTCTGCAGATGAGAAGAAAGAGAATCTCTTTTGGTTTTTATATTTTCTACATCTCCATAAAAGTTACAGGCTCACAGATTATAGAATATATAAATAAATTTGAAAAGGCTGTTGTTTATATTAAGTGTTCAGCATTTGTGTAGAATTTATTTCATAATGTATTTTAATCATTTTCTTTTTAGATAAATCTAAAATGAAGAATGTTTTAGATAGATATATAGATGGGAGTGTTAGGAACCACTTAAAGTTCTGGTATCCAATGTGGGTAGAAAGAGATAAGCAATACCAAATGATGCTTTATGGAGGTTTATTCCTGTTTGGGTGTGTTATGCATTTACAGATGTATTATGAAATACATTCCACCATGTAATTAATGCTAATTTCTACGGACACTCCTCTGCCCAAATTTGGATGAGAGTAATGCTACTAAAACATAATATCTCTTGATATCTTCACTCTCTATGACGATTGTATTTAATTTTAAAAACTTCTAAAATTATTTTATTGTAGCTTAATAAAACATTACTGTGTTGAAAAGAAAGGAATAGTTTAATGTGGCCAAAAATTTCCTTAAAAGTGCCAAAGCTTGAATGAGAAGCTCAACTTCAAAGTCAATTAATAGATGCTAGATTAAGGAAGGAATGTAGATTAAAATCTTTGAGAAGGAATGAATTCAGAAGTATGAAGTATGTGATGTGTGAGGGTAATGAGGGAAGGGCAAAATGATAGCACTGCCTTGTAGGTGGACTGTAACTGAGACGAAATATCAGAGAAAAATGCTCAGCAAGTTTACACCCTAAAAGACACCGATGACTTTACCAAGCATCTAATGGAACACTTAGTATGGACCAACTGACAGAGATTTCATTGTACAGGTTCTAGTTTTTAGTTTTAGCTTTTGATGGTTTTGCTGTTTGTTTTGTTTCATTTTTTCCGTCATCGTATTGTTGTACTAACAGATTGGCCTCTTAGAGCTCTTCTAACAATTATACTCCTGGTTTTCAGATTCACACTGATTACTGTTTGTATCTAGGATGATGTGTTAATTTTAACAATTACCCATTTTTCAGTAAAGACAACTATTATGCAAGCAATGCAGAATTGTCTGTGATATATAACACTAATAAGGAGCAGGACTTCCCTTGGGTTTATGAAGTGCAAAAGAAACTAAAATCATGATCACTCTAAGTATACTTAATAGAGATACATAGCATATCAGGTATATCACTTCCTCCTTCTCACTCCTGCAACTTCGGGGACCCCTGTCAATACTCTTTCCTGATGAAGGTAATGGGAAGAAAGGGTACTAACATTTCTTGGGAACACTGGAGGACTGTCTTCCATTTATACGCCCTATGCGATGTTGTTTTTCTCCAAGGTGTAGCTGACTGAGAATGATCTTTAAATGATCACTATAGTCAATAAACTATGCCAACAAGCAGTAAGTGCATGAAGGCCCAATACTAATATTGATAGATAATAAGTTTATTTCTAAATCTTATTTATGAGATTTGTATGAATTTCTGAGCATACAGTCATCTGTGTTTCATCAACTCTGTTAAAAAATTATATCAGAAGATTCTTAGAATTTTTACCATGAGAAATGTTACCATGTTACCAGTTTTGTGTTTAACACAAAACCTAGTATCTCTAATATAATTTATTTGCTTTGTATCTGTTACAAGGACAGACTTAGGCAAAATCTGCTCCAATAAAATTTGTATTTAAATATTGATAAACAACATATTGACTCCTCAAGAGTTTGGTTACTGAACTTAATAAGTGTTGTATTTGAGAAGAATCAATTATTAGCTGTATGTATAATGAAATAAGATAATTAATTTAAAAATAATATTTTAATAATATCTATTCACAACTCCAAGAATGGCAAATATCTTGCTGTTATAACTAGTTATAGATGATTGTGTTTACTTTTTATGGGTTCTTTTATAAAACATATAAAAATATATCTTGTAAAAGGAAAAGGAGACATGGTGAGAAAAATATAGCCAGTTACTTATTAGATGCAGTTTCTCCTTGACCTAGGGATATAAGCAGGAAAGAACTCATGTAGAGGAAGCAAAAAGGGAAGATTAATATAATGAAAGAAAAACTTTCAATTCGCTATTTTACTTGGATCCAGACCTAAAGAACCTTCACGAGTAAATCCTTCAGTGGGGGAAGAATAGTTTTCGCTCTATACTTTTTCATGATAAAAATTCTTTGCTTTTGAAAAGAATATGATATGCCAATATGATATTCTCCCCAACTCAAACTCAAATTAAGAACCAGAAGTATATGACAGTGTATATTAAAACATTTTGTTATTCTTGTGAATAATTTTCCAAAAACCTGAGTCTTCAATTCTGCTCTCCAATGATTCCAATCTGATTCTCTGTTTAGTCTACAGCTCATCTTTGGGGCAAGCATTTCAAGAACATATGTCAATTATTAGCTGAAAAACTACTGTATGCCAGCGATTTAGAAACTTTAAAAATATTATAGAACTCATCTCTAGTTACTGTAACTAATAACAATAACACAAGAAGAAGAAAATTTTACTTCCAAAAAGAAAATTCATGGCTACAAATCACCCATTTTCTACTTTCTGTATTTGCCATTTTCCTTTCAAAAGAATCTGAAATAAGATAGGCTCCACTATGCCATCATCACCTTGACTCATGGCCTTCACTGCAATTACCACAGTGAATTTATGTCCAAATGACAGACCTCTCTGACTGTGTAATATTTATGGTGGTGCACAGAGGGTTTGTCGATATTGATGGCAGCTTCAAAAACCTAAGTGTCTAGCAACATCATTTCTAGGTCATCACCAGCATTCTGGGCACAGTGGCAATGTGAGTGAAGTTTTTTCCAGGTGCCTTTCACTTTCTTCCTCCTCAAGTACTGCTTACAAGCACCAATTTGCTTTCAATCCTCCTTTTAAATCCATTCACAGACAACAGATTCTCTGAGGTGGCCTCTTGATTTTCAAAGCCACCCATCCTTTTGTGATTTATCAAGGTCCACTCTTTCTAAAGTAACTATAACTATACTCCAAAATCACTTATTCCCATACCATAGAATTTCCATTTTTGTTTCTATATGGCAGGCAGATTAATTA
The DNA here is from genome assembly GCF_018350195.1 of Panthera tigris. Taxonomy (NCBI): domain Eukaryota; kingdom Metazoa; phylum Chordata; class Mammalia; order Carnivora; family Felidae; genus Panthera; species Panthera tigris. The sequence goes on along the minus strand of NC_056667.1, from coordinate 87,410,067 downwards.
AAACCAATGTAGATTTCACTCTCTAATCTGGATCTTGATACACTTCTTTTAGCTTCCCAATCTGAATTTTGTTCTCTGTTTGTTTGTTTGTTTGTTTATAATTATGGATAATTGTGGATGTTATCAATAGATATTTTGATTGTTAGTGATAATTTAGAGTCGTTATGCTTGGGCCATCAAAAATTATAACTGATGATAGGGAGACCATTATCCCAGTTTGACTAAGACAATGCCTATTTATACCTGTAGTCTTGGTGTGACCATTTATTGTCCAAACCATGGCACTCGAGATTTAAAGTGTTCTGCTTTAGATAATAAATTATGTGGTCACCTGGATAATAACTAACATTTATTACATGGGAGAGACATCTTAAGTACTCTACATGTAATATATTAATTCTCACAACTTTTTGAGACACATACAATTATTTTAGTGCTTCTTTTACAAATGGAGAAGGTGAAGAACCAAGAGGTTTAGTCAGTGCTGGAAGTCAGATAGTGGTAAATGTTACAAATCTAGACCATGTGCTCCAGACTCTATGCTTTAATTCTATCAAGTTTGAAAACTATTCATCATAAGCTCTGTTCTATTTCTAAGCTCTCATCCTGCTATTGCAAATGATGACATGCTTTCAACAGTCTCTGTTTAGTCTTTTCCTGAAATCTTCTCTTCTTCTCACTCTACTTCCAACAATGACACCACCATTCATTCATTCACTCAGCCAAGGTAAGCAAAATGTGCTTCGGTTCAATACCATGTGCTCAGCCTAACCTCCCAGTCATTTACAACTTCACAGTCTTCCTTGTCTTCTTCCATCCTCCCAAATGCAAATTTTATAAATTCTTCTTTGGAAGTCTTGAAAGTCAAAATCTGATCAGATGACTATAACCTAACAATGAAAAATAACAAGTATTGGCAAGGATATGGAGAAATGGGACCTTCATGCAATGTTAGTCAGAATGTAACATGGTGGAACTGGCGCCCCCTTAGAAAATATTGACAATACCCTGAAAAGTTAAATGCAGGATTTCCATATGACCCAGTACTTCCAATTATATTCCCAAGAGAATTGAAATATATGTCCAAAGAAAAACTTACACATGGATAATCATAATAGCATTATTTGTAATAACCAAAAAGTAGAAACAACACAAATATATGTCAATTGATGAACAGATAAACAAAATGTTGTGTATCCATACAGTGAGCCATACAAAAGAATGAACTAATGATACGTTATACTAAGTAAAAGAATCCAAACACAGAGTCCATATGTTATGTGATTCTATTTGCATGAAATGTCCAGAATAAGCAAATCCATAAATACAGAAAGATTAGTGGTTGCGAGAGATTGAGAATGGGGGATGGTGATTGACTGCTAATGTGTATCAGGTTTGTTTTTGGAGTGATGAAAATATTCTAGAATTAAATAGTGGTTGCACAACCTTGTGAATATACCAAAACCACTGAATCGTACACTTTAAAATGGTAAATTTTTTAGTGTGTGAAAAATTAATCAGAGAAAAATGTATGACAAAGTGAAACTGTAATTTTCCTTTCTGATTTTTAATGAACTAAAATAACATGTTTATTTAAATTGTTGGGGAAAATAACTCATCGTATTTTTACATGATAGTTTGACAAACCATGTTTGCTAAGTAATCCAGTATTATTTAAGTATCACCATCTATGAATTAATTAGCTTTTAAAAATAGTTTTAGAATTATTTCTATAAAGTCAATTGACTAATAAGTGCCACCAAGAAACAGCCATTAAAAATGGACTAATTAAAACCTTAGAAACATCATGATAAACTCAAAATATTATAGTCTGTACAAAAAGGTTTAAATAAAGTGTATTGATTTTTAAATTAATATTTTATATGATAAATATGTATAAGATAACTTCTTTTAATATACTATAATTCTATTAACTTTTGAGAAATTTTATACTCTTGTTCATATTTCTGCCATTATCTCATTTTATTTGTAGTAGGAGATGAAAACATCTTATGAAATTATTTTGATTTCTATAATGGTTGTTTCCAAAGACTTAGCCAAAATGTCTAAGGAAAAAGAAATGTAAGTTTCCTGTTCAATAATCACAATAAATTAATAAATAAGTTGATTAGCTATTGAAAAATTAAAAGTCCACTGTATTTAGAGAGGAGCCTTTAAAGATATTTGTTGTTTATTATTTTATTATTTATTTAAATAATTACGAAGTTCAGTATAATGCCAAATAGCTTTAATGGGTGGGAATTTAAAGTGGATATTTTAAGTTTAATATAAAGGTTCTATTAATAATCTAAAGAACAGTATTAAATGGTGTGACTTTGCTTTAGTTTTTACATGTGGGCTTTTTCTAAGGTCTAACAGCTAGCTTTTGTGGTTCTAGTAGTATGCTGCCAAGTCCCATGGTATAGGCACAGACAAAGCTTCGTCAGAGCAGAAAGCTTTCTTTTGGGTTTTCATATAGTGCTTACCTTGCGTTCAGCCAAGGTAAGCAAAAATGTGTTTCAGCTCCACTGTGTGTTCAGCCCAAACTGGCTGTGCCGCTCTGACTCTCGAACTTGTGGTCCACCGGCTCCCCAGCTGCTGCTGGGCCTACTCATCCTGGCTAATAATAGGAGTCAGGTCTACTCTAAATTTTGCTATTTGTAATGGAAGCAGTTTTTGCTTACTCAGGGAATTATTTTTAAATAATTTCCCTTGCAAACCAGCTGTGATGAGGCTTTAGTGTCCACTAACACTAAAGGTATATGCCCTTGAGACATTCGTAGTCCAGTTCTCCTTTCGACCACAGTGAAAGCATTGATAAGAAGGGCTGCAGAGGGAATAGCAGGAAAAGTCAAGAATGCCGTGTGTGTGTGTGTGTGTGTGTGTGTGTGTGTGTGTATACAGGTCTCTTGAAGCTAAATCTATTCCTCCCTCTTTCTAAAAATCATATGCTCCCCCTCAGTAAAAATATACATGTTTATTAAATATGTATTTATATATTATAAATATAATTTATAGTATACATTAAGGTATATAAGGTATATACCTTATATACCTTATATTATATATAAGGTATATTTATTAATATATTATATATTATAATAAATTAATATATTTATTTATTAAATATAAGGTATATTTATTAATATATACAATATACTATATATATATAATATTTTTTCACAAAGGGGGACCATATTTTCTACTTCTATTCACTCACTTGCCCATATAGCAAACCACTTACACAGTTTCTAAACCAACAAGATAATCTTTAAGGGACATCAATAGAAAGTCCTTAGTAGAAAGTACTGTCTACCAGTTCTTAGTGACTTTTCTGTTCTCCTTTTCTGTGAAACTAGTTCAAAAGTTTTTTTGTCGAATAAGTAAATGAGGAATACAAGTGACCATCTCAGAGACAAAATCCTAAACATGAGAGCCTCTTCCACAGCGATTAAGTCTTGCGAGACAGTGAAATGTTTCAAGGTTGGGGAGAAATTGTGGTTGTCTATTCTGGTAACTCTGTAGGGAGGGAGGGACCAGGAGGCTTTCACCAGCTAACTAGTGCCTTGGTCCCTTTAATTGATCTTTGCTTAAGTGTAAGTCCAATATTTCTAAGACATGAGAATCATGTTTTGTTTTTCCTTTGTTGTGTCTGTTCTAAGCCTGGGAAAGATGGTTATGGAAATAAAAAAGCCTTTTAAAAGACAATAACTAAGTTTTGTCTGTTTTAAAAAATGTTTGTTTGGAACAATGATATCAGATTCTATCCGGTAGAGTAGAAAACAGAACTGGCTTGAAGTTTAAGAATAATTTGTTTTTCAGTCTCAATTGTGCTATTTACAACTGAGTGAGGTTGTGGTCACTTAACCTCTCTGAGCCTCAGTGTTCTCGTATAAAATGGGAGCAATAGAATGTAACTTGGTTTAAACAATAAATAAGATAATGTGGATTAAAATAATCATTTAAATTCTTTCTAAATATAAATGCATAATTTTTCTTTGATCCCCTTCCCTACCTTAAATCATCCAGTCTTATTTCCTGTTTGACAATCCACATGTTTATCTTTTACGCTTTTCTCATAAACACTGATTGTTTTCTTACTGTAAAAGATGAAATCCAGATATCATGCTCAGTTATAGTAATTATGTAACTATAGATTTTGGCCTTTCTTGATCTTCTTTATAAAATGATCTTTTAGGGGAACCTGGGTGGCCAGTGAGTTAAGCATCCGACTTTGGCTCAGGTTATGATCTCATAGTTCATGGGTTTGAGCCTCACATCAGGCTCTGAGCTGTCTGCTTCAGATTCTAGGTCTCCCTTTCTCTCTCTGCCCCTCCCCTGCTTGTGTTCTCCCTCTCTCTCTCTCTCTCTCAAAAATAAATAAACTTTTAAAAATTAACCTTTTAATGTTTTTAAAGTGAATATCTTAATTGTAACTTGCCTCATACTCTTAAAATGACTGAAGTCTGAATTAAAGCAAGACCACTCAGAGTAATTTAATGAATGTTAGAAGGATGATAATGTATGGTACCAATTTCATAATTGTCTGATGTTTTGGAATTATTCTAGTTTGCTTCATAAGGCAATTAATTAGTCATTAATATAGTTTATGATTTTTGTTGAAATTTGTAAAACCAGCTTAGTGTCTTACAATGAGCAAGTACTAAACAAAATTTATTAAATGAATATTGATTTTTTTCACATTTGTTTTGTTCTAAGATGTTTAAAGGGTTTTACAGAAAGATATACAATGTTTAATAAATGTTTTAACTGTAATGGTCTAGTGAGAAAAAATAATCTGTTGAATCTATAAATGAATAAATGAATGAATGAATTTGCAGCTGTCACATAAGCTTTAGAGATTGTTCAACATGAGAAATATCTCTCAATCCATTAAGAAAAAATTTCAAACAACTTATGGCTCTCAAGTGCTATGCCTGACTCAACAACAGAAATGGCACTCAACTGCTATGCAAGCTTCATCAACAATAAATAACTTATTAATAGTAAATCACAAGCCAAATCCAAAATCAAATTTGAAGGAATTCTTGACTTCTTTCTCAAAGCAATGAAATTCTTCCATTAACTGTCTGTGACTACACTTATACAAGCAAATAAATAAAATTGAGCAAATCTGTCTTCAATTTAGACTGTATAGATCAATAATTTAATTCTTGAAGTTTCCTTGCCTACTTTTATGTGGAAATTTACAGTCTTGTTTATAGAGTTGAATAACAAGAGAATAAAATCATTTTACGTTTTTTCTAATATCTCATATTTCTGACAAGACTTGCAGACATTTTATCTGGGAGCTGACTAGATCATTGATATAAATTTTGTGTAGACCTGTGTTTACATACTTATTACATACAAAGACTTAGTCACTCCAAAATTATTTATTGATCACCCCCAATATGCCAGGACTCTTTTAGGTACTTGGAATACAACAGTGAATGAATATGGCACTCCTCTGAAAAATTATTTGCAAGGGGAAAATGCAATACTACAGAGTAGAATGCTTTTGTTTGTGTATCATACTTTTCATTACTGACACGTTGATTTCTTACTGTAGTCAGTTATTGACTACAAAGATCATTTATTTCTTGATTGTTTTGTTGTAGCAGTTCAGTATTTCCGATATATTTAATGTACTAGAGCCTAGCTCCTCCATTTTAAATTTGGCCTCTCTTAAATTCCCTCTCCATTTTGCTAAATTACTACTGGGCTGAACTGTCTGAATCTTTTCTGGACTATTTTATGGTTATAAAAATATAGTGACCACACAATGTGCTTTGGCACAACAAAGGGACATTTTTGGTGTGTGTGGTGGTTCATGTCAGTTTAGAAAAACAAACTTTCTCTGTCAATATATTATTTTGAGGTGCTGTACAATCATCCTGTTCTTTCATTCCATAATTACAAGATTTCTTAGGATAACTTATGTAAATAAATGGCATTATTTATCATAATAATTAAAAGTGAAAACAGGTGGGTCATTAGGAAATAAAATATGTCCATTTAGTAGACTGAATATTTTGAATCCATTGAAAAAATACTTACAATATTTGAATATATACTAAAACTTTAAAAAATGTGGGAATTGCCCATTACATAAATATTAGTGCAAAAAGAAGGACATGTAACTATATGTCAAGGAGCTGTATAACATTAGAATACAATACACCAAAATATTACTCATGTGTATTACGTGTAATATAATTTTGTCCACACACCTCCTGATATTTTCCAAATTTTCTACATTTATTAATATTAATGTATGAAACTTATGATTATTTATATTGTAAGTAATTATGCAAAGATCAAATTATTGCAGATAAATACTTTTATGATTAGTAGCACTTTCAAGTAGGAAAAGGTCCTATCTAGGAGCCGATTTATAACTAGTACCACAGTATTGACTTTATGAGTTGATCCCATACAAATATTCATTCATTCAATAGATATTTATTAAGTTCCCACAATATGACAGTTATTGCTCTAGGTGCAAAAGATGCACCAAAAAAAAAAAGAATTACAATAATCTTCCCTCATAGAACCTACATTGCAGTAGGGAGAAGGCAACAAAAAAGAACCTTATGGTCAAATCTGTAATGTGTTTTGATGGTAAGTGCTATGGACAAAAGGATGATAGAGATGACTACATGAGGAAAAGTTTGAACATTCAAATAGGGTAGTCAAGGAAAACCTCAACCAACAGGGAACATCTGATCTAGGATTTGAAGTAGATGAGGTTACAAGCTGGACAGATTTGGAGGAAGAGTATTCCAGGAGGGAACAAGAGCACAAATCCTGTCACTGAAGCATTTCTAGTATGTTGGCCAATATCTTGGTCCATTGTGGCTGGAGCAGAATGATGGAATGTGATGGGGAGGATGAAATAAGAGAGGCAACATGAACCAGATAAATTAGGGCAATGCAACCATTATATGGACTTGGATTTTTTCTGCTAATTACATGTGAGGTCATTGGAGGGTTTAGAGAAGTGATATGATCCAGCTAACTTGTAAATTATCATTTTGGCTGCTCTATTAAAAACGGACTATGAAATTTAACAAACTTCTACTCTATATTGTTTACATACACAAATATGATTAGATGTTCTTTATAATAAGATATTGATAAATTACAGGGGAAGCCTAATGTTATTTATCACAACTTTCTAAGACTATGTGAGATTTCTCTGTACCAGCTATAGTGTGTGTACTGTTTTTTACTATCATTATTTTGTCTGTCATTAATTGGCTTCTATTAACAATGCCTACATGTATTTCTCTCTGATTCATGCTATTTAAGGGTGTAAGAAGGGTGATGAGTAAACTGCAATGAATTCTACGTCGCGATCACTGCCTGCAATTTTATCAATCAAGGCCTTGTCAGAGAGAAAAAAAAAAAAACATTCTTAGCAGAAATAACACAAGAGAGTTTTATTAAGGGACCATTTGCAGATGTATAGCAGTACTAAGAAATATCAACAAGGACTTTAGAGCACCCTAGGGTAGTGACAATGGGGAGCTGTTGCCATCTCTAGGTATGAAGGGGTGGGGGCTGGACAGCACTTTAGCTATAAGAAAGAATGACTTCAAGGATTATAACCTCAATAGATATACACAGTTGACCCACAGGGACTCAACACTTTCCTTTAAAAAAAAAAAATTACTCCAGGGTGTAGTTCAGCCAAAAGCGAAGAGGCAAGGAAATCCATCCATGTAGTCCCCAGTCAGCCTCCCAAGACACAGAGCAAGGCAGAAAAAGGTGGAGCACAGACCCAGAGGAGCAAATTTAAAATGTATAGTGTAGCAATCAATAAAGATTATAAATATTCTGTCTTCATTAATGGTATTTCCAAACTCTAGCCCTGTTTCCTTACACTGCTATAACACATAATCTGTAGATGAGGAAATCATCTACACAATTTGAGAGAATTGTTGTGATATAGCTTCTTTTAATTCAGGTTCTACAAAATTCATTATAGGCAAATAGAACTGTACCTTTTTTTAGTGTAAGGGTGAGGGACATTTTACAACTTTATTTTTGGAAATAAATGAATAATTTTATGGTTTAGTACTCTCTGCTGGCTCTTTTTTCACTAATAAAGAAATTATTGTTTTGTGAGATAATCTGTATCACTTGGTGATTGACTATTTACATTATATACCATATGCATGTGAAGATTATTGTCCTGATATTTTTAAAACCCATGAGAAAACATAAATAATTACTCTTTTTTGCTTAACATTTTTACTGTACATATATAACACAGGGTGTGAGTTTTTAAAATGTTTAATAGGATCACAGCAAACTTAAGTATAATAGGAAACACAAAAAAATCTAAGGACCTGTGGATAAATGAAAGAGTTTATATAATTAAATACAGGTTTGCTATGGAATTCTAAGCAGCCATTATTCTTAGTAATAATTCATTAATTTATTTCACAGTTACTGAACTTCTCTTTTTAGGCTTTGTTCATATATATATATATATATATATATATATATATGTATATACACACACATAAATGTATGTAACAATATGATTAATGTCCACAGTATATCAATAGTTGTAAAAAGCATCTTCTCAGGTGATATATGTAAATTCAGCTAACATTTTGGGGATATTGACAACCACAAAACATTGCTGAGAGAAAGTAAAGAAGTACCCCATTCTTTCTTAGCTTTCCTCTTGAGACTCCAATTACATGTATCTTAGACTATTTGATATTGTCCCGGAGGTTGCTCAGGCTCTTTTCTTTTATTAATATTTTGTGTTGTCGATATTATTTAGATTTGATAATTATTTTCCATTATACTACTAACCCTTTATTCTATACTCGCAAATCCATTCTTAAACTCTTCCAACATTTTAAAATTTACTATAGATATTGTACTTTCCACTTCTGTCATTTTTTATTTTATTCATCTATATATTTATATATAGAATATATTCTGCGTGCTATTTTCAATGGTTCATCTGGTCTATTTCTCTTGTATGCTTTTTTTTAATAACTCAACTACAGCTTATGCTTTTTTTTCTTTGCATATCCACTATTTTTTAATTTATAGCTTAAACATTTTAGATGATACAGTGGAGGACTATGGTTTTTTTTTTTCTAATGGGTGTTGATTTTTATTCTGGTTGGCAGTTAAATTACTGTAGATTATTTTATTTTAATCTTTGTTAGGTAACTTATTTCAATCTTGAATTTTCAGAATGCAAACCCTCTTGTAGGGTGTGTCCTTAGTTCTAAGGACAAAAAAGTATTTCTAGGCTCTTGATTGAATGCTCATAGTGCTCAGCAACATGTCTGTAATCTTCAACATTTTTCAGCCTTGTATGATCTTTTCTATCACTACTTAATTCTTACCCCCATATCGGATCTCTGTTGAGCACGTATTCTTAATTCTGCCTTGGATAAAACATTAGGTAAATCCCAATGCAGATTTTTGGGGCCATCGTTATACCTAATTATTTCTTTTAAAAAAAAATTTATTTTGAGGGAAAGAACAAGCACAAGATGGAGAGAGGGTCAGAGAAAGAATCCCAAGCAGGCTCCTTGCTGCCCCGCTGTCAGTGTAGAGCGCAACGTGGGGCTCAAACTCATGAACTGTGAGATCATAACCTGAGCTGAAACCAAGAGCCAGACGGTTAACTGACTGAGACACCCAGGCACCCCTGCTGCTGAACTCTTTCTTCTCTGATGCTTTGCTCTAGGAATTAGTGTAAAGTGACACATCAGATTGGTGACAGAGTTTTCTAAAGTAAGGGTTAGTGTTCCTTCCACTTTATCATTGCCTTACTAATTCTGCTTTGGCATGTTTGAGATTAGTACATAATTTAGTGAATAAATAGAAGATGATTCATACTTCCAAGGCATTTTTGGTGATGAATTCATAAAAGGTGCTACCTTAATTATTTCCCATTATCAAGAAGAAACTCTGCATATACTAACCTATCTACTCCTTCTATAGAATCTTTAGTCTTTTATTTTATTCCTTTTATTATTAGTTTATTATTAGTGTGAGAAGGTGGAGAGGGTCAGAAAAATATCCTTTGACTGAAAAGGCACTTTCAGACCAAAAACAGAAACAAGTCACTCTATATCATTTACAGAGTTTTATTCAGGGTAACTTACTGCCAGGAGGGAATCAGATAGACAGGGTATCCACACCACTACACACCTATTTTCCACCCCAATTCAGACCTTAATCCACAGGCTGTATAGAGTGGGGGCTTTGTAGTGAAGTCAAAGAGTAATTATTTAAAGTGGTGCCACCTGTGCACCAGTCATTTCTGCTAGTTATCTAAAGGGCACCCTCTGTGCACCACTTTAGAGAAAATCAGACAAACCTCTCTGCATTCTGGTCAGGGCAAACATTAATGTCCAAGGAGTCTGGAACACGTAGCACTGAGGGAGGTCATTGAGTGGATGTGAGCAAGACGGAGGGCATAAAGATAGAGCCAGTATTGTCAGTGCTTCTACAAATCATCATAAAATCTTTACTTTCTATATTATTTTCATTATTATAAAATGAACTGCAATACAGTAAGATCCATTCCTTAACATTGGTTATAAGTATATTGATCATATAATAACTTTCACAATTCTGTGAATTTTACAGACACTTTATTTCATTGAAATTACATTGAAAACATAAAATTAAGACAATAATTGGAAAAATCATAATTTATTAAGATTTAAAGTCAAATTTGCCTTTTGTTTTTTATTAATTAGTTAATTTTTCTACCATAAAAAGCCTTATATTAAAATTGTTGGCACATACAAGTTTAGTTAGAGTCATAAAGCTGACCTGTTATATCAAATTATGAGAGATTTGAAACTCTGGATCTAGGTCAATTTTGGCAAGTAATGGTTATTCATTTTAGAACCATCAGAATAAGCAGAAAATATTTTATTTTGCATTTTTATCCTGCTTTATAATTATATCTAGGATCATAAGACATATCTTAAAATCATTCTACTTTATATGGGTACTATTTTAAAGTAAGAAATTGGTTTATAATATTCTATTGCATTTTTCTCTCCACTATGATTAAGTTTCTGAGACATTTTGATAATAGTATTTTATTAATATGGGGAAATTAATATTTGAAAACATTAGTAGATTCTTACAAAGATGAAAATTTGCAATTGTTTAAAATGTGATCTAACTAGTCCTGCCAAGCACTGTTCTAGGTGTTGATGATATATGCATGAAAAAAAACAAATTTCTTCCCCCAAGGAGATTCTATGTTATCTGAAAATAAAAACAACAGAATTTTATTATTATTATTGGTATTATTGTTGTTATTATTGTGTTATTTTTACCAACACAGAAATCTTCTATAGAGTTCAAATTAAAATTTATTTTATTATTTATTTACTTATTTTACCTCTCAAAATGTAATTTCTTACCAGTGTCCTTGAAAATTTTTTCCACAAAATGAATATTCTCAATGTTGGAGTTTCCTTTTCTAATATTTGGGCAAATATTCTGGTATTTTTAAAAATGTTTATTTATTTATTTTTTATTTTTTTTTTAATATATGAAATTTACTGTCAAATTGGTTTCCATACAACACCCAGTGCTCATCCCAAAAGGTGCCCTCCTCAATACCCATCACCCACCCTGCCCTCCCTCCCACCCCCCATCAACCCTCAGTTTGTTCTCAGTTTTTAACAGTCTCTTATGCTTTGGCTCTCTCCCACTCTAACCTCTTTTTTTTTTTTTTTTTTTTTTCCTTCCCCTCCCCCATGGGTTTCTGTTATGTTTCTCAGGATCCACATAAGAGTGAAACCATATGGTATCTGTCTTTCTCTGTATGGCTTATTTCACTTAGCATCACACTCTCCAGTTCCATCCATGTTGCTACAAAAGGCCATATTTCATTTTTTCTCATTGCCACGTAGTATTCCATTGTGTATATAAACCACAATTTCTTTATCCATTCATCAGTTGATGGACATTTAGGCTCTTTCCATAATTTGGCTATTGTTGAGAGTGCCGCTATAAACATTGGGGTACAGGTGCCCCTATGCATCAGTACTCCTGTATCCCTTGGATAAATTCCTAGCAGTGCTATTGCTGGGTCATAGGGTAGGTCTATTTTTAATTTTCTGAGGAACCTCCACACTGCTTTCCAGAGCGGCTGCACCAATTTGCATTCCCACCAACAGTGCAAGAGGGTTCCTGTTTCTCCACATCCTCTCCAGCATCTATAGTCTCCTGATTTCTTCATTTTGGCCACTCTGACTGGCGTGAGGTGGTATCTGAGTGTGGTTTTGATTTGTATTTCCCTGATAAGGAGCGACGTTGAGCATCTTTTCATGTGCCTGTTGGCCATCCGGATGTCTTCTTTAGAGAAGTGTCTATTCATGTTTTCTGCCCATTTCTTCACTGGGTTATTTGTTTTTCGGGTGTGGAGTTTGATGAGCTCTTTATAGATTTTGGATACCAGCCCTTTGTCCGATGTGTCATTTGCAAATATCTTTTCCCATTCCGTTGGTTGCCTTTTAGTTTTGTTGGTTGTTTCCTTTGCTGTGCAGAAGCTTTTTATCTTCATAAGGTCCCAGTAATTCACTTTTGCTTTTAATTCCCTTGCCTTTGGGGATGTGCCGAGTAAGAGATTGCTATGACTGAGGTCAGAGAGGTCTTTTCCTGCTTTCTCCTCTAAGGTTTTGATGGTTTCCTGTCTCACATTCAGGTCCTTTATCCATTTTGAGTTTATTTTTGTGAATGGTGTGAGAAAGTGGTCTAGTTTCAACCTTCTGCATGTTGCTGTCCAGTTCTCCCAGCACCATTTGTTAAAGAGACTGTCTTTTTTCCATTGGATGTTCTTTCCTGCTTTGTCAAAGATGAGTTGGCCATACGTTTGTGGGTCTAGTTCTGGGGTTTCTATTCTATTCCATTTGTCTATGTGTCTGTTTTTATGCCAATACCATGCTGTCTTGATGATGACAGCTTTGTAGTAGAGGCTAAATTCTGGGATTGTGATGCCTCCTGCTTTGGTCTTCTTCTTCAAAATTACTTTGGCTATTCGGGGCCTTTTGTGGTTCCATATGAATTTTAGGATTGCTTGTTCTAGTTTCGAGAAGAATGCTGGTGCAATTTTGATTGGGATTGCATTGAATGTGTAGATAGCTTTGGGTAGTATTGACATTTTGACAATATTTATTCTTCCAATCCATGAGCATGGAATGTCTTTCCATTTCTTTATATCTTCTTCAATTACCTGCATAAGCTTTCTATAGTTTTCAGCATACAGATCTTTTACATCTTTGGTTAGATTTATTCCTAGGTATTTTATGCTTCTTGGTGCAATTGTGAATGGGATCAGTTTCTTCATTTGTCTTTCTGTTGCTTCATTGTTAGTGTATAAGAATGCAACTGATTTCTGCACATTGATTTTGTATCCTGCAACTTTGCTGAATTCATGTATCAGTTCTAGCAGACTTTTGGTGGAGTCTATCGGATTTTCCATGTATAATATCATGTCATCTGCAAAAAGCAAAAGCTTGACTTCATCTTTGCCAATTTTGATGCCTTTGATTTCCTTTTGTTGTCTGATTGCTGATGCTAGAACTTCCAGCACTATATTAAACAACAGCGGTGACAGTGGGCATCCCTGTCGTGTTCCTGATCTCAGGGAAAAAGCTCTCAGTTTTTCCCCGTTGAGGATGATGTTAGCTGTGGGCTTTTCATAAATGGCCTTTATGATCTTTAAGTATGTTCCTTCTATCCCGACTTTCTCAAGGGTTTTTATTAAGAAAGGGTGCTGGATTTTGTCAAAGGCCTTTTCTGCATCGATTGACAGGATCATATGGTTCTTCTCTTTTTTTTTGTTAATGTGATGTATCACGTTGATCGATTTGCGAATGTTGAACCAGCCCTGCATCCCAGGAATGAATCCCACTTGATCATGGTGAATAATTCTTTTTATATGCTGTTGAATTCGATTTGCTAGTATCTTATTAAGAATTTTTGCATCCATATTCATCAGGGATATTGGCCTGTAGTTCTCTTTTTTTACTGGGTCTCTGTCTGGTTTAGGAATCAAAGTAATACTGGCTTCATAGAATGAGTCTGGAAGTTTTCCTTCCCTTTCTATTTCTTGGAATAGCTTGAGAAGGATAGGTATTATCTCTGCTTTAAATGTCTGGTAGAACTCCCCTGGGAAGCCATCTGGTCCTGGACTCTTATTTGTTGGGAGATTTTTGATAACTGATTCAATTTCTTCGCTGGTTATGGGTCTGTTCAAGCTTTCTATTTCCTCCTGATTGAGTTTTGGAAGAGTGTGGGTGTTTAGAGATTTGTCCATTTCTTCCAGGTTGTCCAATTTGCTGGCATATAATTTTTCATAGTATTCCCTGATAATTGTTTGTATCTCTGAGGGATTGGTTGTAATCATTCCATTTTCATTCATGATTTTATCTATTTGGGTCATCTCCCTTTTCTTTTTGAGAAGCCTGGCTAGAGGTTTGTCAATTTTGTTTATTTTTTCAAAAAACCAACTCTTGGTTTCGTTGATCTGCTCTACAGTTTTTTTAGATTCTATATTGTTTATTTCTGCTCTGATCTTTATTATTTCTCTTCTTCTGCTGGGTTTAGGCTGCCTTTGCTGTTCTGCTTCTATTTCCTTTAGGTGTGCTGTTAGGTTTTGTATTTGGGATTTTTCTTGTTTCTTGAGATAGGCCTGGATTGCAATGTATTTTCCTCTCAGGACTGCCTTCGCTGCATCCCAAAGCGTTTGGATTGTTGTATTTTCATTTTCGTTTGTTTCCATATATATTTTAATTTCTTCTCTAATTGCCTGGTTGACCCACTCATTCGTTAGTAGGGTGTTCTTTAACCTCCATGCTTTTGGAGGTTTTCCAGACTTTTTCCTGTGGTTGATTTCAAGCTTCATAGCATTGTGGTCTGAAAGTATGCATGGTATAATTTCAATTCTTGTAAACTTATGAAGGGCTGTTTTGTGACCCAGTATATGATCTATCTTGGAGAATGTTCCATGTGCACTCGAGAAGAAAGTATATTCTGTTGCTTTGGGATGCAGAGTTCTAAATATATCTGTCAAGTCCATCTGATCCAATGTATCATTCAGGGCCCTTGTTTCTTTATTGACTGTGTGTCTAGATGATCTATCCATTTCTGTAAGTGGGGTGTTAAAGTCCCCTGCAATGACCACATTCTTATCAATAAGGTTGCTTATGTTTATGAGTAATTGTTTTATATATCTGGGGGCTCGGGTATTTGGCGCATAGACATTTATAATAGTTAGCTCTTCCTGGTGGATAGACCCTGTGATTATTATATAATGCCCTTCTTCATCTCTTGTTACAGCCTTTAATTTAAAGTCTAGTTTGTCTGATATAAGTATGGCTACTCCAGCTTTCTTTTGGCTTCCAGGAGCATGATAAATAGTTCTCCATCCCCTCACTCTCAATCTAAAGGTGTCCTCAGATCTAAAATGAGTCTCTTGTAGACAGCAAATAGATGGGTCTTGTTTTTTTATCCATTCTGATACCCTATGTCTTTTAGTTGGCGCATTTAATCCATTTACATTCAGTGTTATTATAGAAAGATACGGGTTTAGAGTCATTGTGATGTCTGTATGTTTTATGCTTGTAGTGATGTCTCTGGTACTTTGTCTCACAGGATCCCCCTTAGGATCTCTTGTAGGGCTGGTTTCGTGGTGACAAATTCCTTCAGTTTTTGTTTGTTTGGGAAGACCTTTATCTCTCCTTCTATTCTAAATGACAGACTTGCTGGATAAAGGATTCTCGGCTGCATATTTTTTCTGTTTAGCACACTGTAGATATCGTGCCAAGCCTTTCTGGCCTGCCAAGTTTCAAAGGAGAGATCAGTCACGAGTCTTATAGGTCTCCCTTTATATGTGAGGGCACGTTTATCCCTTGCTGCTTTCAGAATTTTCTCTTTATCCTTGTATTTTGCCAGTTTCACTATGATATGTCGTGCAGAAGATCGATTCAAGTTACGTCTGAAGGGAGTTCTCTGTGCCTCTTGGATTTCAATGCCTTTTTCCTTCCCCAGTTCAGGGAAGTTCTCAGCTATAATTTGTTCAAGTACCCCTTCAGCACCTTTCCCTCTCTCTTCCTCCTCTGGGATACCAATTATGCGTATATTATTTTTTTTTAGTGTATCACTTAGTTCTCTAATTTTCCCCTCATACTCCTGGATTTTTTTATCTCTCTTTCTTTCAGCTTCCTCTTTCTCCATAACTTTATCTTCTAGTTCACCTATTCTCTCCTCTGCCTCTTCAAGCCGAGCCATTGTGGTTTCCATTTTGTTTTGCATTTCATTTAAAGTGTTTTTCAACTCCTCGTGACTGTTCCTTAGTCCCTCGATCTTTATGGCAAGAGATTCTCTGCTGTCCTGTATACTGTTTTCAAGCCCAGCGATTAATTTTATGACTATTATTCTAAATTCACTTTCTGTTATATTATTTAAATCCTTTTTGATCAGTTCATTAGCTGTTGTTATTTCCTGGAGATTCTTCTGAGGGGAATTCTTCCGTTTGGTCATTTTGGAGAGTCCCTGGCGTGGTGAGGACCTGCAGTGCACTTCCCCTGTGCTGTGGTGTCTAACTGGAGTTGGTGGGCGGGGCCGCAGTCAGACCTGATGCCTGCCCCCAGCCCACTGCTGGGGCCACAGTCATACTAGTGTGTGCCTTCTCTTCCCTTCTCCTAGGGGCGGGATTCACTGTGGGGTGGCGTGGCCCATCTGGGCTACTTGCACACTGCCAGGCTTGTGGTGCTGGGGATCTGGCGTATTAGCTGGGGTGGGTAGGCAAGGTGCACGGGGGCTGGAGGGGTAGGCTTAGCTCGCTTCTCCTTAGGTGATCCACTTCAGGAGGGGCCCTGTGGCAGCGGGAGGGAGTCAGATCTGCTGCCGGAGGTTTGGCTCCGCAGAATCACAGAGTTGGGTGTTTGCGCAGAGCGAGCAAGTTCCCTGGCAGGAACTGGTTCCCTTTGGGATTTTGGCTGGGGGATGGGCGGGGGAGATGGCGCTGGTGAGCGCCTTTGTTCCCCACCAAGCTGAGCTCTGTCATCCGGGGGCTCAGCAGCTCTCCCTCCCTTTGTCCTCCAGCATTCCCGCTTTCTGAGCAGAGCTGTTAACTTATGACCTCCCAGACGCTAAGTTGCGCTTGCTGTCGGAACACAGTCCGTCCGGCCCCTCCGCTTTTGCCAGCCAGACTCGGGGGCTCTGCTTGGCCGGCGAGCCGCCCCTCTGCCCCGGCTCCCTCCTGCCAGTCCGTGGAGCGCGCACCGCCTCGCCGCCCTTCCTACCCTCTTCCGTGGGCCTCTCGTCTGCGCTTGACTCCGGAGACTCCCTTCTGCTAATCCTCTGGCGGTTTTCTGGGTTCTTTAGGCAGGTGTAGGTGGAATCTAAGTGATCGGCCGGACGCGCTGTGAGCCCCGCGTCCTCCTACGCCGCCATCTTCCTTTCTCCTAAAATGTTTATTTATTTATTTTGGGGGGGAGGGGCAGAGAGAGAGGAAGAGAGAATCCCAAGCAGGCTCCACAATGATGCAAGTAGCCTGACACACTGCTTGATCCCACGAACAGTAAGATCGTGCATGACCTGAGCAGAAACCAAGAGTCTGATGCTTAACTGACCAAGCCACCCAGGTGCCCCTAGGATGCTATACATTTTTTTTTGTTGTTGTTTTCTCCATCTGAGGAAACTAATTATCTTTTCTCCATCTTTACTATTTTTTTTTAATTTGCAATATTAATTAGACCCATTCTCCCCATAGTCTTTGTTGAACCACATTCTGATTTTAAATCTTTCCTCATAAATCCATCAACCTCAAGTCTTTAATTATTTTCGTTACTTTCCTCTGAACTCTATCCAGTTTTTCTACATATTTCTAATAATGATGACCTTAGAAATGAGTCTGTAATCCAGGTGTGAGCTCAACATAGTTCTGTAGACAGAACCTGTCATTTCCATACTTTATGACATAAGTTTACTGCCAAAAGGAGAAGGTTTCTTTGCTTCTAGTCAATCTTTAAATTTTGGAGCTCTGCATGGCTTTGACATGGGCTCTCTTTCTCTTCTCATTCACCATTGTTGCTCTAGCAATATGGTCTTCTATGACTTCAAAAACCATTCATATCATGGCCACTTGCAAATGTGCATCTCCATCACAGACCTCTTCCTGTATTTTATATAACAATATGACAAAATAAAAGAAAAAGAAGAAAAGCAGGATTAAAAAAAGTGTTTAACATTTTTTGAATGTTTACTATGTGCTGACTACCTTTAGACAATGTATATGTATTGAATTAATCTCAAACAACTATGCTGAAAGGTACTGTTATTTTTATTTTATAGAGTAAGGAATTGATACAGGTGAGTAATATTGTCTGAATTCGTTTCTCTCCACACATTAATATGCTTTTTAAAGTGAATTTATCCAAAGAACAGCTAACTTTTAAAAACACAAATTATTGGGGTGCCTGGGTAGCTCAGTCGATTGAGCATCGGACTTCGGCTCAGTATGTGATCTCATGGTTCATGGGTTTGAGCCCCGCGTTGTTGACAACTCAGAGTGTGGAAACTGCTTCAGATTCTGGGTCTCTCTCTCTCTCTCTGCCCCTCCCCTGCTCATGTTCTTTCTGGTCTCTTAAAAATGAATAAACGTTAGATTTCTTTTAATTTAAAAATACAAATTGTTGGGGCACCTGGGTGGCTTGGTCAGTTAAGCATCCGACTTCGGCTCAGGTCATGATCTCACGGTCCGTGAGTTCGAGCCCCGCATCGGGCTCTGT
The DNA here is from genome assembly GCF_018350195.1 of Panthera tigris. Taxonomy (NCBI): domain Eukaryota; kingdom Metazoa; phylum Chordata; class Mammalia; order Carnivora; family Felidae; genus Panthera; species Panthera tigris. Next base: position 87,391,255 of record NC_056667.1, on the reverse strand, counting down.
GCTGACCGCTCAGAGCCTGGAGCCTGTTTCAGATTCTGTGTCTCCCTCTCTCTCTGCCCCTCCCCTGTTCATGCTCTGTCTCTCTCTGTCTCAAAAATAAATAAATGTTAAAAAAATTAAAAAAAAAATAAAAATAAAAATAAAAATTGTTATTTTCCTTCCAGTAATAATTCAATGATTTCCTTTTGCTTAGGTCAAAAACTCTAAAATTCTTAACATTGCATAAATGGTCCTGTGAACACCATGAGATAGAGATTGTGTCTGTGGTTTGCTCTGGTATCCCAAGAGCCTATAGAATATTGTTTGGCAGTCTGAATGGTCTGACCCCTCTCTGATTTCTCATTCTCTGCTTTTGAATTTCTGTCTTCTTAGCTTTTCAGCTCTAGCTACATTCTTCTCTCAGTTCTTCAGATAAGAAAACTCTTCCAGGTTCAAGACCTTTGATAAGATGACTGCTCTTCTAGAATGTTTTTTATTCCCATAGTTGTTAGTTAAGTCAGATTCATTCTTTGGCAGACTGTTTAACTGTCACTTTCTTAGGAAACCCCAGTGGTGTGGGGAGCCTGGCTGTCCTAGGTTGCAGAAGTTGATTATGTTCATTTCTCCTCAACTCCATGTTCAATGATATTGCATTGGTGAGGGTGTTTACAGCACAGAAATAGGTGAATGCTACAAATCAGGACTCACTCCACTCCCCTCTGGCAACAGCCTATTGTTGAATGTCTAAATAGCACACCACTGAGGGAGTTCTACCTAATTTCCAATGACTACATTTGATGATTTGTCATTCAGTTAACACGGTTGTAATTATGTAGTTATTCTATAATAACTTTTAAATATCATTAAAATATCCTCAAGAAGAGCATATGCATTATGTCTTTTTTTATTACCATGTCCCTAGTAACTAGAAGAGTATCTGGCACTAAAAAAATATTTGCTGAGTGCAAAAATGAATTATTGCTTCATCTGTAGAAATTACTATACTTGTTTAGACTTCAAGAGTTGCAGAATAGTTGATGTATTAGTTATCCATTGCTGCATATCAAATTGCCACACACTTAGCTGCTTAAAACAGTAGACATTTATTATCTCAAAATTTCTTGAGTCAATAGTCCAGACAGTTTCACTGGGTCATCTGCTTCAGATGTCATAAGACTATGGTCCAGAGTTTCATTTTGGAGTTTCGTGGGAAGAATCTGCTTCCAAGCTCATTCAGGATGTTTTTGTGATTCACTTCCTGTAGTTGTATGAACAGCCAAGCTTCTTCCTTGTTGTCAGCTAGAAACCCCTCCTCAGCAACTAGAGGCCTCCTATAATTCCTAGAGGCCACCTCTAATTCCTGGAACATGAGCAGTCCCAACATGGTCCCTTACCTCATCAAGGAAGCAAGCAGTTTCTAGAGTGCCTGCTATCAAGAGAGTCTCATACAGTGTAATGTAATCACAGGAGTGACCTTCCACCAGCTTTGCTGATTCAGTTGGTTAGAAGCAGCCACAGGTCCTATCCACACTAAAGGGGATGGGATCACACAAAGGTGTGAACACCAGAAGGAAGACTGGGATGATGGTGGATGAGACATTTATCATCCAGTCTGCCTGCCACAGTGGGAGGAAATTATAACAGAGACTCATTAATTTAAGAAACATAAAAAAGCTCATTATTGTTGTGCCTAATTACATAATAAATGTCTGTAAAATTAGAAGATTAGAAGTGAACATGTAAAAATGCCACAAATATCAATGAGGTACATTCAGGACTATTTGATTACTAGTTCTTTTAAAAACAATAATGCATTGGGGCACCTGGATGGCTAGTCAGTTGAATGTCTGACTTTAGCTCAGGTCATGATCTCATGGTTTGTGAGTTCAAGCCTTGCATTAGACTCACTGCTGTCAGTGTCGAGTCTGCTTCAGATCCTTTGTCCCCCTCTCTCTCCATTCCTCCCCGGCTCACACTCTCTCCCTCAAAAATAAGAAACTTTTTTTTAAAAAAATAATGCATTTTCATTAGTTTTGTTTCAATTTCACTCAGTGAATAGAAATATATGCTTCTAGAATTTGAACTTAAATCTCAGCTTTTTAATAAAAAGACAGTGTTTTCCTTTTTCAAAGAATTACTATTAAATTTAAGGACCCAATATTACAACCTTAGTTTTAGCTTGTAAGGCCCTTCTAGTGTCTAGGATTGTTGGTCACTTAAAGGTATCAATTGTAGAAATGTTGTATCCATAGAAAACACATGATCTCTTTGATCATTGTTGCACTGGTCTATGAGAAATAATATGAGAATCTGAATATGAGAAATTTGATTTTTTTTAATTCACTGCAAACTGTAAGTGATGAAGACAATTTTCATCTAAACTATGTTCCCTGTGCCTGACTCACATTGGGAACTCCGAAGTATTTACTGTGTAAGTGTTGATATGTATTCAAACCCTGATTTCTTTGTTCCATCTTTAACACTTTAACCTTGCATGTCTCAAACAAAGATGGTGTGAATACATAGAAAATCAAGGGGGAAAAAGGAAATAATGTAGGAAACAATACACACTTTCCCATCTTGATTAGATTTAGCTAAACATATATCATATGCTTACTTTAAAATGGCAAAAATAATACCCACTTCTGTCTAACGATAGAGATACTAAGATATAAGTTGGCTATTAAAAATTCAGTATAGAATACTTTTATGATATTATTCTAAATTCATTTTTGACCTGTTTCATAATTCCATTTCTAGACAGAAATTGTATAAAAATACTCCTTCTGATCTATTTCACTCATACCAAATAAATATTTGCACCATGTCAAAACTGGCAAGGACTGAAAGCAATTAACTATTTTGCAGTAAATACTGATCTGAACAACAAAGGGAGAAAACCATAGCAATTCCTGAAGTTCATATCAGTAAAGTGAAAACAGTTTGTAATAAAAAATGAAAAACTTGTACATAATATGTTTTAAATCTCTCTGCCAAACGCTGTTAACATCTGCCACAACTGCTAGGCATTCATGAACTTTTCATTTGCTTGAGTAAATTGATAACCATGTGGCAATGAGTCTGTCAACTGATAATGCTGTGTCAGTCAGGTGGACGGAAAAGCTCTGCTTTCCAAAACTCTATTGCCATGTTTGAATCACCAGGGTTGAATTAGCAAGGGAAGATGTTTCATTTGTGATTTTTCTCCAGCTGAACTTCATATGTGATAGGACTATGAAGAAAGACATTGTTCAGAAATCACCCAAACCAACCATATGTAAGCTATAATTTTTCTCCATTTCGAACAAGGAATTGAATCCCTTGACTGTGACTGGTAGCTGTTGACTGGAAGTAGTTTCTGTTCCCATTTGGATATTACAATTCCATTCCATCCAACTTAATGAGTGCTTATTATGTGTTGACTATTGTGGTAAATGTCAGGGCATCAAAACTGGGCAAAATACAGGGCCTTCTCTATAAGAATTTCCCTTTTGGTAAGAGAGATAAATAATTTCTACAAAGGAGGCAGAAGTTATTTCTACATGAGTGCCTGGAGAATCATTAATTTGTGTAATAAAAGTCATTTCAATCCAAATATGTTTCTGAAAAAAAAAACAATTAAATCCTTACAGAATTTTCAACACAAGACTACTTGCTAATCTATAAAAAGGAATTATTACTGAGGGATAACAGAACAGATTTTCCAGGGACTGTTGTCATGCTATCTAAATGTTCACCTACACCCTTTTGTTAAATGTGGCTGTCCTGTTCTGGTTGCATAAGTAAAATTGAATATTTGAGTTAATGACATATTTTTCCTTTTCTATCTTAGAAAACCCACTGTATTAATGTGGTGCTTTTGGAATTTTGTATAAACTCCCAAATGAGACACTTTAATAAAAAAAATGCCGTTTGTCATTTTTTCCACTAGCTCTGCCTTTCTTTTCTCTATGTCTCCTTTTCTCCTCTTTCCTTCTCATTCTTGATCCCTCCCACCAAGTGCAGTTCTCCATCATGTTAATAGCAACTTCCTCACCTCTGAATCTTGCTCTGTAACTACTGAAACCCCCTTTCAAAAACTTTAATAGAAGAGTTCTGTTTAGAAAGTCATTTGAAAAATGTCAGGAACAACCCTTTGCCCTGTCTCCTTGGCATTCTGAAAGTTGCCAGTCAACCTCCCTGTGGTTCACTACCTAGACCACAGTTTCAAGAACTGAACTATGGACCCTTGTTCAGAGTCCCCTGCTGAAAATCAGTATAAACAGTTTAGATCAAAATGGGCTTTCTGAACTCACATTTTAGCATGTTGAGCCACCACTATGGAATGTTTGGGATTCTATTAATACAGCTTTATGGCTTTAAAAGAAAGTATTCTTTCAGTACTGAAAAGGTAGCTGCTTTATTTTCAAGTGGCAAAAATGGTAGAAAAATTTGGTCTAGGATATAGCTAGTTGGAGTATCATAATTTCGTCTTAAATAAGTAAAGGGTTATTTTACAAGCTGTAATTTGAAAATAGATATACTTAGGTCAAAAATTATAGGCTGGTAAATGTGAAATACTAAGGTATATTGGAGAGTATATATTTGATTGCATATGAAATCTACACTATCTAATGATTTCTGACATTCATTGTTCAGTGCTTCCTAAAAGCTCAAAGAACAAAAGTACATTTTATAACGATCCCTACAATTTCATAGTTATTGCAGTTAAAACTAACAATTGTATTCTACTCTCTATAGCACTACCTAAAACTCTAACCTTAAAAAAAGTTCAGTAATGTGTCTTAGCAGTAAAGAGAAGGGTTTTAATTTTGTACTCTAATATGCTTTTTCTGGTATCCACAGCTGGAAGTCAGTCTTCCTAAAAACCTGTCATGGCATTTTACTTGTACAGATTTATTACACTTAATGTATAGTCTGTGTTATTTTTATGCTAATCTTATCTTCCCTGCTACATTGCCAAATTCTTAAATGGTGATTCTACAGCTCATCAGCCCTCAGACTCTTCATAGTGCCTTGCTTCCAGCTATCACTTGGATAAATGCTGGGCCTGAATCAAGGATTAGCCAAGATTATAGGCAATTTTATAGAGTCCAAATGTGTACATAAATGTGTAGTACTAGAAATAGTGGAAAGATTATACATTCCAGTAGTATGCATAGTGTTCACATTCTACCACAGTAAGGATTCAGAAGTATTGACACTAATTCTTAAAAATGTATTTTTTGAATCCATTAATAGTGGTCTACTTAAGAATAAATGCAGAAAGCTCTTTAGGGATAGTTATACATTTAAATATACATATATACTATTTTTAGAATAATATATGGATATATTGTTTTATTTGATAACATATAATTTGGTAAAAATGGGGCCAAATGTCTGAGTATTAAGTATTAATTTCTCAATTTTAAATCATGTCGGTATCATTTCAGAGACTAAGAATAACATAATTAAAAATACAGTATGAATCACTCTGTAAGGAACTGAATATGTATAAACACGTTGAAGCTACATACCTACTGAATTTCTACACTCTCCAGTTTTGGGGGCGGGAAAGGAAGACAGAGGAAGATGCTGACTGGCCCTGCCTTCACCTCTGTGCTTTCTCCTGTACTTTCTCCTGTGCTTCTTTGCAGTGACCTTCACTGGCTTATCTTTTTCTGCCAGACAGTAAATATTAGTTTTATTAGTTTTACTTACAGTTTTATTTTTGCATTTTCTAAAAAAAAGTTTATGTATTAGCATATTAACTATAATTGTTCATTTTATTGTGTGTCTCCGCATTGGTCTGGGAGCATTTTGAGAGGAGACACAGTGTTGTGTCTACTTTGATATTTTTGGTCCATAGTAAATTTAATAGGCTTTAATTATAGGAATGAGTAAATTCATGAAACTTACAATGACTTCAGCCCACCCATGTGCCAACATAGAGCTTTTGAGACCAATCATAAATAAGATAAATTGGCCCATCCTGGTCTAGTGAAAACTGAGAGATTAGTGGGAAAGTCCCCAAACTGATGTGATTAACTTTAGTATGGTCAGTGGCTGAAATTGGGATTGAATAATAACTTTTGGGATATGTGAGATGGGAGAAAGGATATGGAGTTTGGAGTAAAAAAACCTGAATTCTCATGCTAGATCTTCACATTTCTGACTGTGTAATCTTGGGCATGTTGCCTAATCCCCCTGAACCTCAGGAATAGAGGTGATCTGAGGTAAGGTCAGCCAGTTTACCTTTCCTTACCTTAGGAACCAACTTACTTAGAACCAACTTCTGTGGCTAGAAGAATTCAGGCAGCACATCATTTGAAATGAAAACTGATTAATTAGGCTAAAAATTTTACATTAAACTGTCTTGTTTCTCCAGACTGTAATAACATAAGCCCCATTGCCCCACATTTGCTGCATATCACTGTATGTTGCTATCTTGGCCTTTCTAGTGTATGCTTGAGTTAAGAAGCATCATCTGAACATTTATTTGATCCTATGTTGGAGAGTATATAACTATAGCAATGCCATTTATTTTGTGCTTCCTAAGGGCTAGTTGTTCCTTGCAACAATGGAAGAAGGGCTTTAGATAAAGACTTCTTTTTTACACTGTAGCTCAGCTGTTTGTTTAAATCATTCATTCTTGCCTTCACTTCTTTAGGATTTTTCACATATGCTACTGAATGTGCTTCATTGATTAATTGTTACCACAGCATTTCAGTTTTGTTACTTGAACTGTATTCCCCAAAACATAGACCTAGATCTGTGAAAAGTGTATCTCTTTTGGTGCTCCTCCCAAATCATGAGGGTGGCCAATGGAATCAATCTGTCACCTGAAACTTCCTCCATATTGAAAGCATGTGGAAGCCATTCTTCTGTCAATGCCCATCACTTCTGCCTGCAGGGTTACTGGTATGAGACATTCCAGCTAGGCTGTTCAGATAGGAATGTGAGTTAGTCTGGGCAAGAATTGTAAACCTAGGGGTGTTTTGCTGTTATTAACCACAGCATGTACATCCTGTTTCAGAGTCTTCTTTTTTGAATAAATGTGTGTGTTCACTTGCTCTAATTTCCCATTTCCTTCCCAACCAAAATAAAGTGGCTGACACCAGAGACTGACAGCTAGACAAGGACAAAGAAGGTTGAACCACATTTCTTTGTGCATCACTTACTTTTGGGGTGTTTGGTCTTACATCACGCATTGATCATATTTGTGCTTGAGCACATTTAATACAAGATCCTTCAAGTCCAGTCTTCTTCAAACACAACTTTTCATATAAATTAAATAGATAAACTCCTAAATTCAAGATTCACACCCATTGCTATTACTTTAAAAGAACCAAAGTTTATCATTCCTGCCCAGACTAACTCACATTCTTGGCCACAAAGGCCTACTTGGAATGTCTAGCCTTAGAAATGCACATTTTGTACAGTTATTTCTATCTCATATATTTAACCCACAACCTGAATATAGTTGAAAACAGGAGCAAGTCTGTTTCAAATTAGATGATGCACTTAGGGTATTAACAAAGATCATAGGAGAGCATAGAGGCGGAGCATAAATATTTAGAAATACAAAATCAGAATCATTGAACAGGAAAGCGCCTTAAATTTTCAACTACTATTAATAAAATTTAGTAGATGTTAGTAAAACTCCATGCTTTTTTTAAAAAAAATCACTCAAAAGTAAGTTTAAACTCCCCAGATTTAATTTATGAGAAATATTTTCAAATACTAAATATCCAGGAATGTTTCTTAGGATTTCTGAGGAGCCAATTTATAATGTGCCTAGTGGAGCATGTAAAATATATTTCTGTGAGTAGGCATACGCATTCCTGTAAGAGACATAACTATTTTATTCCACACAGTGCAAGGTTAAAGTAAAATAGTCTGAAGAAAATACAGGGAAATAGGAAGTTCAGAAATTCAATAATATAATTCTCTATGACATAGCATGCCAGCTAATTTAACAACAAATTAAATGGCTAAAATGGAATTGAATTGCTATCCTTTCTAAAGGAAAACACCAGGGAGTTTTCCATGAATAAGAGCCAATGAATCAAGACCAAAGGAAACTGACCACACCTGTCTTGGATAATAGAAGAATGGGAACTGGAACCAGAGATTGAGCGACCTAATGCATGCTGATAGAAATACCACTAGTGACTTCCCATAACCTTGAAACCATCTGCAGGTGGTTCCCTGTACCAGTAAAAGTAGGGCTGAAAAACCTCTGCAAGCCTTCCTTAGTGTGCACCCACATTGCTCTAGAAAGCAAGCCAAGTGGACATGCATTTGTGTAATGGAATGTGTCTTTTCTCTCTCCTTGTCTGTGGCTTCTTTGTGTATGTGTTGGCTACCACTGCTCATAAGTGGCTTATGAAAAATGCAACACTACTAAGGTATACAAATAAGTCACATTTTTGTCTGAACCAATGCAACAAATTTCCAGTCAGAAGAATCTTTTTGGCTCTTTGGAAACAGTCCCGAAGTCTTTGCTATTTAAGCAAGATCTCCTACATTCAGTTTCCTAATTTTTTTATTGTTTTTTTTTTTTAGCCTTTTATGTCACCATTTATTTCCTTCATCATAGATTAGGCTATCTGATTTCCTTATGTTTCCTATAGGTGACTTAGTAGTTAAATGAAATTGACAGACAACAAAATCAACAGAGGTTTATTACCTTATATATGTAAAGCTCTGTTGTGGGAATTTTGCAGGTTCAGAACAGAGACATCTGTGTTTTCACTCAAAAACAGACAATTTAGTAATTCAAAGAAATAGTAATATGCTTTATGAAGTTATTAATTCATGTCTTATTGATAACAACATATGTATTCCCTTAAAGGGTGAAGTGGCATTTTTAAGAATTCCTGCAGTAGAGTTAATTATCAATTTCTCCAAACAAATCCTGGATTATTTTTTTAGTCTCTAAACTTAAATAGAATTGTTTTCTTTTCTAAAAAAATGTTTATTTATTTATTTTTGAGAGAGAGAGAGAGAGAGAGAGAGAGAGAGAACATGTTGGGGAGGGGCAGAGAGAGAGAGGGAGAGAGAATCCCAAGCAGGCTCTGCACTGTCAGTGCAGAGCCAGATGCAGGGCTCAAACTCATGAACTGTGAGATCAGGACAAGAGCCAAAACCAAAAGTGGGGAGCTTAACAGACTGAGCCACCCAGGCTCCTCTAAACACAATTATTTTCAGCACCATTGGCTGCATTCATTGATCAAAAGGCATTCTATGCTAAAAATACTTTTAAATTGAAAAGTAAACAGTAGGATATTAAACTGCATGTCTGCAGACTAGAAAAGAGAAAATCATATTTGCATATTGTTTTGGGTAACTATGTGGGAATGATCATGCCAAAATAGACCCCACAAGAATAAATGTTTGATTTCAATACACATTAAAGTTCTCTCTTTTGCTAAAAATCTTCATAGAATTTAAATAAATGTTCATTTTTTAATTTTTTTCTTCATTTGTACTAAGAGATATTTGGTAAATATTTATTTTAAAATATGAGAACAATCAAGCTAAAGATTAAATTTTTAAAAAATACTGGACCCATATTTTAAATCCATAATGAGAGCCCTAAGAAACAATTAGAATAATCTTATACTCAAGTCAGATTTTCTGTATAAAATATCTACCTAAACAAATACTTTATAAAATTGGTCCTTCTCTGTTATAAATTCTAAAAGTATACTTAAGCTATTAGCTCAAGAGGAATGTGATGAATGCCCAAGATGACAGTTCAAGAAAGCATTGATTCTACCAACAACAAAGCAGTCCAGGAAAGATTTGACTAAAGAAGAAAAGTTTATAAGAGAAATTTGCCATAGTGAATGGTGAAAGTCATAAACTTGGGAATAATTTTTTCTGAGATTACATGTGAAGACTACTTACATTAACATATGCCCCAGTAATGAGTTAGATTAGTATAAAAAAATTGGAATTTGACTATAACACTGATTTTGATTATATTGTGCTGGTTGGGCCATAATTATTCTAGAAAGCTTGATGATATTACCATTCATTCATGGAGCCATTCACTAATTTATTCACCACATGCATTCATCATATAAAGTATGTGTGTGTTCTGCTCCCTCAAGTTACTCAGACACTAGAGGAAGGAAATAATACAACATGACTAGATATCTGGGATAATGCTGGAGCTGGAGCTCTGTAGGAGGAGCCAGGGAAGCCTTCATGGAGGAGGTTTCTTTGAGCTGTATCTTGAAGGATGTCCAGGAATTTTCCTGGATAGGAGGAAAGTAACTAAAACCAGCAAAAAATGTTTTCTGAGAAGAACTAGATGTCAGATTAAAAAGATGTCCATTCCTAAATATGCGTGACAAACACTGGATTGCCCAAAGGCAGGAAAGTTTCTCACTGCAGAATTCTCATGAGTTTTAACAAGTGTTTCTTGTTTTCTTGATTATGAAAATAATTTAGATCAATGAACCAAAATACAGACTTCATGAACTCACTGTCTTAGTCTGTTCAGGCTGCTATAACAATACCTCAGACTAGGTGGCATATAAAGAGAAATTTATTCCTCATAATTCTTGTGGTTGGAAGTGAGAAATCAGGCTAATAGCATGGTTGCGTTCTGGTGTAAGCTATCTTTCAGGTTACAGACTTTTCACTGTGCCCTAATGTGATAGAAAAGCCTAGGAGTCTCTATCAGGCCTCTTTTTATAAAGGCACTAATCCCATTCACGAGGGTTTGCTCTCATGATCTAAGCACCTCTTGAAGGCCACACATCCTAATACCATCACACTGAGTATTAGGATTTCAACATATGAATGGGGGGGCACAAATATTCAAACTATAGACCTCACCTCAAATATATGATCCACAATCTTTTTTCAAATAAGCCTGAAAAATCCATAACTTTTGACAATGCCCCAGTTGAGTCTTAAGGTCTTCAAGTTTGAAAAATACTACTGTTTAAGCAATTGCACAGTCAAGATCTTCATAAGGAGAATATGGTATATGCCACTTTTCAAACTTACTTCACACTATAACTTTTACATGAGGAAATTCTCGCTTGCATGTTGTGAAATAATTGCGCTTCTCATAACATGTTTGAAAGTACGAGCAAAAATGACAAGTTGAAAAGCTAGGGCTTATGCTATGAGTCCTTAGAAAATCTGTGTTTCTGAACATAAGGTTATGAGACTTGATGCTCAAGAATGCAGAGGACAGACAATGAAGCCGCGCTAAGTGTTTATACTTTATCTTATGAGTAATGAGGAGGCCAGATGATTTAAGAAGCCAATAAGGTTAGGTTTGGAATTGTTCATGAATGACTTTATATATGCTTCTTCTTATGGCATAAGACAATCATAGTTATGAAGTTCTACATGATGTAAGACAATTATGAGACCAAATAGAAAAGTAAACAAGAAGGAGTTATATAAAATGGAGTGAGCAATGAAGCCATTGCACCAATGCATTCAGTAATGAATTTACACATTTGCAGGGGATGAGTTATAAATGTGTCCAGGGGTTCCTGGGTGGCTCAGTCAGTTTCGTATCAGACTCTTGATCTTGGCTCAGGTCATGATCTAAACCATTCGTGAGATTCAGCCCTGCATCAGGCTCTGTGCTGACCACAGGGAGCCTGCTTGGGATTCTCCCTCTTTCCCTCTCTCTCTGTCCCTCTCTCACTCTCTATCTCTCTCTTTCATGATAAATAAACATTAAAAAAATAATAAATGTGGCCAAAATTTTCTAATGGGCAACCTAAAAAGAAAAGCAATATCAAATGTAAGTTCGAAGATGGTGTTGCTTGATTTGTTGAGTGGAAGAATGAGAGAATGATGGGATAACTGAATAATTGAATGGAGATTTATTTCATAAGAAGATGAATCTTGTAGCTGCATGGAAGGTGGAAGGCTGAAGGAAATTCTGGTGGCTAAAGCATGATTTTAATAATCTAAGTGAGAAGTAGTTGTGTTATGATAATCTAAGTGAGAGAAAATAAGGGGCCACCAGTACAAACTTATGGGAAAATCCAGATTAAAGAAACAATTCTAAGATTGAATAGTTTTTAGTTATTGATTTTATTCTGGAGAATTAAAAAAAAAAGAACATGATACGACAGCTGAAGATGACACAAGACTTCTACTTGATGGTTGTACACTATTTAAAAAGATAAAGATTATAGAATGAGAACTAATTTGAGAAAGGGGTGCTTGGAGGTGAAATAATAAGTTAAATTTGGAATATATTAAGTTTGACATTTCCATATTTTGTGGAATTCAGGAGTGAGTGTATAGGCTAGTGCTTTTTCAACCAACAGTCCATATAGATTTTCTAGGACAGCAATAGCATTAATTAGAATCTCTCTTCTTTTCCTAATGCTATTCTAAAACTGTAAAAAAGGATATCAGAAAATAAAGATGTGTTTCCAACATATCAAAATATGTGTGTGAGAAAAGCTATAAATAAATATACCCATGACTATTAAAAAAAACCTACTAATTTTTATTGTGAAAAGAATGAACACACTTATTTGATAAATTTTGGAACTAATAGAAAACATCTAACCTAGAAATTGAAAGTAATACTGTACATACTTTTCTTATAAAGGAAACAAGTCAGGAATAGAGTGTTAATGGATTTTCTGCTTTACTGAGGTGTTTTGTCAAACATCAAAAGGCAAGCAAAGCTATGGTTCATAAACACCACAGCAAGCAAACAAACAACGAGTATTTCACAGTGAGATAATGCAGAAATGAAAACAAAACTGTAGTTAATCAAAATTAGTTTTTCTCTAACAAGTCTTGAGATCCCAGAAAAGTATATGAGACAATGTAGTTAAGTGATTTTGAGTGTATTTGTTAACGAAAAAAAAAAGGGAAGAGTCATTTAAGTCTTTATGAAGATTATTTTTACACATATAAAACCTCCTTGGGACGTGCTGCAACATGGCCAGGAGCACTTTAGAGACTCTATGCAACTGTTAGATCTTAGGAAAAGGAGGAGGTGATAATTTTTCTTTGTCCCCTCAGGCTCCATGGGGCAGTCCCAAGTGAATCACAGTCTTCGAACAAACCTGTCAAATTCTTTAATTCCATACAAGGTGAAGTCCTGAGCTGTCCTTCCCTAAGCTATGGATGGAGGGGGAGTTGGAAGGAGATGCTGAGCTGATTTTGCCTGGGCATCACAGTGCAGGTCCTTAAAATGGATAATCCAAGCAGCAGCATTCAGAAGTAAAACCAAAACCAAAACTAAAATCTGAGTAGCATGTCCAATTTATGTATCAGTTTCAAGGCATAGAACGAGGAAAACCTATGCATAGACACTCTGGTTAGAAAAAAGAAATTCCAGATAGGAAGAGGGGAGTTTTGACCAAGAGGGTGAAAGATGGAGCTTAAAAATTCTCTTGGTCTGTATAAATGTGGCTACCTCTGCTTTTCATACAGCACATGTAACTTTAGAGAATAGGGAAAAAGAATTATAGGAGCAATTCTCAATTTAGTGTTTGAAAATGAACATCAATGATTGCCTGCTCAATGAAACTCAACAAATCAGCTATAGCAACATGAGTTTTCAAGCTCCCCAAGACTAATTCATTCTGTATAACTCCAAGGTTAGTTTATTTAATCAGCACAAAATGCCAAGAACAGAAAGTAAAGCAATTAGTGGATCAACTCTCTACTCTCATAGACCATTTTAGGGGTGTCAGAATCCAAAAATGCAACACTACTAAGATATACAAATAAGGCACATTTTTGTCTGAGCCAATGCAACAAATTTCCTGTCAGAAGAATCTTTTTGGCTCTTTGGAAACAATCCCAAAGTCTTTGCTATTTAAGCAAGATCTCCTACATTTAGTTTCCTAATTTTTTATTGTTTTTTTTTTTTAGCCTTTTATGTCACCATTTATTTCCTTCATCATAGATTAGGCTAGCTGATTTCCTTATGTTTCCTATAGATGACTTAGTAGTTAAATGAAATTGACAGACAACAAAATTAATTTGAATTCATATATTAGAATATGATTTGAAATCATTAGGGAAAGGATCAAAAGGAATGTGATAAAACCAGCAAATTATTGTAGCAATTTGTAGCTTGGGAGAGCATGAGTTTTTGAAGCTGAGCTCAAATATTACTCTTTCTCAGAGGCTTTTTAAATTAAGCAGGATCTCATTTGCCTCCTTTAGAAAGTTCTTCAGATGCAAGGATTATTCAGCCAATGAATGAGGTCTCATTTAGTGACTCATTTATCTCTGTTTTTGCTCCATCCTGGTTTTTCTCTGCCTTTATTACAGAGTCCACTTTGGAAGCCTAACTGTCTTCAAGGAATTTAACAGATTTGATCCCTGGCCAACATACCAACCATTCTTTACAGGAGCTCAGTAATGTTTGAACAAAAATCTTTGAAAGCACAATAGATCACATAGGTACTCTGTGCTCTAAAGTCCTCATCTGGACCACCAACACATTTGGAGAATTTTGTTAGCTCCTTATTACCCACTCTATAAATACTTGTCAACTCAACTGTGTGTGAGGTTCTATTGTTTGCTAATTTTGCCCTCTAAGTCCTATTTCCCCAAATGGAATGTAAATATGATGTTCAGAAAAACACTGTTTTCTCTGTTCATATATCAGTCCATATTTTTTCCCTTTTAAAATATTCAGAAGAGGAGAAAAAAAGTCATCTTCCTTACCTTTCACACTGATTCTTCTACACAAGCTTCAGAGATGTTGAGTTAATGTAAGCAGCCTTCATGAGTGCCAAGTTGTAATTTCAGGAAGTGAAGCCAATTCCAGCATACATTTATGACACATTTTTATGTCTCTTTAAAAGGAGAAAGAAGGTTTTGGGTGCCTGGGTGGCTCAGTCAGTTAAGCATCTGACCTCAACGCAGGTCTTGATCTCACCCTTTGTGAGTTCGAGCCCCACAAAAGGCTCTGCACTGGTGTTGTGGAGTCTGCTTGAGATGCTCTTTCCCTCTCTCTCTCTGCTCCTTCATCACTTGTGCGCACTCTCTCAAACAAATAAACTTAAAAAAATAATTTAAATATCATTGTAATGTTTTTCTATGTTTTACTATCATAGGAACACTATCAAGAGATTTTTGAGACAAATGCATTCTTTTTTCGACCATTCATCCATTTTATAAAATTAAAATATTTCCCCCCAAATGAATATTTTGAATATTGAACTTAGTAAAAATAAAGAAATGCAGGAGTTAGGGTAGGATGAAGGATGGCCCCTGCTTTTTGATGCTGTCTAAAGCAAAATGCATCTCAAAACATTCAAGAAATTAAATTGTAAGTATGAATATTTAAAAATACTTGAGGCTCCATACAAATTTTAGGATTGTTTGTTCTAGCTCTATGAAATATGCTGGTGGTATTGTTTTTAAGTGATTATTTATTTGGGGAGCCTGGGTGGCTCAATTGTTTAAGCATCTGACTTTGGCTCAGGTCATGATCTCAAGGTTCATGAGTTTGAGTCCCATGTCCGGCTCTGTGCTGACAGCTCAGAGCCTGGAACCTGTGTCAGATTCTGTGTCTTCCTCTCTCTGCCCCTCTCTGACTCATGCTCTGTCTTCCTCTCAAAAATAAATAAGAATTTTTAAAAATTTTAAAACATTTAAATGCTTATGTATTTCTCTCTCTCTCTCTGTCTCTCTCTGTCTCTGTCTCTCTTTGTCTCCCTCTGTCTCTGTCTCTATGTGTATATATGTATACTTATGAACAAATATATATTAAAAATCTCTGTGGCACAAAAACAGACACATAGACCAGTGGAATAGAATAGAAACCCCAGAACTAGACCCACAAACGTATGGCCAACTCATCTTTGACAAAGCAGGAAAGAACATCCAATGGAAAAAAGACAGTCTCTTTAACAAATGGTGTAGGAGAACTGGACAGCAACATGCAGAAGGTTGAAACTAGACCACTTTCTCACACCACTCACAAAAATAAACTCAAGATGGATAAAGGACCTGAATGTGAGACAGGAAACCATCAAAACCTTAGAGGAGAAAGCAGGAAAAGACCTCTCTGACCTCAGCCGTAGCAATCTCTTACTCGACACATCCCCAAAAGCAAGGGAATTAAAAGCAAAAATGAATTACTGGGACCTTATGAAGATAAAAAGCTTCTGCACAGCAAAGGAAACAACCAACCAAACTAAAAGGCAACCAACGGAATGGGAAAAGATATTTGCAAATGACATATCTGACAAAGGGCTGGTATCCAAAATCTATAAAGAGCTCACCAAACTCCACACCCGAAAAACAAATAACCCAGTGAAGGAATGGGCAGAAAACATGAATAGACACTTCTCTAAAGAAGACATCCGGATGGCCAACAGGCACGTGAAAAGATGCTCCACATCTCTCCTCATCAGGGAAATACAAATCAAAACCACACTCAGATATCACCTCATGCCAGTCAGAGTGGCCAAAATGAACAAATCAGGAGACTATAGATGCTGGAGAGAATGTGGAGAAACGGAAACTCTCTTGCACTGTTGGTGGGAATGCAAATTGGTGCAGCTGCTCTGGAAAACAGTGTGGAGGTTCCTCAGAAAATTAAAAATAGACCTACCCTATGACCCAGCAAAAGCACTGCTAGGAATTTACCCAAGGGATACAGGAGTACTGATGCATAGGGGCACTTGTGCCCCAATGTTTATAGCAGCACTCTCAACAATAGCCAAATTGTGGAAAGAGCCTAAATGTCCATCAACTGATGAATGGATAAAGAAATTGTGGTTTATATACACAATGGAGTACTACATGGCAATGAGAAAGAACGAAATATGGCCCTTTGTAGCAACGTGGATGGAACTGGAGAGTGTGATGCTAAGTGAAATCAGCCATACAGAGAAAGACAGATACCATATGTTTGCACTCTTATGTGGATCCTGAGAAACTTAACAGAAACCCATGGGGGAGGGGAAGGAAAAAAAAAGAGGTTAGAGTGGGAGAGAGCCAAAGCATAAGAGACTCTTAAAAACTGAGAAGAAACTGAGGGTTGATGGGGGGTGGGAGGGAGGGGAGGGTGGGTGATGGGTATTGAGGAGGGCACCTTTTGGGATGAGCACTGGGTGTTGCATGGAAACCAATTCGACAATAAATTTCATATATTGAAAAAAAAATCTCTGACAGCACAGAGCCCAATGTGGGACTTAATCCCACAAACCATGAGATCATGACCTGAGCTGAAATCAAGAGTTGGATGCTTAACTGACTGAGCCGCCCAGTGCCCATTATAGTTTTCAGAGTACAGGTCTTTTACCTCTTTGGTTAGGTTTATTCCTAGGCATCTTACTGGTTTTGGTGCAATTATAAATGGGATTGATTCCTTAATTTCTCTTTCCCCTGCTCTATTATTGGTGTATAGAAATGCAACAGATTTCTGTAGGTTGATTTTGTATCCCATAACTTTACTGAATTCATGTGTCAGTGCTAGCAGTTTTTTGAAGTCCTTTGGGTTTTCTATATAGAGTATCATGTCATCTGCAAATAGTGAAATTTGACTTATTCCTTGCCTCTTTGGATGACTTTTCTTTCTTTTTATTGGCTGATTGTTGTGGCTAGGACTTCATGTACTATGTTAAATAACAGTGGTGAGAGTGCACATCCCTGTCTTTTTCCTGACTGTAGAGGAAAAGCTGTCAGTTTTCCCCATTGAAGATGATGTTAGCTGTGGATTTTTTGTATATGGTCTTTTGTTTTATTAAGATATGTTTCCTCTAAACAGACTTTGTTGAGGGTTTTTTTCATGAATGGATGTTGTACTTTGTCAAATACTTTTTCTGCATCTACTGAAATGATCATATGGTTCTTATCCTTTCTTTTATTAATGTACTATATCACATTGATTGATTTATGAATACTGAACCATCCTTGCAACTCAGGAATAAATCCCACTTGATTGTGGTGGATGATTTCTTTAAATGTATTTTGAGATTTGGTTTACTAGTATTTTACTGAGAACTTTTGCATCATGTTCATCAGGGATATTGCCCTGTAGTTCTCTTTTTTGGTAGAAATACATCAATGGAACAGAATAGAAAACCCAGAAATGAACCCACAGCTATATGGTCAATTAATCTTTGACAAAGCAAGAAAAAAAATGTCCACTGGAAAAAAGACAGTCTCTATGGTGCTGGGAAAACTGGACATTAACATGCAGAATAATGAAACTGGACCACTTTCTTACACCATACACAAAAAATAAATTCAAAATGAACCGAAGACCTAAACGTCAGGTCTTTAAACCATAAAAATCCTAGAGGAGGACACAGGCAGCAACCTCTTTGACATTGGTCATAGCAGCTTCTTTCTAGATATGACTCCTGAGGCAAAGGAAACAAAAGCAAAAATAAATTATTGGGACTTCATTAAAATAAAAACCTTCTGCACAGCAGAGGAAACTATCAACAAAATTAAAAGACAACCTATGGAATAAGAGAAGATATTTGCAAATGACATGTCTGATAAAGGGCTAGTATCTAAAATATATAAGGAACTTGTAAACTCAACACCCAAAAAGCAAATAATCCATTTAAAAATGGGCAGAAAACATAAGTAGACATTTCTCCAAAGAAGATATCCAGATGGCCAACAGACACATGAAAAGATGCTCAACATCACTGATCATCAGGGAAATACAAATCAAAACTATAATGAGATATCACCTCACTCCAATCAGCAACACAAGAAACGACAGGTGTTGGTGAGGATGGGGAGAAATGAGAACTTCTTACACTGTTGGTGGGAATGCAAAGTGGTGCAGCCACTCTGGAAAACAGTATGGATGTTCCTTCAAAAGTTAAAAATAGAACTACTGTATGATTCAGCAAATTGCACTACTAGGTATTTACCCAAAGAATACAAAAATATGGGGCACCTGGGTGGCTCAGTCAGTTAAACGTCTGACTCTCTGTTTTGGCTCAGGTCATGATCTTACAGTTCATGAGTTCGAGCCCCGTGTGGATCTCTGCACTGTCTGTGTGGAGCCTGCTTGGGATTCTGTCTCTCCCTCTTTCTGCCCCTCCCCTACTTACGCTGTCTCTCTTTCTCTCAAAATAAAAATAAATGAATAAAATAATTTTAAAAACTTAAAAAAAAGAGAATACAAAAATACTAATTCAAAGATATACATGCACCCGACAATAGCCAAATTTTGGAAACAGCCAGTGTCCATCGATTAATGAATGTATAAAGAAGTTATATATATATATATATATATATATATATAATATACATAATATATTATGTATGTATGTATGTATATATGTATAATATACATAATATATTATGTATGTATATACAATACACATAATATATTATGTATGTATATATTATATACATAATATATTATGTACGTATATATAATATACATAATATATAATATATACATAATATATTATAATATAATATACATAATATATATACATAATATATACATAATATAATATACATAATATACATATATATTATATTAATAATATAATATTAATATATTATATACATAATATATTATGTACGTATATATAATATACATAATATATTATGTATGTATGTATATATATACACATAATATGTATGTATGTGTATATATATATATATATATATATATATATGTATGTATATATATATGGAATATTAGCCATAAAAAGGAATGAAATTTTGCCATTTGCAATGATATGAATGGAGCTAGAAAGTATTATGCTAAGTGAAATAAGTCAGTCAGAGAAAGACAATTACTGTATGATTTTACTCATATGTGGAATTTAAGAAGCAAAACAAATGACCAAAGGGGAAAAAAGACAGAGGCAAACCAAGAAACAGGCTCTTAACTATAGAGAGCAAACTAATAATTACTATAGGGGAGGTGGTGGGAGATGCATTAAATAGGTGATGGGGATTAAGGAATACTTTTGTGATGAGAACAGGGTGTTGTATGGAGGTGTTGAATCACTGTATTTTACACTTGAAACTAATATTACACTGTATGTTAACTAACTGGATTTAAATCAAATACCATTTAAACTGGAATCTAATGAATATCTGATTTAATGTTTTAATCCTTAAATAGAGGGTGACCACTTGATATAAATCTTCCTACCTCTTGCTCTCTACCTGCCTGTAGACTTTGACTTTTCTTCTACTGCGTATCTTTTGTGGAGGGTTACTTCTAATTATATTGTAGCAATATTAATTCAGAAGTAAAAAACAAAAACAAAAGTTATTATAAATCCCGTTCCTCCTCTTGAAGTAGGAAAGAGCTAGAAAATAGCAGCAAAGTTTTTTTTTTTTTTTTTTTTTTTTCCTGCCAGCATCCACCCCATCACATTTTTTCTTCCTTCTTCTTACTGGCTTAACAGAGCTAATAATAACTAACATTTGTATAGTACATTCTAGCTTACCATTCCAGCTTTTTCACAAGCATTTCCTCGTTTAGTCCCCACAATAAGCCTTGGGGGTGGCTATTATTATCACCACCAAGCTGCAGACAAGGAAACTAAGATTCAAAGAGGCTACACAGCTTGTAAGTAGTTTTCAGAATTCACTGCATTCATTATGCAGCCATTAAAAATGAAGATTTTGTTGACAATTTAATGGCATGTAAAAATGTGCATGAAAAAATTAATCAAAAAAATTTAGCAGGTAACAAACCATAATAAATGAACCAAATTTTTTCCTTTCTGCACTTCAAATTTCCCACAAGAAGCATGCACTAGTTTTCATAATGTGATTAGGTCTATAACAATTTTTATTGTGTAGCAAAATCAGCATTAACCCCAAATGTGTTCAGTTCCACTACCAACCTGCTTACAGAAAAACTATTAGTGTTATGACAATATAACTGTAAACAAACATTTTACAAAGAATTAATTCAGGGTTGCAAAACCTGAATTAAGAGGTTAATTTTTAAGTAAAATAATTAGTGTTTTGCTTTCAATTCCCCCCCTCAAAAGCCATCAGATCAGGTGTCTATCAGTAGAAAAAGACCAACCGGAGGGTGTACATTGTCTAGAGAATCTTATAGTTTTCCATTCTTCTGGAGAGTATGCAGGACTCAAAATAGTTAAAATTTATTGAATAGTTAATTATTTTGTGCTAGGTGTTTTTAACAAACACTGTAAAAGATGAAGTCATTGAAATCTGACAACATTTCTGTCACATTGGTCTTATTTACGGCACACTTTTACAACTCAGGAACCTAAAACCTAGAGATGTAAGATGAGTTATTCATGTTCATGGCAAATGAATGGCAGACATACCACAACTCAGATATTTCTTTTTCCAAAGCCCTTGTTCTCAAGTTACTGATCTTCCTCTCCTTGTATTGAAGAATGTATGAGTGACCTTAACCCCCTGTGACCTGAACTTCACCTACTATTCTTAATTTATTAGCTCTACTTGTTAACCTCCTGCATTATTTATTTTAAATTTTAGAACCAAATTTAGTTCTTGGTTCTGTTGTTTATTAGCTAGCTATTTATTATAGAGATAAATATAAATGCACTTTCTTTTACTGGCTTCTATTAACTACTCATTTGGAGAGCAGTACAGTGGACTTGGGAATAAACAAAAAATTTACCCAGTGATGAATTCACAATTCTCTGGGCTTAATGAATCTTGAAATGTTAAGAGTCATCAGATTTTTATATCCTAATTGAATTCACTTTGTGGAGCTTAGGGGAAAAAAATCAGTCAAAATTTTCTTTTACTTATCAAATACTGATCACAGATGGTCTTCCTTTTTATATCATGAAGTGGAGCTTTTTGAAGGTGCTCTCCATTTGAATTTTTATGGTTGCCTTGACATTTATACAAACCATATTTGAAAAACTAAATTATCCCCTTATCTCTCCAATAATAGTTTTGACTCTGCTAAACTCTTTGGAAGGTCATAGGTTTAAGACTGTAATGTGTCAAGATAAAAAATGCCAAATGTCATGTGGGAACTGAAATGGAGCAATCAAGGGGAAGTAACCAATCTGAGGAGGAGCATTTTCTTGGTGACAGCAGCTTTTTTTGTTTGTTTTCTAAGTAAAAACACTATTATTTTATTTTGTTCTATCTTCCAGTGGATCATTACTTTCACATAATAGTCTACCATGTTCTCCATATTCAATTGGGTATAACACATGATAAGAATAATTTTATTTTTATTTATCTATTTATTTATTTATTTAATTTATTTATTTAATTTATTTATTTATTGAGAGAGCGAGAGAGCATGAGCAGGGGAGGGGCAGAGAGAGAGAAAGAGAGAATCCCAAGCAGGCACCATGCTGTCAGCACAGAGCCTAATGTAGGACTCAAACTAACAACTGTGAGATCATGGCCTGAGCTGAAACCAAAAGTCAGACGCTCAACCAACTGAGCTACCCAGGTGCCCTGATAAGAATAATTTTAGCATTGACATTGTTTTTCTAAATATTTCACTTATTTTTTTATAAATTTACTTTTGATAGGCTGGCATCTTCATGATGCTTTCACTACAGTAGAATAACATAAGTTGTCCAATTTTACATTTTATATGAAATATTTTATTTATTGTACAAAGTAAAATGTTATGCTATCTTATGTGACCTTGTGATCTAAACTGCAAATGCAGAGGTACAATACTTTAAAGGTTCTCAAATGTGAGCATTCTTTGGTTGCAAAGTTATTTATCCCAAAGATCCATTAAAAATATACTTTTTTATGTATTTATATTTTCAATATTAAGCCTTACAAATCAAACCCAAGGAGTATGTAAATATAGAAATATTATAAATAATTACAAATAATTCATTGTGAACAATTCCATCTTTGTTACAATATAACATAATTGCAAGTTTTAATTTTTTATAAATAAAAGCAATCTATATATTGCCTTTAGGAGACAAACTTGTGTAGCAATGGGGAAATTCTGAAATTAAAGCTAGAAAATCAGGGTATAATTTTTTCCATTTATTAAATCTGTGAACTCCAATTTAGTCTTCAGTGTGTGTGCTAAAGGCATCTTGCAAACTTTGACAGAATTAACAAGACATAATTTATTTATAAACCCCATGAGACTCATAAAAAGACAAAAGGAGTATATATGGGTGCTTTTATATTGCAATTCATTATTCATATTCAATATATTCATTATTAAGAACAATAATATTTCTGTAAATAAAATAATTATCTGAAGCTTCTTATTTTCACTGAATGAATATTAAATTGATTCTCAGAAGTACAGTGCAGATCTGATATTCTTGTCCAGGGGAAACAAATCTCTGCTAGCCTCAGAAGTGTGATTTTATTTTAAACAGCTTTTTTAATATTATGACACTGTAAACATTCTGTTTTTTTCTTTGTACTAGTATGGAAGAATTCTATAGCCACATCTCCTATGCACTTCTAGCCAGCCTATACACTTCCTAGAATGAATTTTTCATGCATATTCTATCTTAACATTACAGATATTATTTGGTGGTGGTTGTTGTTGTTTTTATTCTTACTTAGTGGTTTAAAAAATTTTTGATTTCAAGTAGTTATAAATTCACTGGAAATTACAAAAGTAGTGGAGAGGTCCCACATACTCTTCACACAGTTTTCCCCTAAAGGCAACATCAAACTACTGTGGTTCAGCAGCAAAACCGAGAAACTGACATTGCTGTACCCCAGGGCTTATTCAGAATTCACCAGTTTTACACGCACTCATTTTTTGTGTGTATATTTCTATACAAGTTTATCACACATATACATTTATGTAACCATTACCATAATCAAGATACAGAACTATTCCATCACCACAAAAATTTCCCTTGGGCTACTCCTTCATTACTTAAGCCTTCCTTTATCCTTCCCTCGTCTATGTCCCTAGCCCTAGTCAATCACTAAATCTGTCTGCCACTATAGCTTTATCATTTCAAGAATATCATGTAAATGGTATCATACAATATGTAACCTCTTGAGATTGTTTTTTTCCCTCAATATAATTCTGTTGATATTCAATCAAGTTTTTGTGTGTGCCGCATATCGGGCTCGCTACTGTTAGCACGGAGCCCACTTCAGATCCTCTGTCCCCTTCTCTTTCTGCTCCTCCCCTGCTCACACTCTCTCTCTTTCAAAAACAAATAAACATTATAAATGAATAAATAATGAAATTCTCAAACTATTTTCCACAGTGGCTGTACCGTTTATATTTACATTCCCACCAGCAATATCTGAATGATGAAATTTCTCCACATCCTAACCAAATTTGTTGTTGTCACTATTTTTAAACTCCTATTAATTGTAGTAATATGTCATTATGGTATTAACTTGCATTTCACTAAATGGTTAATGATGTTGAATATTTCGTCATGTGCTTATATGCTTATTTGCTATTGCATATTCTTTTTATGCATATTCTTTTTATGTGAAATGCGTATTCCATGTCTTTTGCCCAATTTCCAAATGGATTGTGAGTATACTAAATATGAGTACTTTTTTCAGGTATGTGGTTTGAAAATATTTTCTCCCATTTTAAATTGCCTTTTTATCACCTTAACAGGACTTCAAATTTTGATTAAGGTTTATCATTTTTTTTACCTGATATCTAATTACCTGATATTTTTTTTCTTCCAAGATTATATTTAAATTCAAATTAGTGAACATACAGTGTAGTATTGGTTTCAGGAGTAGAATTTAGTGATGCATCACTTAAATATAACACCAAGTGCTCATCACAAGTGCCCTCCTTAATGCCTATCACCCATTTAGCCTATCCCCCCAACCACCTCCCGTCCAGCAACCCTCATTTTGTTCTCTATAGTTAAGTCTCTTATGGTTTGCCTCCTTCTCTGTTTTTATTTTATTTTATTTTTCCTTCCCTCCCCCTATGTTCATCTGTTTTGTTTCTTAACTTCTACATATGAATGAAACCATACTGAATTTGTCTTTCTCTGACTAATGTTGCTTATCTAGTTCCATCCATGTCAAGAAATATGTCTAGTTTCATCTATGTCTTACATATGGTTATGGTTGTAAAATCCATTTTCCTCAGCAAAAAGCTAATGTTATTCCTGGTTCTAAACAAAATGCCTTGAAAAGATATATCAATTTCTCTTTATTGGTAGTTTTAAAGTCTAATTTTAAAAGTCTAAGGTATAGACATCCAGTTATAAGATAAATAAATTCTGAGAACATATAATTTTTTTTGCTTATAATAAATATTCAATGAATACAAGTGGAATTAAACTGTACTTTTCATAGTCTTGCAGACTTTTGGAAGCATAGCAGTAAGTTTTCTTTGCTCATTCTAAGAATTTTAATACTATACTTACCATTTTGTGTGGAAATACCTACAAAGCACAGAACTTTTAGAAATTAGAACATATTTGTAGTCATTCTATCTCCTTCACTAATAATAAAGTTAGGAAATATGAATGACACTATTTCCCATCCCCGTAAACAAATAATTGCATACCCTTGGGAATGAAAATTTTCTGGGTCTAATTTCCAAAAAAATTTGAAGGGTTGAACCATAAATTTTTTGTTTGGTTTCTCTTCTTTGAACATTAGTTAAAGCTTTGCTACACACACACACAAAAAAAACATTCCTATCATATTTAACAAGTTTGGAAAAGATCCAAATAATATCTGGAACATAAGTTCTTTGATTTTCTTTTCTTTAATTTTTTATTTATTTTTGAGGAGAGAGAGAGCACAAGCAGGGTAGGGGCAGAGAGAGAGGGAGACAGAGAATCTGAAGCAGGATCTGCACTGAGAGCAAGAGCCTGTTGTGGGGCTTGAACTCACGAACTGTGAGATCGTGACCTGAGCTGAAGTTGGACACTTAACCAACTGAGCCACCCCGGTGCCCCAAGTTCTTTGATTTTCTGACTAAATTTCTAGATTTCATATGAGCTGGATAACTGACAAGGTATAGTAATGCCACTGTAAATATTTAAAAATAAAAAAGGATATCTTTAGTGTATTTTTAAAATATGATCACCAAAGAAACTTTAACATACGCAGAACTATAAAGTATACACAAATTCTGCTCATAATGTTATTTTATTCTTTCTTCCTAAAGCTAATTTTGTATGCTCAGCACCAACCCTTAATGAAGAATGTTTCCAGATAATTACCATTATATGTCATAAACACTATGCTAGAAACCTTATGCATATTATTAGTAAATTATTAACAACCCTGTACTAATCTTACATGCTGTATCTAGTATTTCTGGATCTCTGCTTTTCAGAAGCCTTGTTGGAATGCTCTTTTACACTCCATCACTCTGGGTGGGACTTTATGATGAGTGTTAGCGAACACATTGTGAGTGGAAATGACATGTGTCACCTCTGGACTGAAGTATTTATTTGTGGATGCTTTGTCAATTCATGACAAACACGAAAAAACTTTCTTTTTATATGCCACTCAGGTTTTAGAGTTGTTTGTTTCTGCAGCCTAACTTACATTAGTAGTAAATGTCCTATTTTAAAGGTGTTTTTTTTAATGTTTATTTGTTTTTGGGAGAGAGAGAGAGAGAGAGAGAGAGAGCAAGCAGGGGAGGGGCAGTGAGAAAGGGAGACATAGAATCCAAAGTGGGCTCAAGGCTCTGAGCTGTCAGCACAGAGCCCAACGTGGAACTCAAACCCATGGACTGTGAGATTATGACCTGAGCCAGAGTCTGACACTTCACTGACTGGGCCATCCAGGCACCCCGTAATTGTCCTCTTTTATACATTGAAATAAACTACACAGCTAGTAAGAAGGAGAGTTAAGACACAAACAGATCTGTCTCCAAAATGCGTGCTTTTTCATGCAGCCCACGGTGGCAACTGTCACCCCATATCCCTGCACCAACTCTTGTACTTTCAGCCTCTCAGTTTTAGAGCCCTTGTGAATACCTCAGGTATTTTTGGTATTGTTGTATGACACTAAGGTCATTTCCTTCAGAATTCAATAAAATGCATTATTTATCTAAGGCTTAAATTCATAACTTTGCTACTGCTATGATTTTGCATAAAGAGAGCATTGAGAATTATGTAGAACATTTCATGGTCTTGATGTTATATAACTTCCAGCTGCTGACCATATGAAGAAGACACATAAACAACTACAAACACAATAGAGTTTTATTAAAAGTATATGTGTTCTGAGATTGACCTACCACTGGTGCAAATTCTTAAACTTTTTGTTTGATTTAGAATATGCAATAAACTTGGCATGAGGGGCTTAGTTATAATATGGTTCCATCTCTTTTTGTTTAAAATACTATTTTCATTACTGGAAAAATGTTTTGTTGCTCTTTCAGTCCATTTTCCATTGAAATTCAAAAGTTTTGGGTAAAAGTAGACATTCTTTGTTTTACATGAGTCAGTTTAGTTTATGTAGTCTTTATTCATTTCACACCAAAATACTACACTAAATAATGGATTATTGGATGCTATTTGGAATGAATAATAATCTAATATTCATGTTATGTGTATAATTTTTTAAAAATTAAAATTGGATTGGGGTTCCTGGATGACTCAGTTGGTTAAGCATTTGATTCTTGATTTCAGCTCAGGTTATGATCTCACAGTTGGTAAGATCAAGCCCCACATTAGGCTCTGTGCTGACAGCATGGAACCTGCTTGGGATTCTCTCTCCCTCTCCCTCTCCCCCTCCCCTCAAAAATAAACAAACTTAAAAAAAATTAAAATTGGATTTTATTTCTACAGTTCTGAAGTTTTCACTGATCTTTATATCACACAAATTACTTAGCGATAATATGTTTGGAGGGAAAACTTTCTTAGAAGTAAAAACCTGTCATATTTTGACCTCTGGCGTTTAAGAACCTGTTCTTTTTGATGACTTTAATAGCAATCACCAGTGTCTGGTGATGTAATGGGGGGGTGGGTAAGGCAAAAACAAAGATAAGGGAATGCACTGAGAATTTTTCCAATAATCAAGTAACTGTTAAATTATGTAATATTTTAGTTTTGTACTATACTTGTAATTATATATTTCACTGGCCTATGATGTGTTTTGGTTGCAATCAAAATTATTGATTTTACTTGCTTGAGTGCCAATAGGAAGTAACTAAGGGCACCTCAATCCAAAATCTAGAGTCAGGAGACTCAATACGTCAAATATACCAAGAGTTAAAAAATATACCGGCTGGGTGTGCCTGAGTGGCTCAGCCGGTTGAGCCTCCGACTTCGGCTCAGGTCATGATCTCTCAGGCTGTGATTTTAAGCCCCATGTCGGGGTCTGTGCTGACAGCTGGGAGCCTGGAACCTGCTTCAGATTCTGTGTCTCCCTCTCTCTCTGTCCCTCCCCGCTCATGCCGTCTCTCTCTCTCTCTCTGTCAAAAATAAACATTAAAAAAATATAACCTTCACACACAAAAATATGTTTATTCTAAGGAGAAATGTTCTAAAAATGATGTGTTCTAAAACCAAAACCATGACCAAAACACTTAGTTGAACATTATTGGATTTCAAAAATATTCTGATGTGACTTTGGAAGGGTCTTTTATCCTCTAAGTGGATTTCTTCTTCCTTAAATATTTCATAGAATGTTAGGGTAATCAACTGCAAACCACATAACCAACAATGAATTAGTTCTCAGAACATATAAATGACATCTAAAAAGCAGCAAGATAAAATGCATACAATTCTCAAAAGTGAGAAAATATGAACAACACTATTTTCATAGAAGAAAAAAATATGTGTGTAATAAACATAATCGTGGAATTTCAAATAAACTACAATTGCCATCATCTTATACTTACTCGTATGAGAGAAACTGGAAAATGAAAAAATTACCTACTGCGAATTACCTAATGTGAATAACTGGAACTCATATACACTGCTGGTGGAGTGTAAACAGTACCTTCACTTTGGGAAACAATTTGGCATGATTTTTAAAGGTAAACAAGTATCCATCTTACAAACTATTTCAGTTCCAGATATATACCATGAAATTCTCCAGGATTATGTTCCAGGACATATGGACAATAATATAAAGTCGTTCATAATACAGAAACACTGGAGACAAATGAAAATATCTGTCACACTGAGAATGGTAAATACAAGGTAGTATAGTTACACGTTATGATACAAAACATAATAAATGACCTTCATCTACATAAAGCAAAAGAGCTGCATTTTATAAACATAAAATGTAGTGTAATAAAAATCTTACAGTAGAATACATACTTCCTGATATAATTTAAATGAAGTTAAAACACAAACTAAGCTATTTATTGTTATGGAACATATATATGTGCTATATGTATAAAGAAAATAATGTGCCAAGTAGTTAAATCCGTGTAAAGTATCAAAAAAGTATAACATTATAACACTATGATATTTAACTTTCACACCTTATATTGGGAGATTTCATGCTCATGTGCTTTTTCAAGACAGTTTTGGTTGTATAATGATGAGTCATGAATTAAACTTCTAAGTGTATTGTTAATTTTAAAATTTTAATCAATGTGCATTTTCTATGTCTAAATCAGTCAATCTTTCTTATATAGTTTAAAGAAATGCCTTATTATGGCATTAGGATTGAGACACGAACTTCATAAGATCATTGCAAAAAAAAAAAAAGGAAATACATATTAAAAAGGAAACCATATAAAACACCTAAAACCCATTAATACTTGTGATTCCAGGAGCAGACAGAACCTACGGGAATGTTGGCAGTGCATCAAAGACATACAGCAAGTGTTAATTGAATGAATGGATTTTGGCACAAAGAGAGGTAAATGCTCATGTGTAAAGGAATATTCTAGACTAAGGCTTAAACAATTTCACACTCTGAGAAAGGACATTGCATAAGACATTATAAAAGTATCCATTCACCTTAATGGTTTCATTCATATATTTAGGTTTATGTAAGGGTTTTATGCCCAATTTAAGCTTCTTCCTCCTTTTCTTTCTCCAAATAGATTCTTTCCTTCACTGCAAGATGAAATAATTATTTAACGATAACATTTTTTTGTTTGCTATTGTTGCTTCAAGTGGAAGTATGATCAGTAAAAGGAAATGGAAAGTGTAAACTTTATCAATCTTATATACATATTGCTTTTGTTTCCTGCAACAAAGTTGCAGGAACATCCAAAGTTTTTCTTTTCTTTTTAAGTTTTTAAAGTTTGTTTATTGATTTTTGAGAGAGAGAGAAAGGGGCAGAGAGAGAGAAAGAGAGAGAAAGGGGCAGAGAGAGAGGGAGATAATTCCAACGTGGGCCTTGAACTCACAAACTGTGAGTCCATAACCTGAGCTGAAATCAAGGGTCAGACACTTAATCAAATGAGCCATTCAGATGCCCCTGTTTTTGTCTGTTTGTTTGTGTTTGTTTTTGTTTTTAGTTTTTATTTTAATCACCTGGTGCTCATCACAAGTGCACTCCTTAATCTTCATCACCTATTTAACCCATCCCCCCACGCACCTCCCCTCTGGTAACCATAAGTTTACTCTCTATAGTTAAGAGTGTTTCTTGGTTTCTCTCTCTCTCTTTTTCCCTTTGCTCCTTTTGTTTCTTAAATTCCACATATGAGTGAAATCATTTAGTATTTGTCTTTCTCTGACTGACTTATTTCCCTTAGCATTATACCCTTTAGCTCCATCCAGTATTTGCAAATGGCAACATTTCATTCTTTTTGTGACTAAATAATATTTCATTGTATGTATAAATATATTTATACATCTATCTATCTATCATCTATCTATTTATATATCATCTATCTTTCACATCTTTATCCATTTACGCATCATTAGTTGATGGACACTAGAGCTGTTTCCACATCTTGGCTATTGTAAATGATGCTGTCATAAACATAGGAATCCATGTATCCCTTAGAATTAGTGTTTTTGCATTCCTTGGATATATACCTACTAGTGCAATTGCTGGATCATAGGGTAATTCTATTATGAACTTTTTGAGGATACTGCATACTGCTTTCCAGAGTGGCTGCACCACTTTGCATTCTCACCAACAGTACACGAGTGTTCCTTTTTCTGCATATCCTCGCCAACACCTGTTGTTTCTTGTGTTGTTGATTGTAGCCTTTATGACTGGTATGAAATGATATCTTGTAGTTTTGATTTGCATTTCCCTGATGATAAGTGATTATGAACATTTTTTCATGTGTCTGTTGCCTATCTGTATGTCTTCTTTGGAGAAATGTCTGTTCAGGTCTCCTGTCCATTTATAAGTAGATTATTTTGGGGAGTGTTGAGTTTTATAAGTTCTTTATATATTTTGAATACTAGCCCTTCATCAAATATGTCATTTACAAATATTTTCTCCCATTGAGTAGGCTGCCTATTAGTTTTGTTGATTGTTTCCTTTTGCTGTGCAGAAAATTTTTATTTTAATGTGGCCCCATTAGTGTATTTTTGCTTTTGTTTCCCTTGCCTCAAAGAACCTATCTAGAAAAAGATGCTATGGTTGATGTCAGAGAAATTACTGTCGGTGTTCTCTTCTAGGATTTTTATGGCTTCGGGTCTCACATTTAGGACTTTAATCCATTTTGAATTTATTTTTGTGTGTACAGTAAGAAAGTGGTCCTCTTTCATTCTTTTACATGTTGCTGTCCAATTATCTGAACATCATTTGTTGAAGATATTCTTTTTTCCCCATTGGATATTTTTTCTTGCTTTGTCAAAGATTAATAAACCCATTAATTGTGGGTTTATTTCTGGATTGTCTATTCCATTCTATGGATCTATGTATCTATTTTTGTGCCAGTACCATGCTATTTGATCACTAAAGCTATGTAATATAACTTGAAGTTGGTAATTGTGATACCTCCAGTTTTGCTTGTCTTTTCCAAGATTTATTTGACTAGTTAGGCTCTTCTGTGGTTCCACACATTTTTTAGGATTGCTTGTTCTAACTCTGTGAAAAATGCTATTAGTATTTTCATAGGGATTTAATTGAATGCATAGACTGTTTTGGGTAGCACAGCATTTTAAAAATATTTGTTCTTTGGTTCTATGAGCATGGAATTATTTTCCATTTCTTTGTGTTGTTTTCAATTTCTTTTACTAGTGTTTTATAGTTTTCAAGTACAGGTCTTTAACCTCTTTGGTTAGGTTTATTCCTTGATATCTTATTATTTTTGTAAATAATTTTTGTAAATATTTTTGGAATTGTTTTCTTAAGAAATTTCTCTTTCTGCTGCATTATTGGTGTATAGAAATGCAACAGATTCTGTACATTGATTTTGTATCCTGAAACTTTACTGAATTCTTTTATCAGTTCTAAAAAAAATTTATGGAGTCTTTTTGGTTTCCTATATAGATTATCATGCCATCTGCAAATAGTGAAAGTGTGACTTCTTCCTTGCTGATTTGGATGCCTCTTATTTCTTCTTGTTGTCTGATTGGTGACTAGGACTTCCAGTACCGTCTTGAATAAAAGTGGTGAGTGTGGACATCCTTATATTGTTCTTTTATGTTTTTTAACATTTATTTATTTATTTTGAGAAAGAGAGGAGAGCACAAGCAGGGGAGGGGCAGAGAGAGCTAGAGAGAGAATCCCAAGTA
Source organism: Panthera tigris (assembly GCF_018350195.1). Lineage (NCBI taxonomy): Eukaryota > Metazoa > Chordata > Mammalia > Carnivora > Felidae > Panthera > Panthera tigris. The sequence goes on along the minus strand of NC_056667.1, from coordinate 87,358,778 downwards.
GGCTCTGTGCTATCAGCGCAGAGCCTGATGTGGGGCTTGATCTCATCAACTGCAAGATCATGACCTAAGCCAAACTCAAGAGTTGGATGTTTAACCAACTGAGACACCCAAGCACCCCCATTCTTGTATTGTTCTTTATCTTAGGGGAAAGGCTTTCGGTTTTTTCCCACTGAGGATTATATTAACTGTTGGTTTTTCATACATGGCTTTTATTATGTTGAAGTATGTTCCCTATAAACCTACTTTGTTGAGAGCTTTTATCATGAATGTATGTTGTATTTTGTCAATATGTTTTTTTTTTTTACTTCTATTGAAACAGATTTTTGACAGAAATATTCATTTTTACTCCTTTTGTGTTTTTTACCTTCATACTGCCATTTTTGGTCTTTCCTTTCCTTTCCCCTTTAATATGTCTTGCAGGGCTGGTTTAGTGGTCATGAACTCCTTTAGTTTTTGTCTGGAAACTCTTTATCTCTCCTTCTATTCTGAATGATAGCCTTGCTGGATAGAGTCTTCTTTGCTGCAGGTTTTTCCCATTCAGAACTTTGAATATATCATATCGCTCCTTTCTGGCTAGGAAAGTTTTTCCTAAAAAATCCACTGATGTTCTTATGAAGTTTCCTTTGTATGTAACTGTTTCCTTTTGTCTTGCTTCTTTTTTTTTAAGCTTATTTATTTGTTTTGAGAGAGACAGAGAGAGCATGAGTGGGGTAAGGGCAGAGAGAGAGGGAGAGAGAGAATCCCAAGCAGGCTCTGCACTGCCAGCTGTGCAGAGCCCAATGTGGGGCTCAAATTGTAAGATCATAATCTGAGCTGAAACCAAGAGTCAAATGTTTAACTGACTGAGCCACATAGGCGCCCCTGTCTTGATTCTTATCATTGTATTTGACCATTTTAATTACAATATGTCCAGGTGTGGATTTGCTTTTGTTAGAGGTTCTCTGTGTTTCCTGGATCTGGATATCTGTTTCCTTCCTCAGATTAGGAAAGTTTTATTTCTTCAAATAAATTCTCTGGCCCCCTTTTCTCTTCTTCTGGGATTCCTATAATATGAATGTTAATACAATGGATGGAGTCACTGAATTCCTTAAGTCTATTCTTGTTTGGCATAATTCTTTTTTCTCTCTTTTGTTCAGCTTGATTATTTTCCATTACTCTGTCTTCTAGGTCATTAATTCATTCCTCTGTGTCTTCCAGTCTGCTGTTCATTCCATCAAGCTCTTTTGCATTTAGTTTTTGATTCCTTTATCTCTGCTATGTTAATCCTTATCTTTGTGTTAATGGTCTCACTGATGTCCTCCACTTTTTTCTCAAGTCCAGCGAGTATCCTTATGATCTTTGCTTTAAATTCCCCATCAGGCAAGTTACTAATATCTGATATGTTTTGGTTAGATCTCCAGCCGTGGTCTTGTCCTATTATTTCATTTGGGACAAATTCCTCTGTTTTCTCATTTTGTCTAAGTCTCTGTGACTGTTTCTGTGTGTTAGAGAAGTCAGCTACATCCCCTGTTCTTGAGGGTAATGGATTTATGAAGAAGGTCTTAGAGTGCCCTGCAGTGTAGTGTTCCCTGTTCCTCAAGGACTGGTGCTTCCAGAAGTGTATTCAGTTGTGCTGTGTGCACTCTGCTGTTGTGTCATGGCTGCTTTATCCTTCAGGCCAATCATCTGCAGAGGCTCTCTGCCTGTTATGGGCAGTGTGCAGTCCCTGGCCTGAATGTGGCATTGAACTAGATGTGCTCTGATCTGCTTGTGAAATGAGATCTGTCACTGCATCAGAACAGAGTCACAAAACTCCTGTGTGTCAGGAGACATGGTGTTGGATGGGTTGGAAATGGTCTTCTGGAGAGGGTGTCTGCTGTACTGGGACTGAGGTAAGGGTGATTCAGTTCCGCCAGAGAATGGAAGGCAAGGCTTGGTATAAGTAAGTTAGGTAGAGTGTGGGTGCTGTGCTGGTTCCCACAGGTGGTTCTGTATTTATGCTGAGGGGTGGGAGAGGGAACCTGCCAGTTTCTTTGTTCCCAGAGTGGTCACTCCGTGAACACTCCCTTCCTGGGATATGCTCTGAGGTGAGCAGCCAACCTCCCCACTGTGTGCTCTAGGAACTCTTGAGATGGCTGTTTCCACAGTGAGTCTGTGGGCTGTTTGCTCTACCTTTTCTCCAAGAGTAACCCCAGTGTCCTCTGAGCTTTCCTTGAGCCAAGCACGCTGACCTTTGGGACTTAAAGCTCTAGGCTGTAAGCCCCACTGGTTGTATGAACTCATGAAATTCAGACCCTCTTGCTTTCCAATCCAATTGCTGTGGGTGTTTGTTTTCCCATGCACTCCTCTGTGTGATATTCTGTCTCTCACCCTTCTCCACGACCACAGCTCCCTCCCCGCTGCAGTGGCCAGGATCCATTTCTATCCCAAGTGGCTCTACACTTCCTACCTTCTATGATGTGGTTTCTTCTCTACCTTTAGTTGTGGAGTTTGTTCTGCCAGTCTTCAGATTGATTTCTGCATTATTTAGGATGATTTGACAGTTATCTAATTGTATTCGCAGGACGAGGTGCACCTAAGGTCCTCCTACTCTGCTGCCATCTAACCCTATCCTCCCAAGTTTTTCTGTTCTTTAACATAAACTAACAAGTATATATGAACACTTAAATAGTGTTGACCACATAAGGTCAAATAATGTTATTTTCTTGTATATACTACATATGTGTGTGTGTGTGTGTGTGTGTGTGTGTGTGTGTGTGTGTGTAGACTGTAACCTGTGAGTAGGGATACCCCCTTTTTTTGTTCATTGGTTTCCTTAGCTTTTGTTGCAGTAAATATTGCATAGCTAACAAATCTCAGTGGCATCTACGAAATAACTTATTTCTTATTTAGCTTACATGAGGGCTATGGGTCATCCAAGTCTCTGCTAGACCTTTCTGTGTTGTGCTGAGCTATATATATCTTCTCAAGCCAGGTTGATAAGATACAGGGAAGGAGTTCTCTGGCATATGCTTATTGAAGGAGTCAGAGCACATGACCAGTACACTTGCATACCTTTTAAAGCTTCTGCTTGTATGAGGCACATAATGGGCTCACTCACTATCCTTTGATGAAATAAGTCAAATGGACAAGACTGACAATGGAATGAAAAATTGCACTACACTTACGGAGATACATGTGGTAAATCTGAGCATGGAGAATTCTCTTACACAAGAGGAATGAATAATTGGAAACAATAATATGATTTATCCCACTGATACAGCCCCAGCAGCTAGAACAATGTCTGTTACATAAATGTATGTTGAATGTATATTATTAAAATGTAACAATTGATCAAGATTAGGAAATATATATGGTATATGTATATAAATATGTTTTTTTTTTCTGAGTTAGAAAAACCAAGGGCCATTGATTTCCTATATTGGTCTTAAGACTTGGTTATGTCCAATGAATAGACACTTCTCTAAAGAAGACATCCGGATGGCCAACAGGCACATGAAAAGATGTTCAACGTCGCTCCTTATCAGGGAAATACAAATCAAATCCACACTCAGATACCACCTCACGCCAGTCAGAGTGGCCAAAATGAAGAAATCAGGAGACTATAGATGCTGGAGAGGATGTGGAGAAACAGGAACCCTCTTGCACTGTTGGTGGGAATGCAAATTGGTGCAGCCGCTCTGGAAAGCAGTGTGGAGGTTCCTCAAAAAATTAAAAATAGACCTACCCTATGATCCAGCAATAGCACTGCTAGGAATTTATCCAAGGGATACAGGAGTACTGATGCATAGGGGCACCTGTACCCCAATGTTTATAGCGGCACTCTCAACAATAGCCAAATTATGGAAAGAGCCTAAATGTCCATCAACTGATGAATGGATAAAGAAATTGTGGTTTATATACACAATGGAATACTACGTGGCAATGAGAAAAAATGAAATATGGCCTTTTGTAGCAACATGGATGGAACTGGAGAGTGTGATGCTAAGTGAAATAAGCCATACAGAGAAAGACAGATACCATATGGTTTCACTCTTATGTGGATCCTGAGAAACATAACAGAAACCCATGGGGGAGGGGAAGGAAAAAAAAAAAAAAAAGAGGTTAGAGTGGGAGAGAGCCAAAGCATTAGAGACTGTTAAAAACTGAGAACAAACTGAGGGTTGATGGGGGGTGGGAGGGAGGGCAGGGTGGGAAGGAGGGCAGGGTGGGTGATGGGTATTGAGGAGGGCACCTTTTGGGATGAGCACTGGGTGTTGTATGGAAACCAATTTGACAGTAAATTTCATATATTAAAAAAGAAAAAAAAAAAAAAAAAAAAAAAAAAAAAAGACTTGGTTATGTCCATAACCAAAGTTATATGAAAGCTTTTCAGTGAGTTGGGTAGGCATAATAGCATTAAGGGAATTGATATTCAAATCCTCAACTTCCTTGTGATTCTTTCCTAATATTGTTCTTCCTAGGAAAGCATTTTTAGTCACCAACTGTGCTTCTCAGTACTGCTTTTACAACTGACCTTTCACCATAGTACAACAGAATGACCTTTTAGCCCCAGGGTCCAAAAATCTCCAGGGCATCAAATAAAGCAATGTGTTTCTTGGTCAAACAAGGCCAAGAGGGCTTCATGTTGTCCATACCTAATTTTATCTTTGTGACCCACTCCAGATAAGGTTCCACACCATTAGGCCCTTTCTTCCTCAACCATCATTTTAGGGTGGTATTTCAAACATAAGGAGGTTTTCAAACGGGTATAATTTCATATGTGTATTATTATCATGCTAAAAATATAGTCTGACTCTTTGTCAGAAAACAAATTTATTTGGCTAATTGATCTGACATTTGCCAGCAGAACTGACATTTTCCATGAACTGAATGAGCTAAATCTGTTACTTTGAGGTTATAGTAAAATGAATTTAAAACGCTAAAGTTTACAATATATAATACCACAGGAAAACATATCCTTTACTACTATTTAAATCACAGTCATTTTTTTATACAAAACTTAAAATGAACAAAAGGGTGCAATGTATTACAAAATTCTTTTACATGGTATGCAAGCAAAAATGTTCCATCTAGCAATGGGGATAGGAGGCAATGAGCTGCCATTATAATAGGAAGACATATTTTGCCTAATTAACAATTGAGCACGAGACTGACCTTATATGTTACTTGCAAAAAAAAAAAAAAAAAACAACTAAGAATTTATGGCAAACTTCTAAAACCTCCACACACAAAACCAAACATGTAGGTTTTGTGATTGATACCTTTGAAGGTTTTATTTTGAGGAGCTGTTATAAGAGCAGGTCTCCCAGCTCCTGCGAAATAAGCACAGGAAATGCAACATAATGATAAGGATCTAAATGCCATAATGGTTATTTTTTTGCACCTAAATTATGTAGTCACTGGTCATTCATAGAGTCTGCATTCACACATGGTAAACCACAATTGAGGAGCTGGAAAGGTTTGTTTTGAGGGTGTAAAATAAATCATTTTAGGGCTGTAATGATTTTACTGCTGGGCTCAGCACCCCCTGTTTCACTTGTCAGAGCAGTTAAGGTGAAGGCGCGGTCAAACAATCAACCTTCTGAAAATTAAATGTATATGAAAGAATTACTGGCTGTAAAGCAGTGTGAACTGGATATGTATGTTATAAAGTTGATTGGCTTAGACTCCCGGAAGTCCTTTTTTTAGCTACACAAGAGGTCTCTTGTTATAAAAGTTGTTTTGCGACCATCACCTACCAGTGGGATGCTGAGCTTCTGAACTAAATTTTAAAATGCAGCCTGGCGGGCGCCTGGGTGGCTCAGTTTGTTGGGCGCCCAACTTCGGCTCAGGTCATGATCTCACAACTTGTGAGTTTGTGAGTTCGAGCCCAACGTCAGGCTATGCGCTGACAGCTTGGAGCCTGGACCCTGCTTTGGGTTCTGTGTCTCCTTCTCTTTCTGCCCCTCCCCCACTCATGCTCTGCCTCTCTCTGTCAAAAATAAATAAACATTAAAAAAATAAATAAAATATAATGCAGTCTGAGAAATTACGGCATTACCTCTTTATATGCTAGTTAAAATTCTGATTCTGATGACATTCTAGTCACACAATGACTATACACACATGATTCTAAATACCTACAAATAAACAAAACCTCTTGGTCTATGATGCATGCTACTATATGGCCAGATGTGTTCCAAATATTTGTTATTGTAAAAGTAGAGAAAATTGATATTTCATTTCAATTAGTATCACTTGGACACAACTTAGAAAATAAAAACTTCATAAGAAAAGACCACTGTATAATTTTGATTTAAGTTATTGTCAGGAAAGAATTGGGGAAATCATTGGTAGGAAAGAAACTTACAGAGTGAAAGCTCTCCTCCAGTACTGTTGAAAGCCGCTCTCAGTTGGTTGGAAACCTGACTTCATCTTCCTACACATATATATTTTTTTCTTTATATTTAACTAAGTGTGCTATTTTAAAGAAAAATATCGGGGCGCCTGGGTGGCGCAGTCGGTTAAGCGTCCGACTTCAGCCAGGTCATGATCTCGCCGTCCGTGAGTTCGAGCCCCGCGTCAGGCTCTGGGCTGATGGCTCGGAGCCTGGAGCCTGTTTCCGATTCTGTGTCTCCCCCTCTCTCTGCCCCTCCCCCGTTCATGCTCTGTCTCCCTCTGTCCCAAAAATAAAATAAAAAACGTTGAAAAAAAAATTTAAAAAAAAATATCAAGGTTTTAATATCAGTTATTCTCAATGGAAAATTAATTCAATAATTAAAGATATTAAATGTATTTTCTAAGCTGAAATTCAACAAACTATTGATCCATTTCCTTAAGGAAATAATTACATTTTATAGTGTTTTCCTTTGACTTTGCCCAGAGTATATGATTAAGGCTTTTAGAGTTTTAAAGATAAACACCCTTTTAAATTAATTCTCTTTTAAAATTGACATTTTAAATTACAAGATGTTGCAACAAATGGCATATTATTTTGTACAGCAATGTTTTTTTTAAATATCATATTTTTATTAAATAACCATCAAACTAGCCGAGTATTTTGAAAGCCAATATGTGGAAAAAATTGAGAATATTGGTTCATTATCCTCTGACACTTCACTACTCCTAGACCCTTTCTCTGCCCTTTTCTCTATTATTTTGTGTCCCGAGAGGCTAAACAAATAGGCTGTATCATTTAGTCCCCTTACCTTTGGCTTCCAATTAGATTTGGTTATTTCAGCAGTCTCTCAACCAGGACATTACTGACGTTTTAGGTAGGATCTTTTGTTGTTGTTGTGGGGGTCTGCCCCGTGCACTGTAGAATGGTTAGCAGCACCGTGGCTTCTACCCACAAGATGCACCTCCTCCCTCTTTGTGGCAATCAGAAAATGTCCAGACATTGTCACATGTCCTGTTGGTGGGGCAAACTCGCCCCTGTTTGAGAACTATTGTGTTAACAAGGGGAAATAATAGGAGATGGAAGAAGGAGAGGAGGAGAAGCGGTCTGTATCTGTCTACTTAAAGCTGCCCCAGCCCTTTCCAGGTAATGGCTTTGCCAGTAGCTTTATTCTTCTGTTTGTAACTTTCGTCTCATGTCCCTCTTGAAGGCTGTTTCTCTCTGTGCGCTCATAACAAAAACAGCATTCCTTCTCCTTGCCACATCAGGCCTAGAGGTGGTAATGACTTCTTACTGTGGGGAGTCCTTGGGTGATTCACCAGCCCTGGATAGTTTTTTAAACCCTCACACTCTAATAAACTCTCTTCAGCCCATTTCCTCCTGAGTTCTTGACTAACAAAATGTACCTTTTTGGAAGGTGGTTTATGTGTCCAGTAAGCACAGTGTTTTTGCTTATCACTAATTTCAGATCTTTTGCATCTTCTCTCTGTCTCTGTCTGTTTCTCCCTTTATCTCTTGATGTACATTCAATATTCAATATACAACATTACAACACTGACATCATTTGGGCTGTACAACAATCTGTATTAAGACTTCTTTTCAGAAAATACCCATCTTTTCATTGCTTGTATGTATGCTACAGTCCCTGTCCCTTGATTAGATACTCTCCCCACTCTTTATAAAGCTTATAGTTAATTCCCACATTCACAGAAAGCTTTTCTAGCCCCTCTTGTCTACACTGACCTCTTATTTACCCGACCCTCTGATTAGGGTACCGCTATGGACTGAATGTTTGTGTCCAGACCAAAAATCATATATTGAAACCCTAATCCCTAATGCAATGAGATTTGGAGATGGGGCCTTTGAGTGGTGATTATGTCACGAGGATGGAGCCTCATGATGAAGTCAGTGCCCTTATAAGAAGAGACACAAAAGAGCTTGCTTCCTTTTTCTCTCTCAGCCTTATGAGTTCTATACATTGTGTATCAAACAAAATTTGTTTAATCCATGAACACAAATTTGTTGAATATATATTGGAGCCATGAATAGTATTCAATATATTTTTAAAAAAATCATAAGTCATTTCTTTTGAAGAATGTTCAACTTAGGGAAAAGTTTAAATACATTAAGTAATATAAATCATTGCATGTTACCTGATAGGTTTGATATGGTAGGTAAGGTGTGATAGTTAGTGTCTATACCAAGGTAGCAAACTGATGAGTTGGAACACAAGGTCAGTTGAGCTTTGGTGGAAAGAAGATAGAGGTAGACTGAAGATCAGAGCTTTAAATAGAAGAAATCTCTGATTGTAAAAAATATCTGTTCATATGGGCCTGACTTACACAATGGAAGTTAAGTAGAAATGTATTGCTCAGCTGGCTCAGAGTAGCTTAAGAGCAAATTTTGATTTCATGGTATATCTAGATAAGGCCACAAGGTTAATTCTAGGGCTTACCACTGGTAAAGATGGAGTTTCTAATATACTTCTAGGGATGATCTGGATTGGCCCACAAGCTTTGACAGGAGTGAATCCAATAGAATTACCTGAAGTTTAACCTGAAGACAAAAAGAAAAGATTAAATCAATTTCATTTATTCACATATTTGATTTATATGAATTAGTAATTTACTAGACATCATTCCACACTCTGAGGATTTGCTAGTAAATGACATAAACGCCTTTTTCATGATCTCATAGTGCTTACATACTAATGAACATGGACTGACCTAATTCTTACACTCATTTGCACAATGATTTTCCTGTAAGAAAGAAATAAAGACCTCAGCTAAAACTGTCATATTGAAGTTCTTGATTTTGTCCTAATTTGCTCTTAAATAACCTGTGATTTCAGTTTACCTTTTATTATTCTTTGGAGTCTTTGGGACCACATAGGATTGACCATGGAAAACTTCAAAATAAGGAAAACTTGGTTTTGGCATTGTTTGTTACATTTGGGTGCTTTTTGTCCTCATTTCCCCTTATGGCGTTTTCCAGTGGGAAGCCAGGACAAAAAAATAGAATGTTGTAGTTTGGAAGTTAGGGCCTACTGGGTTTGAATCTGGAGTGTGCCTCTTGCTACTTGACTGTCTAGAAACCTCAGTTTTCGTATCTGTAAACAGAGTTGAGAGCTGAGACTGTTACTGAGGAGAGATCAGCAAGAGAGTATTGCTGTTCTGCCTCTCCCAATTATTTATGGCTGCTGCACTCCCTCACATGCTCGAGAAGCTAGGAAAAATGGTAGAATTTGGGGTTCCAAGATAGATATGAATTTTTATTGATACATTTTTTTTTGATAGTTAAACTTCTTTCTTTAGCACTGTGTTAAGAGCTTGAAAAAAAACCCATTAAGGTGCATGTGGTTTTCTAGATTTTCTAGGAAATATTATATGCTTCTTCTCTTTTTCACCCACTATACAACTGAGCTCTGAGCACTACTTAGCAGGTACCTCAGGAAAAGATTATATTAACAAAAAGCGAAAATATCCTTCTGAAGGTGAAGTTTTCCAGACCAGCTCATTTATTTTGTGGCAAAGATTACCATCACACATCCAGTGCTTTATTTGCCTGGAGTCAACTCCTGTGGTTCCCATAGTTGGAAAGCAGTCAGAAGAAGTGGGAAAGACAGATGCTGGTCAAGGCTCACCATTAGTCAGCAGCAGCAGCTTCACATGTTTGAAATCATGTTGTGGTTTTGTTTTTGTTTTTTTGTTTTTGTTTTTTTTCAGTTTGATTTTTATTGTCTGTTTGGCCTAACCACTTGCTACTCTTATTAATGAAGCTGAGTATCATAAAGACCAGTGTTCCTTAATATCACATTGCTTTAATACCTCATTGTTATAACCAATGCCATCCAGAAATCTTTCCAGAGAAGGAACATATTGTAATTTTGTACTTAGGAAAAACTTACACCTCAAGGTCCATTGCTGATTTCAAACAATACCGCTCTTAGAATTTCACTTGCTTTAGAGGAAGGTAAAGCTTACCCTTCTGAAGAATTTAAAGGTAATTCTTAAGGTCCATGCCACTGAAAAATTGATATATCCCATGTGAAAGTGATACCTAGAAAATCCCCTGCCCCTCAATTCTTTTTACCTAGAGGTTTCTCTTTTCAAAAGCATTAATTCAAATAACATATCTGTTCTTGAAGTTGGAGTAACATAGTTAGTTCATATCCAGGTTTTGCTTTCTATTAGCTGTGTGGCCTTGAGCATGTCTTCTAACCTCTCTAAGCCTCATTTTCTGATTTGTAATTGGTGATTGCCAAGAACTGTGAAGGGGCTGATATTTTTCTCTAACTGCAGGCTAACATATTAGCATGCCTCATTTTCATGGATTCTGGCAGAAAACACAGACACAACTACTGGGTCAGAGAAAAGGGACAGTTTATTACAGCAAAACAGTAGCCAGATCATCATTTTCCTGTGCTCTTTTCCTGAGGCTCAATTCCCACAGGGCAATGCAATGAGGGCTTTTGAGAATCCAGAGGTGGAAGGGACTTTTATATTGACATTTAAACATTTAATCATCCAGTGTTGTCTTTTAAAGAACAGTACTATATGCCTACTCTTAGTTTCTGTTTTTATCTCTGAATACAGAGAATGTCTAATTAAATCTTTCCATAAATTTATACATGCAATAAATACCATATATATGATATGTAAATATCCCATATGTATATATGTATATATGTATATATGTGTGTACGTAAATATATGGTATTTATTCCATATATATATATATATATATATATATATATATATATATATATTCTCTCTTTCTCTACGTGTGTGTGTGTGTGTGTGTGTGTGTGTGTGTGTACACACACATATACACTCCATTCTTCAAGTAGAGTAAATTTCAGGGGGTCTAAATATTTTTTATAAACTCCAAACTGGTCAACATCCCTTCTCCAGAGATATCAGTGCCCCTGAGCCCCAAGCTTTAGTTATTGACTTCTTCCTTGCACACCTCAGCTTTATTTTTCCCCATTTTTCTAAATCAGTCACCATTTCCCATTCATTTTCTGGTTTCTAGAAGTTTGTTTATTGATGTAACATGTTTGTTGTTATGTCTACTCCCTTTTTCCTTGTCCGTGTAGATTTATGCTTATTTTGTTTCATTAATCTCATTTAAATCAGTTTTCAAGGGGAGTCTGGGTGGGCTCAGTCAGTTAAGTGTCCGACTTCAGCTCAGGTCATGATCTCATGGTTCATGGATTCAAACCCTGCATCAGGCTCTGTCCTGACAGCTCAGAGCCTGAAGCCTGCTTCAGATTCTGTGTCTCTGTCTTTCTCTGCCCTTCCCCCACTCATGCTCTCTCTCTGTCTCTCTCTCAAAAATAAATAAACATTAAAAACATTTAAAGAATAGATCGATTTTCAAGAGGAAGCACAGTTTAATATAAAATTCATACAGGCAGGTTTTTAGAAGTCTATGTTCTGAAATATCATAAGTGTTTTTATGCCTTTTGAGTCCTAAGATATTAGTTTACATATACAAACTTTAGGTAGTTGGTTCTATGGCATTTAATTATTTTTCCTTATATTTTTATTCCCCTAGAGGTAAAAAAATATATATATATTTATTTTGCTATAGAAATCTTGTGACACAAACACAATTTTTCTGAATCCTTAGAAGTATCACAATGATTTAATCTTCACAGCAAAATCAATGTCATGTGATTTTATGTAAAATTCTTGTCCTGACTCTTCCATTAATTGGCTGCATTGTCTGGCTTCATTTCCCTTATGTGTAAAGAAATCTTGGTGCTTTTGTAAAAATCCATGTGACTTTACATGCATTAAAATGATTTGAGAAGCATCTAGGTGGCTCATTCAGTTGACTGTCTGACTCTTGATTTTGGCTTAGATCATGATCCTAGGGTCATGGGACTGAGCCCTGCATCAGGAGCCCACTTAAGATTCTCTCTCTCTCTCTCTCTCTCTCTCTCTTTCTCTGCTCCTCTTCCTCACTCACACACTCTCTAAATAAATGAATAAATAAAATTAGTTGTATAAGCAAATTATTATATAAATATAAAATTATTTAAAGGAGAATATTCGCCATAATTGAAAAGTTTAAAAATGTTATTTTTTCTTAATCATCAGTTTGGCTGACTTCTTTGTATATTCTCCAATTCCTTAATATTCTTCTTAAAGTACGAAGTTCCACTCAGATGTAGTATCTTAGAAACTTACCTATGCCAAAAGAAACTTACCTATGCCAAATACACTGCTCTCTGTTTTCATTCATTCCATTAACATGTTGCGTTCCAGTATTTTGTCAGCTTTTGAAGTGTGTGTGAAATTCCATTTTAACAAATGCCATTGCAATGTCCCATTCTCCAAAAGAGAATATATCTCAGTTCCAAAACTCATGAAAAGGGAGTATGACAGTTCAAATACCATATTACTGACTTGGATACAGCAATCTGTATTAAATGAAAACTTCTCTTCATACAATGTATTCAGAAATGCTTGTCTACCTAGTGATATTTTAAATGTAGGTTGTGTCCTTTAACTATTAGGTATAGCAGTTAACTGAAGATAATAAATTGTTATATAATATTCTGTATTTTGAATTATTACTTTAGATTAAAATATATGCTTGTATGCACCTGTAAGACTATTGGCTGCGATTTTGCTAAGAGGGTAATTGAGAGGGTCAAAGAGCATTGGCAATTCAAAGGACATGAATCTGGAATTTAGAATGGATAGAACTGAATCACTGAGTAAATCAAAATCTAGATTCTAAAAGTGTTCTGAGATGTTTCGCAATAGCTTTGTGTTACAAACGCACCACATCCAAAAAGGGGTGAGGATGGCCTCTCAATGTTACTCTTCATGTCTGTGGCAGTTTTAAAACATGTTCACATAATCTTTGACACTTATTCCATCATGCTGTAGGATCTATGTCACTTCTCCTTGAATATGGGCAAGCTAGTGACAGCTTCAACCAGTAGATTATGGTACAAATGATGGTATGTGACTCTAAAACTAGCTCATAAAAGGCCATACAGTTTCATCTTGTCATCTGAAACACTCTCTGAGATCCTTGGGTCATAACGTAAGATGACCTACCGGCTTGAGGTTGCCATGCCATGAGGAAGTCCATGTTCACAAAAAGCCACATAAAGACATTCTGGTTGACAGTCCCAGCTAAGCCCAACCTTGAGTCATCCCAGCATTGGCACAAGACAAACGAATGAAAACACATCTAGATGATTCTAGTTCCCAACTAGTTGAGTTATATCCAACTATTTCAATTTCCTCATCTGAGACCCTGGACGTTATGGAACAGAGACAAGCCATTCAAGCTGTGTCTAATCTGAATTTCTGATTCACAAAGCTGTAAGTATAATAAAATGATTATTGTTTTATGCCACTAAATTTTGGAATGATCTATTTTGCAGCAATAGATATCCAACTAAGCTTAAATTAGCAATGGCCTTGAAAGAGTTTCATTCTTTGCTATATAAAATTCAAAAATAGCATTGAACAATTTTTGGATCAATCACTTTGCAAAAGCCAAGAGAAGTATAACAAAAATATCTTTTGAAATCAGAGGATTCATGCTAATACTGTAATATTTAGTAATAAATACACTGGACATGAATTTTTTTGCTTTATGAAAGCACACTTCACACTTTTAAAAAAATTAGGCTTTTAGAAATATATACACTTTTCTGATGTCTGAAACAAATTATACTCATAGATAATAGAATGCAAATGTATCATAACGTGTAACATAGATAATCATGTATCACTTACAAAGTAGATTTCAAAAAGTACACAAAGTTAAGGTTAGAGATGGCAAGTTTGTGTTGAGAGATGTTCCCAAGAATGTATCGTAACTAGTGGCATTATTTGGTCTTTCATGTGCAATTTTTAATTTATAGAGTCCTACTTGCCCAAAGTCTTTTCCCCTTTATTTTTTCCTCATATCTAATTCATAATTTTTGTGAATACTCAAAAGGCACAATATTCTTTATACCCAGAAAGCTTTGTTCAAATTATGCATATCTTTTTCTTTGACATGTTTTTAAAAAATGAATATCTTTGTCAAATTGATTTTTTAAAAACTAGATCCATTCTATATATTTTGCAGTGGCCAATGGCAATTAAAGATGTACAAAGTTTATTTATTTGAAAGAGAGAGAAAGACAGCACAAGTGAGGAAGGTCAGAGAGAGAGGGGGAGAGAAAGAATCCCAAGCAGGCTCTATGCTGTCACCACAGAGCCTGACATGGGACTTGATCTCAGGAACCATGAGATCATGACATGAGCTGAAATCAAGAGTCAGATGCTTAACCAACTGAGCCACCCAGGTGCCCCTATATTCTTTTTAGAAAGTTTTTATTTAAATTCCAGTTGACATACAGTGCAATATTAGTTTCAGGTGTACAATTTAGTGATTCAACACTTAAATAAGACAGCTGGTGCTCATCTAAACAAGTGTACTCCTTAATCCCCATCACCTATTCTGAACCTGCAGTCTTAGACCTTATGCTCTAAAAATACTAATAACTATACCAATTTAGACTGGGTAAACCTTTCCCAAAAAGTATGAGCGTATACTCAATTGTTCACCAACCTTAAAATTAGACAGATGTGATAGACAATTTGCTAAGATCAATATAGCATCTTTATCATTTTTCACAATAAAGAGCTTTAAAGTCTTTTTTCCTTGGCATTCTACTAGCTAAACACTACTGGGGAAGGAAATTGATCCCAGACTCATTGACTTCATGTTCTAAATCTCTGCTCTACGGTACCATGGAGTTAATCCAGGCGTTAAATGACATGTTCCCCAACTTAAGAGCCATAAAGTGGTAGCAGGGAGACCTTGATTCTGAGTCCTCTGGATTTAAACCCCCTCCTTTTAAAATATTTTTAAAACCACATCACAAAATTTCTTTTGTTTATCCTTCTACCTACCTCCTTCCATGTATTTTTTCACATGTCTCCAAAGTTAACAGATGAATTTGGTTTGGGATATGCTCCTTACTTGTCTTAAATTTCATACATAAAATCCCCATTCCCCATCAAGTACTGAAAGCAAGATATTTTGGGAAATACATATTCCCACAAAGATTCACCCTATAGGGGTTAATTATATGTGTGAATCTTCTGTCAACAGCTTTACTAATTTATGAATACAAAATAAGTTAGAGTGTCAATTTTGCCTTCAAAACATCTCTTGAGTCCATATTGAGCCTAGACATTGTCACCACCACTCATATTCAAGCTCACATTATGTCTGACATGGATACTTCAATTGTTCCTTCACTGGTCTCCAAATATCCACTTTGGCACACATCCAGTCTGTTCTTTACTGCACATCCAGGGCAAAATTTTTCAAATGCAAATATGATAATTTTTATATCCTGTATAATTTTTTTTAATTTTAATGTTTATTTATTTTTAAAATTTTTTTAACGTTTATTTATTTTTGAGACAGAGAGAGACAGGGCATGAATGGGGGAGGGTCAGAGAAAGAGAGGGAGACACAGAATCTGAAACAGGCTCCAGGCTCTGAGCAGTCAGCACAGAGCCTGACGCGGGTCTCGAACTCACGGACCGCGAGATCATGACCTGAGCCGAAGTTGGACGCTTGACCGACTGAGCCACCCAGGGGCCCCTAATGTTCATTTATTTTTGAGAGAGAGAGAGACAGAGAGAGAGAGAGGGGAGAGATGAGGGCAGAGAGAAAGGGAGACACAGAATCCGAAGCAGGCTCCAGGCTCTGAGCTGTCAGCACAGAGCCCGATGCAGTGCTCAAACTCACAGACCACAGATCATGATGACCTGAGTCGAAGTCAGACACTCAACTGACTGAGCCACCCAGGTGCCCCTACCCTGTCTAAAATCTTTTATTGGTTTTCCATTGTTCTTAAAATAACTTGACCAAGAGGCTTTCATTTAGGTCAGCTCCAAGAAATCAACAAAGCCATGTTGCCCCCACATTCCTTCTTTTCCTTTTTCTTTTTTTTTAAATGTTTATTTATTTTTGAGAGAGAGAGAGAGAGAGAGAGAGAGAGAGAGAGCATGAACAGTGTAAGGACAGAGAGAGGGAAACACAGACTCCAAAGCAGGCTCCAGGCTCTGAGTTGTCAGTACAGAGCCCAATGGGAGGCTCAAACACACGAACTGTGAGATCAAAGCCTGAGATGAAGTTGGAAGTTCAACTAACTGAGCCACCCAGGTGCCCCTCTTTTTTTTTAAGTTCATTTATTTATTTTGAGAGAGAGAAAGAGAGAGAGCATGAGTGGGAGAAGGGCAGAGAGACAGGGAGAGAGAAAGAATCCCATGCAGGCTCTGTACTGTCAGTGCAGGCTTGAACTCACAAACTGTGAGATCATGGACCTGAGCCGAGATCAAGAGTCAGACACTTAACCTGCTGAACCACCCAGGCGCCCCATCCTTCTCTTTATTTTCACTCAAGATATACCAATCTGCTTTTGGTCCTTTATACCCTCTTCACTCCTTCCATCCACTTAATTATCTTTCATGTTTATTTTGCCTAGGTAATTCCTACTCAGATAGATTTCATTTCAAATACCTACCTTGGCCCGTTTAAATGTCTCTATTTTCAGCTCTTATCATAACAGCTGCATCCCTTGCGTATCACAATATATGAATAAGTTCACATTTATTGTGTGGTATTTTTAGTAGGATCTCTCTTCTCTGACAGACTGTAAGCTCCATGAGGGCATTGACAGTGTCTCTTCTGCACATTGTTGGACACCTAAAGCCTGGCTGAGTGTACGTCTCAGAGTAGGAACTGTTTGCTGACAAACATTCATATTCCTCATTGGGTACACTGATTCCAACCTCATGGAAGTGACATTTGTCAGTTAGCTATTGCTTAAAATGTTTTAAATGTCCCCTCTAATTCTACATGTTACATGTTTTTGATTTTTGACATTTAGCAAATTATTTCTGAAATCTTTGGAGTTACAGAAAAAAAAAAACAAGGTAGAGAGTTGCTTCAAGAATTAGCTCCTTTCAGAGGCCTTAACTCCTACTCTCAGAGCTATTTATTGTACTGGACAGTAGTCTAAGAATACAATTCGAACATCTAATGTACTCAGAGCATGGAAAGCCTAAAGTTCATTCCAAGTTATGTCACACCAAGCCCAGACCAGTTATGTTGAGGTAATCCTTCACTTTGAGGAGAGTAGAAGTTGAAGTTGCCTATCCTAAGTATTAAATCTATTATCCATCCCCCTTCTGTGATCGCATGCTTGAATAAATAACAGGTACCAATAACATCAATAATTTTTAAAATAATAAGCTTAAGATGCTGGAAAAATGTTAATCAGGATTTGTGGAAATTAAATGAAGCAGATTTCTCCACTTGTGCAGGTCATAATTTTCAAGAAATAATGTACCCAATGTGCACTTATATGAGATCTATGGTACTTCAGCACTTTCAGAACTTCTAGTAAATATGTATTTGCCTTATGTTTACTTAATATGAAATGGTAACAGAATTCATTTTCCCATGCCCAGTCTTAAAAAGGCATTAATTCTCAAGGTCATGTATTTTCATTACCCTAAGAATAAGTGCATTATTAAATTTTGCACTCTGGATACTTCAGTGGCCTCACCATAGCCCTGAGCCTGCCTGAAAGGTATTGTTCAGTGCTAGCTTGGGAAACTTATAAAAGCTATCTAAAGGAATGAGTACAAATAGAAATATTTCAATTTGATATAGATTTTAAATGATTCTTGAAAATAGGATTTTATTTTGCTTGATAATGAATATCAATCTGAACAAGCCTCTTAAAGATAATATTAAAAAAAAATAGAGCGATTTCCATGTCCAACCAAGATAATGTAACCAGGATCCTATTTACTCTCCTACCTGAAGTAATTAAAAACTGGAAAAATATATGAAGCAGAAGTTTATAAGACTTAGGACAACAGACAAAAAAGCATAGCAATCCCCGAAAGATGGGAAACAAATGAGGAGTGGGTTATGGTTGCCCTTATAATTGCTTGGAGAGTGTTTGTAAGCAGTGTAATAGAAGCGTAATAGAAGAGAAAAGCCAGAACAAAGAGGACCCACAATGTGGGTCAGAAAAAGCCAGGAGTCCAAAGAGAACACAACACTAGAGTTTACAGGACATTCAGAGAGAAAGTACTGGTTTCCACTAGCCAGAATGGAAAGCCTATAGGCTTAGGATATATCCATGGAGCATTGGATAGATTGCTCAAGAATGTCTTATCTCAGTAGTAATACAAAGACCAACCATACTGGATTGTGAACAGGAGGTTCTATCAAGTCGTTACAGTGAATATTTGAGAAATAATCCCTGGTGTCCCTGGTAGGAGGAGGGGAAAAGTCAGCATTGGTAAACACATCCACTGCTTTCTCCAAAACAAAGGCCTATTTTTTAAGGGAAAAGACTTCAGCAGAACACAATTGTAAAATTTATATTAACTGAAAGAAGGGAACTCGTCCTCACTTCAGTTCCCTCCAATCTTCCAGTCTTTCCTAAATTAAGAAAATAGACAAACAGGGGATCTGAAGCAGGCTCTGTGCCAACAACAGAGAGCCAGATGCAGGGCTCAAATTCACAACTGTGAGATCATGACCTGAGCTGAAGTCAGACATTTAACCAACTGAGCCACCCAGGTGTCGCAAAGATGGTAAATATTAATTCAACTATATACCAACACTTAATTGTGAATGCTTTAAACATACTAATTACATATTGTCAACATGGTTTAAAAAAAAACTACAGCTATAGGTTTTCTACAAGAAATCACTTTAATATAAAGACTTTGATAGGTTAAAAGTAAAGGTATGGAGAGATACATACCATGCAAACTCGAATTAGCAACAGCTAGAGTAGCTATATTAATTTCAGAGAAATCAGACTTCAGAGCAAGGAAAAACATCAGGGTTAAAGAGGGGCATTAAGTTAACTCTCCAAGAAATACAGTAATCCTAAATTTGTATATACCAAACAACAAAAAGTAAAAACATATGGAAAAAACTGATATAGCTGAAACAATTGTTACAATTGGGGACTTCAATCCTCCTCTGTCGGTCAAGCAGGTAGAAAATGAGTAAGAATTACTTTCACAGCACTAATTAGATCAATATGATATAATTGATATGTATATACTCCATTCAACAACAGAACACATATTCTTCTCAAGTTTACATGGAATATTCATCAAGATAGACCAAGATTTATGTTAAAAGAACGTGAATCACATAAACTATGTTCTCAGACTATACTGGAATTAAGTTAGGAAATCAGTAAATAAAGATACCTGAGAAGATCCTTCAATATATTTGGAAAGTAAACAACAATAATACAAGTATCAAAAAAGAAGTTCCAAGATAAATTTTTGAATTAAACGAAATTATATTGAATTAAATGAAAATAAAAATACAATATGTCAAAGCTTGTGGAGTATAGCAGAATACCAGAGTCATTAGGGATGTGGTGCTTAGATCGAAATTAATAGCAGTAAATGTATATATTGAAAAATAAAAATAGCTAAAATTAATAATCTGAGATCTTACCTTAGAAAAATAAAGAAGAGAAAATTAAATAAAAAGATAGCAAGAGAAAAGAAATGAAAGAACAGAAATCAATGGAATTCAAAAAAAGAAAAATAGAGAAAACCAATAGAACTAAAAACTTTTTTTTTTTAAATTTTAGAGACAGAGAGTATGCGAGTGTGAAAGAGGGGCAGAGGGAGAGAGAGAGAGATAACTTTAAACAGCTTCATGTTCAGCACAGACTCCAATGCACGACCCTGGGATCATGACCTGAGCCAAAATCAAGATTTGGATGCTCAACCAATTGAGCCACGCAGACGCCCCTAAAAGCTTTTTTTTTTTTTTTTTAAGATCAATAAAATTGATAAACTTCTACTGAGGCTAACCAAGAAAAATGAAAGAACACATAAAAAACTAATATCAAAAATTAAAAGGAGTCATATTTACTGATCTTCTGGCATTAAAAAATAATAGAATACTTTAAAAACTCTATGCCCAAGTATTTGATAACTTGGATGAAATAGAACAATTTTTTAAAGTCTAAATATTCACTCAAGTAGAAATAGGTAAGATGAATAGCTATATGTCCATGAAAGAAGTAATAACTGAGTAATAATTGAGCTAATAATTTAAAACCTAAGAAAGAAAGAAAGAAAGAAAGAAAGAAAGAAAGAAAGAAAGAAAAAGGAAGAAAGATAGATTAGGAGATTGGAGGAAGATGGCAGCATAGGAGGACGCTGGGCTCACCGCGTCCTGCTTAGCACTTAGATTCCACCTACACCTGCCTAAATAACCCAGAAAACCACCAGAAGACTAGCAGAACAGATTCTCCGGAGCCAAGTGTAGATGAGAAGTCCACGGAGGAGGGTAGGAAGGGTGGAGAGTCCGTGCGTGCTACACTGACTGGCAGGAGGGAGCCGGGCGGAGGGGCAGCCCGCCGGCAAAGCAGAGCCCCCGAGTCTGGCTTGCAAAACCAGAGGGGCCAGATGTAGTGTGTTCTGACAGTGAGCAGGACTTAACATCTGGAAGGTTATAAGCTAACAGCTGCACAGAGAACGGGAGGGCTGGGGGACAACAGGAGAGAAAGTTGTTGAGCCCCGGGACGACAGAGCTTAGCTTGGTGGGGAACAAAGGCACTCGCCAGCGCCATCTCCCTTGCCCATCCCCCAGCCAAAATCCCAAAGGGAACCGGTTCCTGCCAGGGAACTTGCTTGCACCCAACACTGTGCTTCTGTGGATCCATCCCTCCCGTGGGTCTGACTCCCTCCCGGTACCACAGGGCCCCTCCCAAAGCAGATCTCTGAAGGAAAAGCGAGTTGAGCCTGCCCCTCCTGCCCCTGTGCACCTGGCCGATCCACCCCAGCTAATACTCCAGATCCCCAGCACCACAAGCCTGGCAGTGTGCAAGTAGCCCAGATGGGCCACACCACCCCACAGTGAATCACGCCCCTAGGAGAGGGGAAAAGAAGGCACACACCAGTCTGATTGTGGCCCCAGCAGTGGGCTGGGGGCAGACATCAGGTCTGACAGCGGCCCTGCCCACCAACGCAAGTTAGTCAAGACAGCACAGGGGAAGGGCCCTGCAGTTCTGCACCACTCCAGGGACTATCCAAAATGACGAAACGGAAGAATTCCCCTCAAAAAAACCTCCAGGAAATAATGACAGCTAACGAACTGATCAAAAACGATTTAAACAATAGGAAGTGAATTTAAAATAATAGTCAAAAAATTAATCGCTGGGCTTGAAAACAGTATAAAGGACGGCAGAGAATCTATTGCTACAGAGATCAAGGGACTAAGGAACAGCCAGAAGGAGCTAAAAAAATGCTATAAATGAGCTGCAAAATAAAATGGAGACGACCACGGCTCAGATTGAAGAGGCAGAGGAGAGAATAGGTCAACTAGAAGATAAAATTATGGAAAAAGAGGAAGCTGAAAAAAAGAGAGATAAAAAAATCCAGGAGTATGAGGGGAAAATTAGAGAACTAAGTGATGCACTAAAGAGAAATAATCTACACATAATTGGTATTCCAGAGGAGGAAGAGAGAGGGAAAGGTGCTGAAGGGGTACTTGAAGAAATAATAGCTGAGAACTTCCCTGATCTGGGGAAGGAAAAAGGCATTGAAATCCAAGAGGCACAGAGAACTCCCTTCAGACATAACTCGAATTGATCTTCTGCACGACATATCATAGTGAAACTGGCAAAATACAAGGATAAAGAGAAATCTGAAAGCAGCTAGGGATAAACATGCTCTAACATATAAAGGGAGACCTATAAGACTCGTGACCGATCTCTCTACTGAAACTTGGCAGGCCAGAAAGGAATGGCAGGAAATCTTCCATGTGATGAACAGAAAAAAATATGCAGCCGAGAATCCTTTATCCAGCAAGTCTGTCATTTAGAATAGAAGGAGAGGGGGGTGGGAGGGAGGGCAGGGTGGGTGATGGGTATTGAGGAGGGCACCTTTTGGGATGAGCACTGGGTGTTGTATGGAAACCAATTTGACAGTAAATTTCATATATTAAAAAAAAAAAAATAGAATAGAAGGAGAGATAAAGGTCTTCCCAAACAAACAAAAACTGAAGGAATTCATCACCGTTAAACCAGCCCTACAAGAGATCCTAACGGGGATCTTGTAAGACAAACTACCAGAGACATTGCTACAAGCATGAAACCTACAGACATCACAATGACTCTAAACCCATATCTTTCTATAATAACACTGAATGTAAATGGACTAATTGCGCCAAACAAAAGACATAAGGTATCAGAATGGATAAAAAAACAAGACCCATCTATTTGCTGTCTAAAAGAGACTCATTTTAGACCTGAGGACACTTTCAGATTGAGAGTGAGAGGATGGAGAACTATTTATCATGCCACTGGGAGTCAAAAGAAAGCTGGAGTAGCCATACTTATACCAGAAAAACTAGACTTTAAATTAAAGGCTATAACAAGAGATGAAGAAGGGCATTCTATAATAATTACAGGGTCTATCCATCAGGAAGAGCTAACTATTATAAATGTCTATGCGCCAAATACCCGAGCCCCCAGATATATAAAACAATTACTCATAAACATAAGCAACCTTATTGATAAGAATGTGGTCATTGCAGGGGACTTTAACACCCCACTTACAGAAATGGATAGATCATCTAGACACACGGTCAATAAAGAAACAAGGGCCCTGAATGATACATTGGATCAGATGGACTCGACAGATATATTTAGAACTCTGCATCCCAAAGCAACAGAATATACTTTCTTCTCGAGTGCACATGGAACATTCTCCAAGATAGATCACATACTGGGTTACAAAACACCCCTTCATAAGTATACAAGAATTGAAATCATACCATGCATACTTTCAGACGACAATGCTATGAAGCTTGAAATCAACCACAGGAAAACGTCTGGAAAACCTCCAAAAGCATGGAGGTTAAGGAACACCCTACTAAAGAATGAGTGGGTCAACCAGGCAATTAGAGAAGAAATTAAAAATATATGGAAATAAACGAAAATGAAAATACAACAATCCAAACGTTATGGGATGCAGCAAAGGCAGTCCTGAGAGGAAAATACATTGCAATCCAAGGCCTATCTCAAGAAACAAGAAAAACCCCAAATACAAAATCTAACAGCACACCTAAAGGAAATAGAAGCAGAGCAGCAAAGACACCCCAAACCCAGCAGAAGAAGAGAAATAATAAAGATCAGAGCAGAAATAAACAATATAGAATCTAAAAAAACGGTAGAGCAGATCAACGAAACCAAGAGTTGGTTTTTCGAAAAAATAAACAAAATTGATAAACCTCTAGCCAGACTTCTCAAAAAGAAAAGGGAGATGACCCAAATAGATAAAATCATGAATGAAAATGGAATTATTACAACCAATCTCTCAGAAATACAAGCAATTATCAGGGAATACTATGAAAAATTATATGCCAACAAACTGGACAACCTGGAAGAAATGGACAAATTCCTAAACACCCACACTCTTCCAAGAACTCAATCAGGAGGAAATAGAAGCTTGAACAGACCCATAACCAGCGAAGAAATTGAATCGGTTATCAAAAATCTCCCAACAAATAAGAGTCCAGGACCAGATGGCTTCCCAGGGGAGTTCTACCAGATGTTTAAAGCAGAGATAATACCTATCCTTCTCAAGCTATTCCAAAAAATAGAAAGGGAAGGAAAACTTCCAGACTCATTCTATGAAGCCAGTATTACTTTGATTCCTAAACCAGACAGAGACCCAGTAAAAAAAGAACTACAGGCCAATATCCCTGATGAATATGGATGCAAAAATTCTCAATAATGTAATAGCAAATCGAATTCAACAGCATATAAAACTAATTATTCACCATGACCAAGTGGGATTCATTCCTGGGATGCAGGGCTGGTTCAACATTCGCAAACCAATCAACGTGATACATCACATTAATAAAAGAAAAGATAAGAACAATATGATCCTGTCAATCGATGCAGAAAAGGCATTTGACAAAATTCAGCAACGTTTCTTAATAAAAACCCTCGAGAACGTTGGGATAGAAGGAACATACTTAAACATCATAAAAACCATTTATGAAAAGCCCACAGCTAACATCATCCTCAATGGGGAAAAACTGAGAGCTTTTTCCCTGAGATCAGGAACACGACAGGGGATGTCCACTCTCACCGCTGTTGTTTAACATAGTGCTGGAAGTTCTAGCTTCAGCAATCAGACAACAAAAGGAAATCAAAGGCATCAAAATTGGCAAAGATGAAGTCAAGCTTTCGCTTTTTGCAGATGACATGATATTATACATGGAAAATCCGATAGACTCCACCAAAAGTCTGCTAGAACTGATACCTGAATTCAGCAAAGTTGCAGGATACAAAATCAATGTACAGAAATCAGTTGCATTCTTATACACTAACAATGAAGCAACAGAAAGACAAATAAAGAAAGTGATCCCATTCACAATTGCACCAAGAAGCATAAAATACCTAGGAATAAACCTAACCAAAGATGTAAAAGATCTGTATGCTGAAAAGTATAGAAAGCTTATGAAGGAAATTGAAGAAGATATAAAGAAATGGAAAGACATTCCATGCTCATAGATTGGAAGAATAAATATTGTCAAAATGTCAATACTACCCAAAGCTATCTACACATTCAATGCAATCCCAATCAAAATTGCACCAGCATTCTTCTCGAAACTAGAACAAGCAATCCTAAAATTCATATGGAACCACAAAAGGCCCCGAATAGCCAAAGTAATTTTGAAGAAGAAGACCAAAGCAGGAGGCATCACAATCCCAGACTTTAGCCTCTACTACAAAGCTGTCATCATCAAGACAGCATGGTATTGGCACAAAAACAGACACATAGACCAATGGAATAGAATAGAAACCCCAGAACTAGACCCACAAACGTATGGCCAACTCATCTTTGACAAAGCAGGAAAGAATATCCAGTGGAAAAAAGACAGTCTCTTTGACAAATGGTGCTGGGAGAACTGGACAGTAACATGCAGAAGATTTAAACTAGATCACTTTCTCACACCATTCACAAAAATAAACTCAAAATGGATAAAGGACCTGAATGTGAGACAGGAAACCATCAAAACCCTAGAGGAGAAAGCAGGAAAAGACCCCTCTGACTTCACCCATAGCAATTTCTTACTTGACACATCCCCAAAGGCAAGGGAGTTAAAAGCAAAAATGAACTACGGGGACCTTATGAAAATAAAAAGCTTCTGCACAGCAAAGGAAACAACTAACCAAACTAAAAGGCAACCAACGGAATGGGAAAAGATATTTGCAAATGACATATCGGACAAAGGGCTAGTATCCAAAATCTATAAAGACCTCACCAAACTCCACACCCGAAAAACAAATAACCCAGTGAAGAAATGGGCAGAAAACATGAGTAGACACTTCTCTAAAGAAGACATCCAGATGGCCAACAGGCACTTGAAAAGATGCTCAACGTCGCTCCTCATCAGGGAAATACAAATCAAAACCACACTCAGATACCACCTCACGCCAGTCAGAGTCACCAAAATGAACAAATCAGGAGACTATAGATGCTGGAGAGGATGTGGAGAAACAGGAACCCTCTTGCACTGTTGGTAGGAATGCAAATTGGTGCAGCCACTCTGGAAAACAGTGTGGAGGTTCCTCAAAAAATTAAAAATAGACCTACTCTATGACCCAGCAATAGCACTGCTAGGAATTTACCCAAGGGATACAGGAGTCCTGATGCATAGGGGCACTTGTACCCCAATGTTTATAGCAGCACTCTCAACAATAGCCAAATTATGGAAAGAGCCTAAATGTCCATCAACTGATGAATGGATAAAGAAATTGTGGTTTATATACACAATGGAGTACTACGTGGAAATGAGAAAGAATGAAATATGGCCCTTTGTAGCAACGTGGATGGAACTGGAGAGTGTGATGCTAAGTGAAATAAGCCATACAGAGAAAGAGAGATAACCATATGCTTTCACTCTTATGTGGATCATGAGAAACTTAACCGAAACCCATGGGGGAGGGGAAGGAAAAAAAAAAGAGGTTAGAGTGGGAGAGAGCCAAAGCATAAGAGACTCTTAAAAACTGAGAAGAAACTGAGGGTTGATGGGGGTGGGAGGGAGGGGAGGGTGGATGATGGGTATTGAGGAAGGCTCTTTTTGGGATGAGCACTGGGTGTTGTATGGAAACCAATTTGACAATAAATTTCATATATTTAAAAAAAAAAAAAAAAAGGTCATGCACAGTCAGTGCAGAGCCCATATCAGGGCTCAAACTCACGGATCACCTAGGTTCTCCCTTCCTTGTTTTAGATATACTTTCTCAATAAGGCTTTCCTTTATCATGCCATCTGAAATTTCACAAATATATCCCATTTCACAACCCCCTTTCCAGATTTATTTTACCTTTGCAGCTCTTTCATCTTTTAACATACAGGACTACCCTGGAGATATTGCAAATTACTTCAGACCACTGCAATAAAGCAAATGTCACAATAAAGTAAATCAAATTAATTTTTCGGTGTCCTACTACATATAAAAATGATGTTTATACTACACTATAATCTGTTAAGTGTGCAATAGTATTATGTAAAAAAAATTGTACATACCTTAATTTTATAGTGCTTTATTACTAAAAAATGCTTTAACCCTCATCTGCGCTTTCAGTGAGTTCTGATCTTTTTGTTGGTGGAGGGTGTTGCCTCGATGTTGATGGCTGCCGACTGGTCAAGATGGTGGTTGCTGAAGGCTGGGGTGACTGTGGTAATTTATTAAATAAGACAATGAAGTTTTCCATATTGACTGACTCTCTTTCCACAAATTATTTCTCTGTAGCATGCAATGCTATTTGATAGCATTTTATTCAGAGTACAACTTCTTCCAAAATTGGAGTCAATCCTCTCAACCCTTGTCGCTGCTTTGTCAACTAAGTTTATAAAATATTTTAAATCCTTTGTTATCATTTAAACAGTCTTCACAGCATCTTCACCAGTAGATTCCATCTCAATAAGATACTTTTTTTTGCTCACCCATGAGGAGCAACTCCTCAGCCATTTAAGTTTTATCATAAGATTGCAGCAATTCAAATATAATAATAATGAAAAAGTTTGAAATTTTTTGAGAATTACCAAAATGTGACACAGAGATACAAAGTGAGCAGATGCTGTTGGAAAAAAATGGTGCCGATAGACTAGCTCAATGAAGGACTGACACAAACCTTCAATTTGTAAAAAATGCAATATATCTGTGGAGTGCAATAAAGTGAGGTGTGGTGAAGTGAGGTATGCCTTTATATACATATCTTATTTACTTTGTTAATTTTTAGTCTTCTGCCATGTAAAGAAAAATCCAGATAGGAAGCGGCTTTTGTCTGTTTTGTTTTGATACTACATCACCAGTGCCTAAGTCTTAGTTCTTAGTAGATAATGAAATTTAGAGAACATTTGATAGAATACATAGGAGTGTTTTGTTAAATATAGACACCTTTGGCCATTTTATCTTTTGAAAAATTATACCCAGAAATTCCAATTCAATGTAAGAAAAAAAATAAAAAAGGGAACACATCGGAGAAATTCTAGAGCTTGGGCTATAGAGATAGATTTTTAGCATGAAATAGGCCACTAAAAATTAAAGTTATAGACTTGCAGTTTCCTCAGGTAAAGGGCTTGGAAGTTCACCCTAACAAAGATGTAAAAAGATGAAAAATCAACAACTCTTCTTAGATCCATTAAATAAGTAAGGTCACAGAGCAAACTGCTGCCCCCCAAATTAGAGACGCAGACAAGTGGATACAGAGAATCACAACTTACTATAGCAGAAACCCATGTGCAGAAACCCCTGTAGGAAGTAGTATCGGGATAGGAAAATCCAAACTGTAATTGATGAATTGCCAGAGGCTCAGTGTGAAGAATTCTGAGGCAAAAACTTCAGGGGAAATCAGTCAATAAACTCATACTTTAATAATTTTTAGCTCCAGTAGCTCTACCAGATTCTCACAGTGAATACTGGAGAAAAATCCACTCATGCTTCTGATGGGGAGAGAGGAAAAGGAACCATGCTAAAATACACAACAACATTCTGTTACTCTTAGTAAGGTCTGCTCCTATGAGAAAAAAGCAGTGAAACCAAAAGGTTGTTATTTGGAAAGATCAACAAAATAGACAAACCTTAGCTAGAATGACAGAGGGGAAAAAAGACACAAATAACTAAAATTAGTAATGAAAGCGGGGGTATTAGTACTGGTCTGGAACTCATGAACTGCAATGCAAGATCATGACCTGAGCCGAAGTCAGATGTTTAGCCGACTGAGCCACCCAGGCACCCCTCTTATTATTTTCAAAGTAGTAATGTTCCCAAAGTGATCTATAGATACGTGAAATTCTTATCAATGGCAATGGTCTCTTTTGCTGAAATGGAAAAGTTGATTCTCAGATTCATACAAAATTGCAAGGGGGCCCTAAATAACCAAAAATAATATTGAAAAAGCAAAGTTGGAAGACTCATACTTCTCAATGTCAAAACTTACTACAAAGCTACAGTAAACAAAGCATTGTACTAGCCAAAGCATAGACATATTGACCAGTGGAATAAAATTGAAATCCAGAAATAAACCCATATATCTATGGCAAATTGATTTTGACCAAGATGCCATGACCCTTCCTGGGGAAAGAATAGTCTCTTCAACAAATGATGCTGAAACAACTGGATATTCACCCACAAAAAATAAAGTTGGACTGTTACCCCATACCATATACAAACATTAATTCAAAATAGATTGACTAAATATGAGAGGTAAAATAAAGTTTTAGACAAAAAACATAGGGATAAATCTATATGATTTTGCCAATGGATTCTTAGATGTTACACCAAAGGCATTAACAAAGGAAAAAATAGGTAAATTAGATTTCATGAGAGGAAAAAAAATATCAGTGCTTCAAAAGACATTATAAAGAGGGGCGCCTGGGTGGCGCAGTCGGTTAAGCGTCCGACTTCAGCCAGGTCACGATCTCGCGGTCCGTGAGTTCGAGCCCCGCGTCAGGCTCTGGGCTGATGGCTCGGAGCCTGGAGCCTGTTTCCGATTCTGTGTCTCCCTCTCTCTCTGCCCCTCCCCCGTTCATGCTCTGTCTCTCTCTGTCCCAAAAATAAATAAAAAACGTTGAAAAAAAAAATTTAAAAAAAAAACAAAAGACATTATAAAGAAAGTAAAAAACAACATACAGAATAAAAAAAATCTGCAAATCATATATTTACAAGACTCTCATATAATATGTAAAGAACTTTTACAACAAAGACTTTTACAACTTCAACAACAAAGGCAGACACCCCATTTAAAAATTGGCAAATGACTTAAGTAAGCATTCTTTCTAAGAATATGTACAAATTGCCAACAGGCACATGAAAAATGCTTAACATCATTAGTCATTAGGGAAATGCATATCAAAACTACAATGAGATATCACTTCATAATTACTAGAATGGATATACTACAAAATGAAAACTAGTGTTAGTAATAAGGTGGAATAATTAGAACTGACCCTCATACTTTGATAGTGGGAATGTTAACTTTTAGCTGCCATGGAAAATGGCTTTGTAATTCTCAGAAAGCAAAACACAGAATTCTCATAAAACCCCCACAATTCCATGCCTAAATAAATACCCAAAAGAATTGAAATAGGAGGTACAACAGATAAACATACACATATATTCATAGCAACACTATTTACAATAGCCAAAAGGTATAAATAACCCAAATGTCTATCAACAGATGAATGGATAAACAAATTGTGATGTATACATAAAATGTGATGTATACATATATAGCCATAAAAAGGAATGAAATACTGCTACATACTGCAATGTGAGTGAACCTTAAAAATCGTATGCTAAGTAAAAGAAACTAGACATAAAAGTTCTTATATAATTTATTTATATGAAATATCAAGAACGGTTAAATCCAGAGAGAGAAAGCATGTTTTTGTTTGCCATGAGCTGGCGAGATAGGAGGATAGGGAATAACTGCTTAATGAGCATGGGATATCCTTTTGGGGTGAGGAAAATAGTTTGGAGCTATATATAAGCAGTGGTTGCACAACATTATGGTCATACTAAATGCCACTGAATTGTTCAGTTTTAAATAGTTAATTCTGTGTTATATATTCCACCTCAATTTAAAATAACTTCAAACCACTTGATAAATTTTTTCCTTTCTTCTTGCTGTAGTAAGATGGCTCAAATTATACTAGCAAAACAATTATGTCTCAAAAATTAAAATGTATTTACTTAACAGAAAGTACTTTAGACGAAACAGAAAATAGTGCCAAAAATTTGGAGAAAGAGAAATTCAAACAAATTGCACAGCATCAGAGGGGTTCTGTTGAAGGAAAGTACAGATGTTTCAAACATTTCTCAAGTTATGATTATGGTAAAATCTGCCTCAATAATAAAACTAAAAAGCCTATTTTTTGTGTGTGTGGTCAGTAAAAGTAAGATGTACTGGAGATGATTTTAAAAAATCCTTAATAAAAATAGTATTTCTTGGAAAAAGGATGTAAGTATAACATTTTAGTGTGCCTGCTTTGAAAGCAATAAAGAAAAAATAATTTTGAAGTTATGTTAAACAGTATTACTGCATGAAATATTCATTTCCAAAATTATTCATAGACCACTGCAGTAAAGCACTTGTAGCAGAAAAGGCACAAAGATTTCATCAATGCAGATAATTTCAGTTAAAAAAGAAGACTTTGAAAATAATTGTGAAATATACCATCTCTTTCTCTCTATTGCTTACAATGTATGCAAAACAAATACTTTGATTCATCTAAGCATGGAAGGATAAGAAAATAACAACTCGCTTTATATTAAATAAATAGATAGATAGATAAAGTTTTATTGTAATAGTTCACATGTGATGGGGAGTGATCATAAAAAATATCTGGTGGCAAAGTATTTAAGAGAGTTGTGAAAATTATTAAATTACACGTTTTCTGTTAACCCCCCTAAAATTTAGATTTACCAAACTTTTAAAGATTATAAAGTGGCTGCCAGTATTGCCCAACCTAATAGTCATTTTTTGCAGGCCTCACTTCAAGGTAAAGATGACATTTTAACAATAACTAAACAAGCAATGGCTTTTGAATAGAAAATTATGCTATGGAAAAAGTGTTTTGAAACATATATATGGAAATGTTCCTGTCATGCAATCCGTGCTGAAACCCACTGGTGTTACCTACAAAACTTTCATATCTGCATTCATCAAAAATGGAACATTTTTTTTAGCTACCTAAAAATCTTTCAAAGATTTTCAGTGAATTTGAAGTCATTTTTTAAAATATATAGATGTGTACCACTTTTTGAATTTGCGAGAATATTGGTGAGTTCAAGAAAAACATTCACCTAAGTCATAGGTAGAGTGGAAGAGTAAATATCATCATTACTTAGAGTAGACTCTTTCCAATTACAGCAATTAAAAGAAAGTATCAAGATCCATTAAATTAGAACAATATATTTTATATTTTATGCGGCAACTTGTAAAGTCAAGATTTAAAAATAATGAATTCATTTCTATCATATGCCTTTCACTGACAATATTATTAGTATCTTATACTTTAAAGAGACCAAATATTAATATAATGGTAATGAGGTGACATTAGCAAGATGGCAGAACAAGAAGCCTGAGCCCTCATTCCTCCACAGAAACACTGATATGACAATTATATTTAAATCAAACTAGCTTAATGTGAAATCCAGAATACGGTTAAGTTGCAGCACCTCCAGAACATAAGGCTGTGAAAAGTCACACCAAAGGGATGTGAAGGAAGGATGTATATGAAGGGAAAATTGGTTTTGCCAAAATTATCTCTTCTCTCAAACCAGTTAGCTCTGTGCCAAGAAGATCTCCTTGGCCCATGGCCTCTCCCTCAAGGATAAAGTGAGAGCGAGATTTTTTTCTGATTTTCTGGCCTCCTGGTTTTATGGTGTGTTCCTCTGAAGCACTGGTTTCTATTTCCCCTCATACTGAGTATTGAAAGATCAGCAGAGCCTAGATGCCCGGGACAGCTTGGAATAAAGAGAAAGAGATGGATTATCCCACACAGCAACCACTGCTTGTAAGACTAGGTAAAGCTGCAGAGCAGAAGCCTTCCCTCTCAAAGGAAGGAAGAAAGCAAAGTGATTCTGGTCCCAGCCTTTTAGTGTGCTCCATCAGAGGCTGGGTTTGGCCTCATCTCACAGCACGTGCTGAAGGACTGGCAGAACGTGGGCACCTGGGACAACTAGCAACAAAAGAAAGGAGCTGGTGTCCTCCTACTGCTGGCACTGCTCTATGAGTCTGGGAATAGGTGCTATTCCTTCAAATGAGCAGATGCCAATGCAACTCTATGAGGAACATGAAGAATCAGAAAAACATGCCACAAAGGTAAAAATTAATCTTCCACAACTTCTCCAAAATAAATAAAGCTTTATGAATTACCTGATAAATAATTCAAGTTGATGGTCTAAAAGTAGTTGAGTGAATTATAAGAAAACACTGATAGGCCATTAAATAAAATCAGGAAATTGATAGGTGAACAAAATGAGAATATCAGCAAAGAGACATAAACTCTACTAGAAAAACAAATAGAAATATTGGAGTGAAAAAACATAATAATTGAACTAAAAAATTCACTAGAGGATTTCAACAGACTCATACAAGCTGAAGAAACAAAATCAACAAGTGGAAAATCAAGGCATCTAAAATTATCTAGTCAGAGGAACAAAAACAAAAAAGAATGAAAAGGAGTGAAGAAAACTTAGGAGGTTTACAGGATCAATAGGTAAAGTAATATATACATTATAGGATTCCCAAAGGGAAACGAGAAAAAGAAAAGGGAAAAAAAGTCTATTTAAAGAAATAATATATGGAAACTCCCCAAATCTGAGAAGGCAAATAGACATCCAGATGTATGAAGCTCTGATAGACTGAATTTAAAAGGTCTACACCAAAACATATTAAATCACATTTTCAAATCAAAGAAATAATTTTCAAAGCAGCAAAAGGGATTCATTGTATACAAGGAAGTCCCCATAAACCTATTGGTGGCTTTCTTGGCAGCTTTTTTACAGAGAGCAAGTATGGCTATGCTTATATCAAGCAAACTAGATTTTTTTTTTAAAGCTTTTATTTATTTTTTTTTTATTTACGTTTATTTATTTTTGAGACAGAGAGAGACAGAGCATGAACGGGGGAGGGGCAGAGAGAGAGGGAGACACAGAATTGGAAGCAGGCTCCAGGCTCTGAGCCATCAGCCCAGAGCCCGACGCGGGGCTCGAACTCACGGACCGTAAGATCGTGACCTGAGCTGAAGTCGGATGCTTAACCGACTGAGCCACCCAGGCGCCCCACAAGAAAACTAGATTTTAAGTAAAAAACTATCACAAGAGATAAAGAAGACCACTACTTAGTGGTAAAAGAGACAATTTATTAGAAAGATATCAAACTTATAAATATATATGCACTCAACTTCAGAACACCTAATATATGAAGCAAATAGTAACAGAACTGAAGGGAGAAATAAACAGGAATACAATAATAGTATTATTTTTATTATTTACAATAACATTATTATTTTTGTATTATATTGTATTATAATAAAATTATTTTTAAGAAATTATTTAAGGATATGTCAATATCCCACACTCAACAATGGGTAGATTAACCAGACAGAAAAATTAATAAGGGACCATAGAGTTGAACAGCATTATAGACCAAATAAACATAACAGACATATTCAGATTATTCCATTCAACAGCATCATAATACACATTCTCATTCAGTGCACATATAACATTGTCAAGGGTAGATCACAGGTTAGTCCACAAAACAAGTTTTAAAACAAAACAAGTCTTAAAAAGTTTAAGAAAATTGAAGTCATATCAAGTATCTTTTCTAACCATAATGGCATAAAACTAGAAATTGGTAGCAGGAGAAAAATTGGGAAATTCACAAATATGTGGAAATTAAATAACACATTTCTGAAGAACCAACTGGTCAAAGAAAAAATTAAAAAGGAAATAAATATTGTGAGACAAATTAAAATGAAAAACAGCATAGTAAAACTTACATGATGCAGCAAAAGCAGTATTAAGAGAGAAGCTTGTAATGATAAATGCCTACATTAAGAAAGAAAAAAGATGTCACATAAACCATCTACATCTCAAGAAACAAGAAAAAGAAGTACAAACTAAACCCAAAGC
This sequence comes from Panthera tigris, assembly GCF_018350195.1. Lineage (NCBI taxonomy): Eukaryota > Metazoa > Chordata > Mammalia > Carnivora > Felidae > Panthera > Panthera tigris. The sequence goes on along the minus strand of NC_056667.1, from coordinate 87,324,148 downwards.
TAGTAGAAGGAAGGGAATAATAAAAGAGCAGAAATAAGTGAAAAACAGACTAGAAAGACAATAGAAAAAAAATCAATGAAACTAGGGAAAAAAGAAAGAAGACTAAAATAAAATTATAAATGAAACAGGGCATTACTACTGATACTACAAAAATGCATGAGAGAATATTATGGACAATTATATGCCAACAAACTGGATAACTTAGAAGGAGTGGATAAATTCCTAGAAACATAAACCTACTATGAATGAACCATAAAGAAATACAAAGTATTTATGTGAACAGACTAGTAACAAGTAAAGAGATTAAATCAGTAATCAAAACTCTCCCAACAAAGTAAAGCTCAGGGTCAGATAGCTACACTGGGGTTTTCTACCAAGTATGTGTATATATGTATACATATCTTTCTATATGTAGCCAATCTTTCTATATATAGCCAATCTTTCTATAAAATTGAACACTTCCAAACTCATTCACAAAACTGGCATTATCCTGACACTAAATAGAATCAGACACTGATACTACAAGAAAAGAAAATTATAGGCCAATATCCTTGGTGAATATAGATGCAAAAATTCTCAGCAAAATTCTAGCCACCAAACTCAACAGCACAGTAAAAAGATCATATACCATGAACAGATAGAATTTATATCTGGGATGAAATGATGGTTCAGCATATGCAAATGAATAAATGTGATATACCACAGTAATAGAATGAAAGATATAAATCATATGATCATGTCAAAAGATATGAGAAAAGCATTTGACAAATTCAACATCCATCCATGATAAGAATTCTCAACATACCGAGGATAGAGGGAAAATACCTCCACATAGTAGAGACCATATATGACAAGTTCACAGCTGACACCATAGTCAATACTGAGAAGCTGATATATTTTCCTCTAAGATCAAGAACAAGACAATGATGCTCATTCTTGCCACTTCTATTCATCACAGTATTAAGAGTCATGGTCAGGGAAATTTTCAAGAGAAAAAAAAAATGGGGGGTGGGCATCCAAATCAGAAAGGAGGAAGTAAAATTGTCTGTAGACAACATGATTTCATAAATAGAGAACCCTAAAAACTCCATTAAAAGCTTGTCAGAACTAATGAACTAATTTAGTAACGTTGCCTGATAAAAAATCAACAAACAAAAATCAGCTGTATTTCTATATACTAACAATGAACTATCCAAGAAGAAATTAAGAAAACAATCCCTTTTATAATAGCATCAAAAGCAATTAAATACTTAGGAATAAACTTAACCAAAGTGATTAAATATTTTTAAGCTGAAAATTAAAATACATTGATGAAAGAAATTAACGAAAACACAAATAATGGAAAGACATCCATATTCATTTATTGTTAAAATGCCATACTACCTAAAGCAACCTATAGATTTAGTGTGATTCCCATTAAAATTCCAATGGCATGTTTACTGAAATAGAAAAAAAAAGTTAGAATTCATATGGAAATATATAAAATCCAAATAGCCAAAGTGATCTTGAAATGGAAGAACAAAGCTGGAAGTATTACACTTCCTGATTTTGAAATATATTACAAAGCTCAGTAATTAATGTGGTATGATACTAGCACAAAAATAGATATATAGACCAATGGAACAGAATAGAGAGTGCAGAAACAAACCTATGGATATATGGACAACTGTTCTTCCACAGAGTGCAAAGAATACACCGTGGGGAAATTGAGCATCTCTTCAACAAATGTTGTAGGAAAACTAAATAGACACATGCCAAAGGATGAAAATGGACCTCTATCTTTCACCATATATACACATCAACTCAAAATAGATTAAAGGTTTCAATATAAGACCTGAATTTATAAACACTTAGAAGAAAATATAGAGTGGGGGAGCTTCATGACATTGATCTTGGCCATGATTTCATGGATATGACACCTAAAGCATAGACATCAAAAGCAAATTAGACATGTGAGACTACATTAAAGTAAAAAAAAAAAAGAAAATCTCTACAGCAAAGGAAATGAGAGTTGTGGCATTCCCTGACAGTTGGATTTTCTCTTTTTTGTAATGCAAGTGTCTGATTTAAACTTTGATTGCAGAGATATCACTTCAACAATGGTTGTCTTGAATAAACACTTTGCCAGCCACATGACTAGATAAAGAGCCAGGCTGCACCCCACCCTCATTTTAGGATGCGTGTTTCTCTGAGTCATTTGACACATTCTTCCATTGTCTTCTATTGTCTTCCACAGAAGATCTAGTGTTTCTATGTCATTTTGTATGGATCATAGCTTTTGGTATGAATCTAGGCTCTATTCTAGCACCACTTCCTTGAATTCTTGCCAAGGTTAAATGTTGTAATACAGGAGACTGTTCCTAAATGGGTAAACTTTCACTTTCTCAACTTTATATTCTGCTTCTTTCATCAAGCAAACTCTAGTCTCGTGCATACTCTTCCAGTTTCTGATCTTACAAGTTCTTGCAGCCACTTCAAAGAGGGTATCATCTCTTTCCTCTGTTAGCAAGGCCAGCACTTTTTGACTGGGTTATAATGGAATATAAAAATTATGTTGTGGTGTCCAGGAAAGGAGGAGAGCAGTGTATGTGTTTTGCTGCCAGAAGGCAACCTCTGCCTCATCTTTAAGAAAAGAAGTACACTAGAGCAGAACATAATAGAGTAAGATAATATTACATGTCTAAAGGGTTCAGAGGAATCTTACTTGATTCTAGATTTTCTAGAACATTGAGTAAGATGTATCCATTCAATGTCTTAACCCTTTACATTTCTCCAATCAGGCATCTTGCTGGTCCAGACTTTCCCCGTTTGAGTATTCAATCACTTCTGGAACTCTGTTATAACTATGTGCTGGGTCTGATGCTGGTTTTTGTTTTCTGCCAATCACTCACAAAAAAAAAAAAAATGAAGGTTACTTCATTAACTGCCAAGGTGGTATTCTGGCTTTTATGCATAGTCTTTTAGTTGGTGGTTAATCATCTCATATTACAACTTCCATCCAGTTTCATAGCTTTTACTTCTGAACTTCTGATATGCCTGAGATACTGCACCTGCCAGTGTATTTGCTTTCATCAAAATCCCATTCTAGTTTATCACAGATGAACATTTTAACAACTGCACATTTACATGATGCCAGGGGTTAATGATGTTTTATCTACTACCAATAAAAGGTCCTCATTGCCAGATGACCAACTGATGATTCAACTCCAAAATACCATTATTGTTCTTGCTTCCTTAAATTACTTCTGACATCAACCCTCTTAGGTAAAGTTTCCAGGAAATAGGTTTAAACAGAGATTTGCTTGTAGAATATTTATTGGAGACTGCCTTCAAGATAAACACCCGTGGAAGAGTGAAGGAAGTAAGAATGGGCTGACAGAGTTGTTTAACTGCAATTCAGGAAGCCCTGGAGCTCGGAGGGAGCTTGAGAATTGCTTGGGATTGAGAGTGTGGCATTTACACTTCTGCTGCATCATTGGATGTAGGTTGCCCATGAGAAGAAGGAAATATTTTCCTGGTGTTAGATCACAAGAGTGGCAACCCTCAGGAATTGGTAGAAATCTTTAAAAGAACATGTGACTTTCATAGGGTATGCCTTAAGGCTGAATTCTGTATCCTAGGGTCTTGGAAATTCCAAATTATATATAAGTTACATCTTCCTTTTGATGTTTTTGATTTTTCAGGTACACCTGAAAAGGAGATTTATCACTGGGATTATTATTATATCCCTATTATTATCATTCTTTCAGAAATTTCAAAAACTAAAATGTCAAAATCATGTCTCCTATGATGTTGACTCTGCATTCCTTATAACATGTTGTTGACATTTATTTATCCAACTCCCATCAAGATATAAGCCTATTATAGTTTCCCCAAATGTATATATCACAGTTCTTGTTTTAGAAAACCTTCAAATCATTATTGATAACTCAGATGCAAATTCAGATTTGGGATATGTAAAACTAGTTTTTTAATTTTTATTTGAGAGAGAGAGAGAAAATGAGCAATGAAGAGGGGCAGAGAGAGGATCTATTATTATTATTATTATTGTTGTTGTTATTATTATTATTATTTTGAGAGAAAGAGAGAGACAGTGAGCACATGTGGGGCAGGGACAGAGAGAGGGAGAGAGAGAAAACTCCAAACAGGTTCTGTGCTGGCAGCACAGGGCTCAAACTCATGAAGTCAGATGTTTAAATGACTGAACCACCCAGGAGGCCCTATGCAAAAATATTTCATACTGATAAATGCTACAAGCTTTGAAATCTTTTCCCATGTTACTTTTTTCTACATATAAGAAAATGAAAGCTTCAATGAGCTTCAAGGTGGTAGGCAGAGAAACTTGGTGTAAAGGTTCATAATGAAACCCGACTTCTTATTTCCTGCCTACAAGTTCCAATAACCGAATTTCTTTAGTTTCCACTATGTCCTTTTAATTTTTTTATGTTTATTTATTTTTGAGAGGGAGAGAGACAAAACATGAGTGGGGGAGGAACAGAGAGAGAGGGAGACACAGAATCTGAAGCAGGCTCCAGGCTCTGAGCTGTCAGCACAGAGCCTGATGTGGGGCTTGAACCCACGAACTGTGAGATCATGACCTGAGCTGAAGTTGGACGCTTAACCGACTGAGCTACCCAGGCACCCCACCACTATGTCCTTTTAAGCATTAAATTCAATTAAAAAAAATTACTCCAAGATAAACACCTTCAATCATTCTAACAATATTTTAAGTTAAGAGTTAATATTCTGTAAGTCCACTCTTTAATGTTATTTTAAATAGAATGGTTTTAAATGTGTCAATGAATAAAATCATATGACTCCCATTGAGTTTTGGCTTGTTAATAAGAATAAATTGTATATAAAGTGTGATTATTAGACATTTTTATTTCTTTTTGGCTACATTTTGTGTTCATGTCTATCCATTTTTAGTGGAGTTTCAGGCATTATCAACAGCTTATCAACATTCATTGAATGCTTATTATGTTTCTGACATTGTTGTATGTACTTGAGACTATCATAACTCATTTTCTTAACACTTAAATAAGGTAGATACTATAGTATCCCCATTTTCCAGATGAAGAACAAGAAAGAGAGATTAAAGGACTTGCCTGAGGCCACACAGCTAGTTGAACTAGGAAGGTTGTTCCCTCATCTGTGCAAAGAGCTGGCTGAATCTCATTTGAAGTTTCTGATCAAATGTCACTTCTTCAAAAGGACATTTCCTGGGCTGTTTAGGTGGCTCAGTTGGTTAAGCATCCAAGTCTTGATTTTGGCTCAGGTTATAATCTCATGGTTCTGTGGGTTTGAGCCCCTTGTCCAGCTCTGAGCTGGCAGTGCAGAGCCTGCTTGGGATTCTCTCTCTCTTTCCTTCCCTCTGTCCATCCTCCCATCCCTCACTCTCTCAAAACAAATAAATAAAAACTTAAAAAAAGGGACATTTTCCAGTCATTCCATCTATTATTGAGTCCCACAATTTCATAGAAATTACCACGATCTATAATTATATTTTTCACTTATGTGTTTACTTGTGTATTTTCTCCTTGTCAAACAGATTCCCTGTTTGCCGCTGTGTCACAAATGCCTATAACATTATTGTAAGAGGTTCATTAAGTGTTTACAAATGAATGAATGAATACTCCATTATAATAACAGATGGAATAAGTCTCCATCAGACTTCTTTAATTAAAATAAATATATCTGATATTTTTACTCTTTCATTTTTCCAAATAAACTTCAGGATCATTTTGCTCAAGTTTCATTGCAATTGTGGTAAATCTTGAATTCAGTATGAATAGTTTTCTTCTGCAAAATTCAGATTTTTTAAATATCTGAATGTAATATGTCTTTAGTGCAAGTTTTAGTTTTCCATCTGGTGTTTTGTTTTCTTCATGGAGCCTTTTCCCACTTATCAGTATGTCCACCCCTTAGTATTTATTATTGCCATGGCCTAATAGTAGAAGTGGTGCCAGTGGTAGTCCTCATGATGGCCGGTTAAGAGAACAAGTAGAAGCGGGAGCGGGACAGGAATGCATCCTCTTCATTGGAATTAATGCTGGAGCAGCGGTAGGAATTGTTGCCATGTGAATGGGATTTGTTGTCACTTCCTATTTTTTAATTAGTATTGGTTAACAAAGTTATTAACCTTTTTCAGTTAAAAAAAAAAAGTACTTTATGAGTCCTAATGATTTCTCAGCTAATATCTTAGGTTTGCCGACGATGTAACATCGTTTCATCCTTTTCAAAGCTATAATCCGTTCTGTTTAAGGCTGGTTCTGGCTTGCTTGCCCTCAGATCCATTCTGTTGACTCTTCTTTGTTTCCAAGGACAAACAACCCCTGCAGAAGGCATTCCCCAGGTTGCTGTATCAGCTGGCTTCTGGTGTGTACGGCCAATGGAAGGTATTAGCCAAACTTGGAGGATACAATACAGGGAGCAGCCGGGAATTTTTCCTTCCCTCTCTGCTTATACCCTGACATTAGCAATTTCTCCTCTGTGGTTCTAGCTCCTTTAACTGGGTGATGAGTTCATGCCACTTTTCCTTTATGTTCTTCCACCTTAGGGACTGTCCCCTGATTGGCTGCCAATCTCAGGGACAACTATTTAGCTTCATAGATCTTCCATCCTTCTTGTAATCATTTCCTGAATTCAATTATCTCAGTTTTAAATGTTTAAAATGGTTCTGTCTTGTTGGTTGGATCCTGATAGAGGGTTTGGTATATTATTACCTTGGTTAGAAATGTTTAAACATTTAAAAAATTGTACTGATTTCAATGTCAATGTCTATATTGGCAAATATAATCCTACCCATGCTAAGTTTACAGAAAATATAAGGGGAATATGAAAATATTTAGAAATTCATTGGGTTTCCCAGTCCTTTTTAGAAATAGGCAAGATATAAATTAAAACATTTCTTTTTTTTAAAGTGTGAATCAAAATACTTCTTTAAAAGGCTTGAAGTGGTACCTGTCAAACATCACAAAATGTGTTAAATTTTACTTAAAACTAAATAATTTAAATCATGCCTTAAATGGCTGAGAAATTATAAATAAATGATTTTAAAAAATAAAGTTGAGGATTTCTAATCAAATTTAATGCATATGTGACTAAAATCTTTCCATAAGTAGAGAGTATATGTAACTAAAATCTTTCCATATGTAGAGCATAAAGAGCTATTGATGAAATCCACAACTTATTCTTATTTGAAAGATAAAATAACCAGCAAGGTTAGGCATCTTTCATACAGGAACTGCACATAATCCAAACAATATAAAATTATTAAGTGCCATGTACCATAGAAGTGGTCATTAACTCTGTAGATATGGTAATAATTCTTCACAGTTGTAAAGCAGACCCTCTGCTAATGTGATTTTCAGATAACTATTTAAAAGTAGCTGTATTTGAGGCTTTATGTAGTGTTTTATTAGTTATTTATTTTTACTCCTTAGCCACTCACTTTTTCCCCAAAGTTTTATTCATTCATTCATTTCTTCTTCAAATAGAAATTAAGTGCCTACTATGTAGCAAGCACTCTTCCAGGAGCTTGAGATACATCAGTGAACACAATAAATAGAATGTTCTAGTCTTCAGGAATTTCCATTCTAACTTTAAAACAGCAACAACAATAACAAAAACATAGTACAATATCTGTTAGTGTTTAACTCTTAACAATGTTGATAGCCTATACTATATAATTTCTAATTTTTCACCTATAGGTGAATATATAAGCAATGGTATATATATCAACAGACCACCCTAAATATAATTCATAAGGATTCATAACCCAGGTGAATATTCTGTAAACAGAGAAGAATAGTTAAGTGATAAGTATTTAGTCCATACTAAATAGGGAAAAAGAATGTTAACAGAAACCTACCAATCTAATATACTCAGTAAAATTCAACCTTCTAAAGGATAAGTGGTTTTTGGAGCATTTTATTGATGTTGGTGAGCAATTATTATTCTCCATTTTCACAAACTATACGACAAAACGAGATTTAAATTTAGAGGGAATCTGTGAAACAATAGAATACATTAAAATATATGAAATCTTTGCTGAGGATCATAAACATTGGTTTAACAAATATATTTCTGAAATGATATGGCCATAGTATAGAAAGAATGCAAATTGATAGGTTCTCAATGGCTCTTTTGATGTACCTAAGTTAGGATTTCAGTTACTCTTAGTGTTTATTTTCTTTTAATTTGCCATTAAAAATTTAACTAAACCATTTAATTAATCATATTTGTAATCTACTAAGGAAAGTTTTGGGTGATAAGTTTACAGTTTTATTTATTTATTTTTTAAATAAAGTTGTCTCCTTTTGTAAGGAAGAAACAATAAAGATCACATTTAGTTTTGGAAGTCAAAGCCCTCTGGACCTAATTCAGGTAAAAGAAAGTCAGAGAGTTAATTTAATCTCTTTAATACATCCACAGAATTAGATAGTGGGTCTTCCTTGGTTAGCTGTTGGGTTCAGAATTGGGGCTAGAGTTGACATCTGAAAGAAGGAAGTATGGAAGCCTCAGTGACATAATAGCAGGGAGGGAGTGGTTCAGGAACTTTAAAAAGACTACAATATTTAATGTTCAACTTTGATTTGAAAACTCAGTATTCCATAGAAAATTGATTATAGTAGGTAATAGGAGTATCTAGTGTGGAAAAATAGCTGGATAGGAAGAAAAAGTCACAGGACCTAGAGGACTGATAAGAATACAAGAAGCTTTGGAAAAGCAGTTGACTGGCCAGACTAGATAAATGAAATGTCCCACCCACCCTCCACCCCTGTCCATACAAAGATACTGGAGAGTACCCCACCTCTCCACTGTATGTGCAAGCAAGATGGCAATCCTTGTTTTTGAATATTTAAATATAATGTCATTACTGAAACACTTGAGGACTTTGGATTACCTAAAGTCATCTTGATTATGCTAAGCTTCAAGTATAATAAAATGAGATCATAATGTATCTCCAAAGGTCTATCATCTAAACTAACAAAGTTCAAAACGATTCATGACAACTTTTATTAACTACTTGAGGGAGAGCATACTAGTTGCAAGTTAAATGAGGAGCTAACAATGGGAGTACACAAGAAAGGATTCTGACACTTCTGGAAAAACCAATAGTGCCAAACACCGTTTAAAATACTACCAGTAAAGTTGAGACACATAGACAATTATATGTTAAATAAATAAAAAATTTCAGCTGAAAACTTATTTTTTTTAAATTAATACTTGGAAGTATTAAATCCCATCTAATCTTTCAGAGCAGAAGCGGAATGAAATTATGTTTACAGGATATTCAAAAAATTCATTCAAAGTCAAGTCTTTCCCTGTGGTTTCAGGCTAAGAAACATATAGTTACTTGGCTAATCCTAGAAAATTTGGGGAATCTTAATCTTTTTTTTTTTTTTTTTTTCAGAAAAGTACTACTACTCTTTCACATGAGTATATTTTAAAATGTTTACAGTATTCTTATGGTGTAAGTTGAGGTTATCTTTTTCCTTTTGGTTAGAATACATCTCCAGGTTAATAACTGATGTTAGTGCTTCCTAATTACATTTAAGAAAAATCTGGACTTAGCCTGCATATAATAGCATTATGGATTCCTCCCATCCTTTTGCTAATATTTAATGGAAAAAACAAGTTGTAAACTGTGGTGGAGAGATATAGTGTGCTCATGCATGTACAAAACATTTATAGCTGGGGTTACCAATATCATAGTTACCTTGTAATGATATTAAAAAATAAAGGTGCCCTCTCTCTAGTATTTGCCTTGGCAAGTTCATAGACATATCTTGGATTGAAATGATTGAGAAACAGTGATTTATATACATGGAGAAAATATTATTTAGCTAAAAGTAATTATATTCCCTTAAAGTTTTTGTTCTCATACAGTCAATAGGAAAATACAATTTAAATAAAATAAATATATTTATTTTCTTATAAATGTGTGTGTGTTTGTGTGTGTGTGTGTGTCTGAGATAATTTTATATTTACTCTGCTGGATAATATGAAAGGGCAGGATATTTCCCACAGAAAAAGATACACTAATATGGTTTCAAAGAGATTTGGATACTAAAGCAAGTTCACCAACACATGCTGCTATATAAATGAATTCAGGCAACACCATTAACTAATCTATTCTCAGTTCCTCATTTAAAAAATAAGTTGAGGGGCGCCTGGGTGGCGCAGTCGGTTAAGCGTCCGACTTCAGCCAGGTCACGATCTCGCGGTCCGTGAGTTCGAGCCCCGCGTCAGGTTCTGGGCTGATGGCTCGGAGCCTGGAGCCTGTTTCCGATTCTGTGTTTCCCTCTCTCTCTGCCCCTCCCCCATTCATGCTCTGTCTCTCTCTGTCCCAAAAATAAATAAAAAACGTTGAAAAAAAAAAATAAAAAAAAAAATAAGTTGATTGAATTTTTAAAATCTTCATATTCGTTTTACGTCTGATAGTCTTTGAAACAACATGTAATGAAGGGCATTTATAAACATTACTGCCTTCTTCAACACCAAAATGAATTTTGTGATATGTTGATTTTTTTATTGAAATTTAATGTTCTGTGAAAATTTAAATTCTTTTGTTTCCAATAGCAACCAGCATAGTGATGGCCAAATGCTACATTCTCAGAAACGTGTATTTTTTAAAAACTATAGAAAAATTTTATATTCACTATTCATTCATGCATTCAGCAAATTTTCATTGCAGACTTAGTGTATGCATTGAATTACCTCCTGGAGATAAAAATTGCAGGAAAACAAAGTGTTTTCCATTAATGAGTTCACAATTTCTTGATATCCTGCTTGGCAAGTTAGTTTTACTATTTTCAGAAAATCCTTGTCAAAACAAGTCACAGAAGAAAATATTATAAAATTATAAATTGCAATGGAAAAAGTATTTGATCTGAAAATTAAGTGTAGCCTTATGAATAAGACAAAATTAACAATGTAAAAGTTGTTACCAAAAGCTATAGAATCTAAGCAGGTAAAGCCATATGGAAAATTCCACCCTGAAAGAAGTGAGTCTAGAAATCCAGTTCCATTGCTTCAAAGATCAGTTATTATGGGACACCCTAAATATGGGGGGGAAAGTCTGATCATGAAACCAAACTGACTCCTTTCTTTGTGACTAATACTCTATTTCTGGAAATATGCATTTCAAAGCACCATGAAGAGCTGAAATTATGAAAGAGGAATTCAAAGGTTTGAAAGCTCAGCTGGTCTGAGGTGAGGAAAAGAATGTAGGGTTTGAAACACCCGAGTAAATTACTCTATGAGTGAACCTTGGGAAATCAAGGACCGTTCCCTAGAACGACCCTTTCCAGGGTCAGGATTTACTGAATATTACTCTTCACGATTGTTAAACTTAAATTTCATACTCTTTTTTTAATCAAAATCTGTCTCATTTATACTGAATCTTTTTTGGATGAAAATATTTCATTTGAAATGACTTCATTATTTTTCAAGAAATGAATTCATTACAATTTTCTCTTAACAAAACTCTTGACCCTTAATTTAGTATTAGCATAAGCATACTTACAGGAACATGATACACATTTTAAGAATAAAAGCAGCCATATGCAATGAAGAACATTTCAAACTATCATTGTCTTTTTGAACACCAAAATAAATTTTGTTGGTGTGGGGTTTTTTGTTGAAATTTAAAAATACATATTTAATCACTTGCTTTTCACCCAAGTATTAAAAATGTGATAAACATATGATCATAAAGAACCTTATTTTGAACGCGTAGGCCTTGAGGCAGACAAATATTTTCAATTAGTATTCCAGGAGTCAAATCTCTTGTCTGATTTAAATCAGCGTCATTAAAGCTATCATCTCTGTCAGAAAAAAATTAGAGTTAGCACATCCGCAAGGCAATGTAGCTCGCCAAGTCCCACTGTCTGCAGGCAGGCTGCCCAAACAAACAAAAAGTAAATAAATAAAATAACGAATGTCACTTTTAGTCATTTGTGCAGAAGCACAGTGCTACTCTTTGCTTGAATGGTGCTAGTGGAGGGAGTTCAAAAACAGGAAATGAAAGGGGAAAAAGAGGCTCTTTCACGAATTACTGAATCTCTAGACACCAAACTGCTTTTACCTCTGAATTCTCTGCTTGTAAAAATGCTAATTTACTTTTGCTCTGGAAAAAATTAAAAAAATATATGATACAAATTAATAGCCCGATATGGCTTAAAACGTGAAAGTTATTTTCATCTTTTTGATCATCTTTCCTTGTCAAAGTTTGTCTGGCCAAAGGAGCTGAAGAAAGCAGGCTGAAAGATGCTATTTCTCAGAGATGAAAAATAGTCTAATTTCATGCACAGATGAAAAGTGTCTACACTTATTTGTTTAAGGGCTCCAGTATGAAAAAAAATAGAAGAAAACTACTAAAATAGTAAAAAGCGACATTTTGGGTTTCTAATTTTCATAAAATTTCTTAAATTACTTTAAAAAAATTCAAGGTCCTTAAATGGAAGGAAAAATGCATTTTTAGTGCATGGACTGTTTTTAATTTTTTCCACCCTACTTCAGTTGACTACAGCATGAAAAGAAACCAAAAAACTATTTCACACTAAATGTACTGTAGGAAGGGAGTGGTACTAGTGGTTAAAGAGTGGGACTTTGTAGCTCAATTTTTTGAGTTCTATTTCTGGCTTAATCCCTGGCAAATTCTGTGGTTTTGTGATAGTTGCTTAAATGGTCATATATGGGTTTGCCTATCTGACAGCTGAGTGTTGGGAATAGTCTGCACTCCTAAGAAGCAAAGTGAAATAGAGACTTGCGTTCAATTCTCTACACTATTTGAACTCAGCTTGTATTGTCTATTATTTTATTATTATTTTTTAATGTTTATTTGTTTTTGAGAGAGAGAGAGAGAGAGAGCATGTGCACACAGGCACACACAAGCCAGGAAGGGGTGGAGAGAGAGAGGAGGACAGAGAATCTGAAGTGGGCTCTATGCTGATAGCAGTGAGCCCCATGCAAGGTTTGAACTCATGAACAGTGAGATCATGACCTGAGCCTAAGTCCCACATCAACCAGCTGAGCCACCCAGGCATCCCTAAGCTTGTATTTTAAACTTGTCACCCGATCCCACCTCTTGTGATATAATCCTTAAAACGTTTTATTTCAGGTTTGTCCTCATAATATTCCCTGGTACCTGCCATGTCTAATGTCTACTAGATATTGAAGTTGTGCCCATCCCTCCATATCCAACCTGACTATAATTGTGTCCTAATTATTAAAGTTCATTTGGTTGTGTGAAAATAGGAATTTCCTCTGGTTAGGTTAGGCCACAAAGTAAATTTTTCTTCCCCTTATGAAGGGGTTAATATATCACAGCTTTATAATTGAAATAATTTGGGGCACCTGGGTGATTCAGTCAGTTAAGTGCCAGACTCTTGCTTTTGGCTCAGTTCATGATCTCACAGTTTTGTGATCTCACAGTTTTGAGATCCCCTACCTTGGTCTCTGTGCTGATAGTGCAGAGCCTGCTTGGGATTCTCCCTCTCTAACTCTCTCTCTGCCCCTCCCCCACTCATGCTGTCTCTGTGGCTCTCAAAAATAAATACATAAACTTAAAAAAAATAAAAATAAAAAAATATACAATTGAAATAACTTAAGCTTGTCATTAGTGTGGGTCACCATTCAGAGCAGTAAATACAGATTTCAATTGGTTTGCTTGATATATATCCTACAGAATATTTTACCTAAGAACCAAAATATGACTAGTTCACTTGCCTATCTGATACATGCAATGAATGACATTTGCTGTAGACTGAATGTTGTGTCCCCTCTCTAAATTCATAGATTAAAATCTCATCCCTGAAGTGATGGGAGGTATTTGGAGGTAGGGCCTTTGTGAATGAGGTAATTAGGTCACAAGGGTGGAGCATTCATCAATGAGATTAGTGCTCTTAGAGGTTTCAGAGAGCTACCTTGCCTCTCTGTCATGTAAAGTTATAGTCAAAAAGACAGTCATGTATGAACAGGAAGTAGGTCCTCATTGGACACTAAATCTGATGGCACCTTGATCTTACACTTCCCAGGCACCAGAACAATGAGAAATAAATTTTGTTTATAAGTCACCCAATTTCTTAAAAAAAAAATAAGGAGAAAGGAGTGTGTAAGAAAATGCATCATGGAGTAACACTTCTTAAGGCATTTTCTTTTTTTTCCATTTTTTTTTTTTTTTTTAATTTGAGAGAGAGAGAGAGAGAGAGAGAGAGCATGAGCAGGGGAGGAACAGAGAGGGAAATAGAATACATATGAAGCAGGTTCCAGGCTCTGAGCTGTAAGCACAGAGCCCCACATGGGGCTTGAACCCACGAGCCCCATGAGATCATGACCTGAGCCGAAGTCGGATGCTTAACCAGCTGAGTCACCCAGGCGCCCCTTCTTAAAACATTTTCTGAGACAACTCTCCCTTTTTTCAACACTTCTCACTTATAATGATTGCTAAATGTCTATTTTTTCCTGTTTCCATTATGTTTTCTCCTCATCTCTTTTCTTCTAGTACCCTGGAATCCTCCGTCAAGATACTTAATTTTCTCAAATGCTGATTGCTTTTCTTGCAAAAATACTCAACCTTTTATCCCTGTCCTAGGCCCTGAAATTCTGAGGAATAAATTTCTCTGGAACTACAAGATTCAGGAAAATATCTTAGTAATAGATTTGGAATATAAATGGACTCAAAGATGTCCACAGGCTATGAGAATAATAGGCCGGATAGGCATTCTTTGTGAATAGTCCCCAGGAATATTGCTAAAGACAAGAGTGGTGAAGACTGAGCCAGGTTTTCAATAAACAGTAAGTAGTATCTTTCTTTGTCTATAGTCAGAGACTAAATAAGCCAGTGCATATTTGTTCAGAACACTATAATATCAATCACAAAATCTCTGGATAATGTTTACATTTCATTAAGTGATTCATTTGAACTACCAAGGTGTGTGTGTGTGTGTGTGTGTGTGTATTTAAAACATTTCTGATCACTACATAATTTTTATGTAAATGATAATCTCAAATAGAGATCCATTTAAAACAGTACTAAAGAATGTAGATTTTGGAAAAAAAAATCACTTTCTCTTAAGTGACAGTTTGTTCCCAAAGTAAGATGCCTGATTTCCTAATTAATTGACTCATTAACAGATTTTTCTTTCTTTACCCTAATGTAAAGTTCTAGGATTTAGGCCAATATTCCATTCAAATACTTGTGAAATCATTTTCCATATATATGACATATTTTTGAGAATAACTTATGGCACTATTTTTGCTGGTCTGTATTTGCATTACAATATAAGTATGTTTACATATGAGTTAAAAAATTTATTTGTCAGCAATGATTTAAAATTGCTTATATGAATTTGTTGACATTTTCCTTCTTTCATTCTTACCCATTTTTCAAAATTTAATTAAATGTCCTGCTTCAGAATTATTGGGTAGAAACAACAAGAGAATACAATGGTGACTACAGGAAGCAGTGCTGGTTGGTTGTTGACATCAAAGTTCATGGGAGCTTAGACACAAACCCTACAGGATCCTTATTATCATGAAATGGTAGAAATGAAGAGATCTAAGCTTGATGGGACCTATATCAGCAGAATGGATCTTGTGAAGTTTTAACATTAATTTAGTAGAATATTCCAGTAAACTGTCCCTCAAGGAATATGTCATACTTTGTTTTGATTGTCCACACCTCAAAAATCTTGTTTCATCAATGGCACTGGTGTTTGCCCTTCCTTCCAGTTTGGTTAGAGCTCCATGGTATTGCCAGTATGTTCCTGGGGGTCCAACCCAGCTTGGGTCTCAGGAATAATAGTGACTCATATCTAAAGTTCCAATGCTTTAAAATAATGGACAAATCACTTAAACAGGATCTTTTGTGTTTTAAACAGAATTAAAGCACACGATTAAGGTAAGCATCAACAAAAGCATACAGAGTTCAATGAGAAGAGGAAACCAAGATGTTCAAGATACAACGTAGAATGAATGTGTGTAGTCTAGAAGTTAATGTGTAGTCTAGAAGGAAATATTTATCTAAGGCTTGAAATATCTTCTACCTGAAATTTTTAAAATTTTGGGTTAGAAGTTCTTAACTAATACTTAAAACTTTCAAGATGTTCCATGCATTTACAGAATATTGATGTAATTATGATATTTCTTCTTTTTAACATATTGAATGCTTTTATCTTTTCTCTTCTTGGAAAGTATAAAATGACTTAAGGTTAACGTCAGTAATGTTTCCTGTCTACAGAAGCATATACAGTTATAGAATGATTTTAAAATCCCAAAAGAAAGTAAAACTTGAAAGTTGGCATTGGGATAAACAGAACTTATCTTCATTTATCTTTAAGAACAGTTTTTTTATTTCTTAGAAATGTAGTCAAAGATATGTCTTTAATTAGATTTATAGATTTTTTAAGGCTATAAATAAGGTCAGTAACATTAACTTTCATTGTTTTAAGATTTGTAGTACTGCGAATTTTATTCATTTTAATGGTTAATCTATAAGAAAAATAATGTGCCTGCTACAAAATACAAAAATATGTGTATTATAGAAATGCATTATTTATAAAGAAAGAAGTAATAATGAGAGCAGAAGTTTGAAATAAAATGTTTTTCACACATTCTGTTTCTGTGTTCCTAGCTTGAACTTTGAGTATGCCTAGCCTCATCCTTAAAATGAAGTTATTAAAATTGCCACATTCCTACCTCATGAAGATTTTATGAAGACCAACAACAATGAAGTAAGAACTTTAAATAAAAAAGTTATTATAGTGACAAAGATGTTTTGCTCTTAAAAGCATAACTTCATATAAAATACTGCTTTTTTTTGCAACCATTTAAATCCATATGTGATTTTCCCGTCTTTACAGATTACACTGTGAACACTTTTGAAATAGGATCTATTGTTTGTCCAGCATCTGAATGTGCAATAATTTGACCATACCAGTACTGGCAGAAAATGTAATATTGGGAAGGTTATTAAACACTAAGAATCTGCAAAACAAATTAAGTTGGAGTTATTCATCACAGATGTTTTAAAAATCAGATCTATTTTGATATTTAACCATATTTACCAGCCTTAAATCTTGTATTTGGCATTTGCTGTTGCATCAAGAGAATGTATAAGACTGTCATATAAAAATAAGAGAAATATTGTATATAATTCAGAAATCTGTTTTATGTGAGTCTTCATTTTCCAAAGCACATGCATTTGGTTCCAAAATGAAATGAATTGGTACAAATGGTGGAGGCACAAAACAGATTACATATGGCTGTCTGGAAACAATAATCATTTTAAGTCAAAAATACTGACAAATGCCAGTGGGTAGATCACTCTGTGAAGACAGGGTAGAGGTGGAAGAAAGTAGTCTACTTATTTTAGAAAGCTCAATGATATATTTGGTCATTTTTGTTCCTTTTGTTATTTATCCTATGAAATGATAACTGTTAAAAAAAACTATTTGTATGAGTAAATTCTTAAGAGGAAATAAACTCTTTTTTAAGAAAAATGTTTATTTATTTTGAGGGACAGGGAGAGAGAGAGAATCCCAAGCAGGCTCCATGCTGTCAGTGAGAAGCCCAAGGTGTAGCTCGATCTCAGGAACAGATCATGACCTGAGCCGAAATCTAGAGATGAAGGCTCAACCTACTGAGCCACCTAGGTGCCCCAGGAAATAATCCCTTTAAAGAAGTTAAAACTCTTACCTTCAGCAACCTTACTTTATTAGGAACAGCTAGTGTGAATCAAGATGATTACTATTCAAATGATAGTTGGGATGCCATATACATTGAAACGTCATTGGCATATATTATTGTTGTGATACTTACTTTGGCCATGATTCATGGTTCATGAAAATGTTTAAACCCCATCTTCTCCTTCTACTGATAGAGATGTTGATGCTGTCCTGTACCACTTTGTAAAAAGTCATGTTATATTTTTGCTGACACACAGGAGCTTAGCAAATGCCAAATCTATTCTATAAAGAAGAAAAAAGATACAGAGAGTAAAAATATCTCGACAAAGGTCCAAAAAATATCCAAGTTTTTATCCTGAATCATTCATTTCTCATTCCTTTTCTATACTTTGGACAATTATGAAAAAGAACTATGATAACGAGTATAGCTAACTAAAAGATATTTTTAAGAGAGAACCACATGAATGTATGAGTCCATATTCTTTGCTTGTTGTGGGCTCATTACATTTTGTTTCTTTAGGTTATTTTAAACAGGATGGGTCTGTCATTTCTGAGCTGGCTCCTTCACCACTCCAACAGACCAAACTTTTCATCTGAAGATTCTGTTTTATCATGGAAATTGGGCTAAATTTGGATTTCTCTGAAGTTCTGTAAGTTATTTCACAGGAAAGGTGCCAAAAAACACCCAGTCATCACTATGGGGTACTTGTGAGCTAGGATGGACTATGGAAATAAACTTTCCTGTCCTCTCCCCACCCCCACTTTCTGCAGTACAATGGCTCATCTGTGAGGTAAGAGGGACTAACACCATTTTTAAACAGAGCCTAATTTTTAACCACTCATGTATTAGAAAAACTGTAAAATAAATGTCAAACTGCTTAGTCATTTCTTTCTTAAAATAATTGACCTAAGTTCAAAAAAGGGCAAGAAAGACAAACCATTAGGCACAGTAAGAGAGGGATTATATTCAACAGCAATTCTCTTTTAAACATTTTAAGTATTTCTGATGTGTGCAAGAGTTTCCCACCCCCGTAATAATTTCTCATTCAATAAGTAAAATTTGATGCAATAGTTTTAGTTATAGTAAAATGTTTGGAGAAAATGTATATACATATACTAGGCACATATATATGCATATTTTATATATAATATTTATTACATACATCCATATCTGTGTTGTATGTAACAAAAATAGAATAAAACATAAGTATGAGAAAAGAGGAATGAATGCCAAATGATTTAAAAGATGATGCACATTTTCTGAAATCTTGCTATTTCATCTATTTCTTCTTTCCCCTAATTGTACCTGTAATGATTTAGGTCTTATTATATAGAGTCCTCTCTACCTCCAATACTTTATGACTATTTGTATTACCGGCATCCAGGTCTGGACAAGGTTTCTTCAGTCCAATTTGGTTACTGAGGTCTCCATAATTAAAACATTGGCTCTCAATCTGTATTTCTGGATTCCTAGATATTTGTGAAGATATTAAGGGAGATCTATGAACTTGTCACATTGTTTACTAAAGCTCTATGAACACTGAAGATTGTTTAGAAATTTTAAATTCCCCTAATCTGACTTCTCAGTTTTCAAATTATTATCCTAGTTTCTCTGAGAAGCCACCATGGCAAGTCAACCTAAAATACTGCTACAAAAGAAGTGACTAATTTTTTTAAAGTTTATTTATTTATTTTGAGAGAGAGTGAGAGAGTGTGTGCATATGCAAGTGGGGGAGGGACAGAGAGAGAGGGGGAGAGAGAATCCTGAGCAGACTCCATGCTGTAAGCAGAGCCTGACACGGGGCTTGATCTCAAGGATTTCAACTTTGTGAGATCATGATGACCTGAGCTGAAGCCGAGTCAAATGCTTAATGGACTGAGCCAACCAACTGCTCCAAGAAGTGACTATTTTTTTTCTCTAAACTGTTTCCATCTTGTTGTTGAAGGCTTACAATCAGAACAAATTCTACAAAGCTGAACAAACATCTCCAAACATTGTTTTCTAATGTGGCAAGATAAGAAATGTCATATAGCTAATTGTGCTCCAAATTAAAGACCTAGGTCAGGAAAACTGTCGTATTCTGTTACATTCTGAATCTACGTATAAACAGCAAGGACCAGCTGAAAGGTGACCTAGGAAATGATGCCCCAGGAAGTTATCTGTTGAGAAGTTGAAGGTGGTAAGATATGTGTCTCCCAGCTTCCTTCTGTTCCCTTTGTTGCTTAGTGTTGTTCTTCCTTTTGTTGAATTTATCTCCTGTAAATCTATGAGCTGGCTCTTGGGAGGCTCTAGGTCTGGCAGCTGTCTACAGACTAGAGGAGTTAGACATAATTACCTACTCGTTACCATGAATATACTGTATTTCCTTCCAGAGGCATTAATTCAGACCCAGGTTATGCCTAGCTGGGCCTTGGCCAGAGGAATTTAGACCACAGAGTACAGAAAGCATAAAGTAGTAATAACTCTATTTACCCAAGACACTTTGCCTGAAAGGACCCTTTCACCCCAGTGAGAAGGCCTGAGATGTGACCAGAAGGTGGGGCTTACTAGACTGACTGCATCATTTCTCACCTTCTAGAACAGTATCAGCCCATGGAATTCTCAGTAAATCAGGGGAGCTATTAAGAAACAATTTGGAATACCATTCATACATGTTGCTGCAAGCACTGTAACTATCTATCTCTGGATATTGAGTTTATTTAGGATTCTGGCAGCCTCACAAATATGTGTTTCTAAACTTTGTATTAATTTTTCTCTTTCACATCTAGGAGAAAGCCTATAAAATAAGTTCATAAATATACAAAGTTTTGAACAGAAAAATCATGTTTCAGAAAGTTTGGAAACTGAAAATGCAAACACATTTTTCATTTTCAGAAAATGAAGGATAATTAAGGTGGTAAATTGACCTATATTTCCATCATAAGGTTCTTAATTAGTAATTGTACTTTCCACATTTAAACACAATATGATATTCAATCATTTTATGAAATTGTATTAATAACTTGAGGTTGGATTCTGAAAAGCTAGTTGGTGATATTTCTCTGCAGCTCATATAAGTCATCCCAAACATTCTGCCAACAGCATTACTAATATAAAGTGAGGTTTTTATTTTTACCTGTTACCTAAGAGGTTAACTTCTTGATGTGGGAATGAATCTTTGTCACAGAAGGTGACAGTCATGTTGAAGGTACTTTTTAGTTGCCTCATTTTGTATGCCTCATGTATGTTGTTAATTCCATCTTGGGCCTCCACTAGTCTCTGAAGACCTTCCTTCCAACTTTTAAACCACATAAATGGATTGTCTGATTAATATGATGGATCAAGAGCTATATTTTGATAACTAACAGAAAACTAGTCTCCTAGAGATCGGTGGACATATGCACCTCATAAACTTAACTGAGAATTTAAGCACTGAAATGTCTTAAATACTCAGCATAGGTCTTGGTCAAAGCTCCCAGTCTTGGTCAACAAACAGGAAAATGTATCCATTCACTCAGCCCATCTCTACTGAGCGCCTAATGTATGCTGGCTACCTTGTTGGGCTCTGTTCCAGACAATTTTTGAAAGGCACATCTCAGGAAATATTAAGGAACAAAAAGGAGCCAACAGGAGGGAATAATTTAAACTTGGAAAAAATGACCAAGGAATCTATATTCCAGATTTAAGTGGGTTACTTTGAGGAAGAGTGAGTGGAAGGAATTTAGAAACCTGCCTCTTACTATTTTCACTGTGGAGTGACCATGTTGTCAGCTTCTGAGGCCCTTTACAGGCGCTGTGGGCCTAAATGCTTGGAGATCTCTTGTTAGATGCTTTCCTGGTCTTTTCTCCTCAGCCTTGCCCCCTCATCCGGGATCATGTCAGAATCAGCTGGAAAATGAAATTACTCACCCCCTCAATGTCAGCTCCCATACATCTTTCTCCTCCTGTTTCAGGGTACAGTTCAGCTCTTTAAGAGACGAGACTGAATGAAGCTAGTGCAGAATTTAAACATTTAAGAGAGAAACTTGTCAGTTTCAGATCTCCAAGGACAGCTTCCCTATAAGATCAAGTGTTTTGACCTTCTGGGTCCCTCCATCTCACCTTCATCCCTTCTAACTCTCAGTTTAAAGACACAAAAAATAAAATAAAATAAAAATAAAAATACTTTTCGGAGCGGGCAAAGCAATGTATCCTCCGGTTCCACGTCTGCTATAAGAAGCAGATTTTTGCACAAGGATAAGGTTACGGCTGCCAGCCCAGAACTCCAGCGGTGTGGCAAATCAGACGCTGGGCTCCTCCCCTCCCCCGCCGACGAACGAGAGGCTAACAGACGGGTGCAAGTAGACAAGTAGCTGTTTTTATTGAATACAGAAGCTCCTTGAAAACTCTGTGGGCTCCGGGGCTCTCCTGCAATTCCTTTCATTCCCAAAGTGCTGGAGCCAAGCACGCGTCCCGCGTAACTCCCTCCCATTTCTTCTCTGGGATTTGGGTAGGAGAGGAGGGAGGAGAGGCGACGGGAGATGGGGGGTGGTTGGTGGGCTGGGCTTGCCAGGAGTCCTGATTCTTGGGCTGGAGGAGAGGGGGGCGGGCTCGGGGCCGCCCGAGAGGCGTGTGATTGGGTCTGACCCTCAACCGGCTTGTCAGTTTCGCTCGGGGTAAGGGGGGCGCGGGAGGGGAGTGGGCGGAGGAGGGGGCTGCCCGGAGCCTCTCGTCCGGCCCACTGACGGCATGAAGCCTTTAGGGGCACGCAGTCCTCTCAGATTTTCGGTTGAAGCCCCTTATCTGCCTTCAGTCTGAAGGCAGGGCCCCGCGGAGGACGGATCGGAGGGTCCCGGCCGGCGGGGCCAACCGAGAGGGAGAGGAGGGGGCGAGACACAGGAAGGAGGCCAACCATCGAATTTTAAAGAAAAAGCCCTTTGACTTTTCCCCCCTCTCCCTCCTCAATGGCTGTGTAGCAAACATCCCCGACGATACCTGGGAAGGGACGAAGTTGGTCTGCAATCGCAATTTCGAGGGCTGAGTTCACGGTTGAGTGCGGGGCTCGGAGATGGAGCGGTGGTCCTCTAGGTGGAAAACGAAACGGTGGCTCTGGAATTTCACCATAACAACCCTCGCACTGACTTTCCTCTTCCAGGCTAGTGAGGTCAGAGGAGGTAAGAAAAAAGTGGTTTTGGGGAGGTGGGAGATTGCCGTCGGTCTTTGTCATTCTGTGCCCCTCCCCCTCTTCACCCTTCCTCCCCCGCCATTCCTCCCCCCACCCTCCCAAGCCCTACCCCCCAAAAAAAACAATTCTCCTAAATAAAATCCAGATTGTAGCTGCCACCAGGTTGAAGTGAAGGCTGGAGAGAGAGATGGATGTAGGCGGGACAGTAATGGGAGAAGAGGTAGCAGGAAAAAAGATCTGTCAGCACAGAGCCTGCTGAAATGCCCTTCACCACTTTCCAGCGTCTTTGAAAAGAGGAAAAATATTACCTTGAACACAAGGGCAGTTGTGCAGAGCTTTTGTTTGAGGACTAGTCCCTAGATTGCCCTTGGAACACATCTTCTGGTTTCTTCAGATTCTAACTAATGGAAGTATCTCTTTAAGGGTGAGCTGGAATATAGAGAAAGGGTATAAAATGAACCTTGATAAAGTTCTTTGTGTGGAACAAAGTGAGAAACAGGCTCTTTTACTTTTAGGGATGTAAGAGAAAGCAGAGGTGATGAATCTAGAAGACTGAGAACACCGTGTGTGTGTGTTGGTGGGTGGGTGGGTGTGGGTGTGGGTGTGGGTGTGGGTGGCGTTTTGGAGAGATTTTAAGTGGGAAAAAAATTGGCAGGTTGTAAAGAACGGGTTGAAGATGGGGGGAACACTTATCCCTGAATCTCAGTCCACTCCTCTCCACTTTGACCCCCACCTCGCGCCCCCCCCCCCCACTTCTTCTTGCAGGTTGGACTCGCAGTTCTCTTGGAGAATGATGAAACTCGCCAAGCAAATGGGGTGGGAGAGGAGGAACAGGGATTGGGAGGGAAGAGGAGGGGGCCTGAGATGGGGTGGGAGGGGAGAGGTAAGGAAAAGTTCCTACGTGGCACCACCAAATATTCAATGACCAGACCTGCTCGGAAGACTGCAGCCCTGTCAGTACCCAAGGAGGGAGAGCGACTTCACTCCTCCCCTCCGCCTCCTCCCTCCCCTTCCCCCGCCCTTTCCCGCAAAGGCATCTGGCTGGAGCGGTCCGTTAGGTGCTGTAGACACGACTGGCGGGCAAACGCCTTTGGAGTTAACAGAGCCCGAACAGCTTAGAGTAGAAAAGCAAGCTTTGTCAGGAGTGCACAGAGAAGTGGGGGGTAGGAAGAAGGGTGGCGAGGATTGGCCGAGGGAGAAAGAAGTTGTCAACCCCAAATGCGCAGGCTTTAGCAGAAACCTGAGTCTGGCCCTGGTAGATGCCAAGATCTGAGCCCTCCTTAATGGGAATTAGCGCTCCCGGAGGCCGAACTCTGGCACACCAGGTCTGTGTTCCTTCCCCAAGCTTAGTGGTGTTCACCTTCCTGAGTGGCAGGCTGTGGTTGATTATTCTTCTGCTTGACTTTAACTGGTAAATACAGCCAGAGCCTCCTTAGGACTGTGCTTAAATTTTGATACGAGTTATGCTAATTATTCTGATGCATTCATTTAAACATTTTTAAGGATAAATAGAGTCTTTGAGAGTGGAATCCATCAAAAGTTTGCTTTTTACCTTTGGTACCTGGTCACCAGCTGGGTTGGTCATTTCTGTTCGCTGTTCTGCCCTCTGCTGGTTTTATTTGGAATTTATTTGGAATTTATTTGGAATTTAGCATCTGCCTCAGCACATAGGCCTCTTAAAATCCTTTTGACTACAGTGATTCTGGAAAAGGACACTCGATTAAGAAAGAACAGATATACTCCTTCTTTCTCAACTTGTTACACACACATATGGACAAATGTACCATAATGGCAGCTCTGAATTTAAAAATATAGAAACCAAGAGTTTCTTCAATGAAGACAGATGAAATATAAACTCAGGAGACACCATTGTAGGCATTCAAGGATTATTTCACTGAAGATATTTCTGTCTTATTTTCCACATTTGGCCTTCCTTAAAGCTCTAAGGATATTAGAAAGATCAAATTTCTACACTTGGGTTGCATAAATTGGCTCTTTTCAATCTAGCTTCAGATGTGAAACACTTTTAAATAAACATTTCAGTTCCATGTCAAGTAAATGGTGGAAAAAGAACCTTTACTATTATTATAAGACCAAGTAATGTGAGAAATAGCAAAGTTTAAGGATCATGTGTTGTTTTTATTTGTCATTTCTGATGAAATGTCTCAAAAGTTACAAGAGTGTATAGTCATACTGTAAGATTTGGTATTTGTGTCATCAAGTTGCTAGGTGCTTACTACCTAGTGGGAAGCTACATATTTACAAATGTACTCTTGAAGGCATTTTGCCACTTAATAAACTTCATAAAGGAAGTAATAGTATCCTAATGTTTAAAAAGAAAACATTGGTCTGAATCATCACACAAGGGAAATATAAACCCAGTGTCCAGTTCTTATACTAGCCATCAGATTTGCAGTTGAAGTAACAATGAATATTATTTCATTCCAGTTTCTAAATAAAGGTATTATATGCTATAACTTATTGATGTCACTAAAATGAAATGGTGCGATTTGGTTGCTAAATCAAAAGGTAATTTAAAACAGCCTATTTTCATCTAAAATTTGCATTTCTTGGATTTAAAACATTAAAGCCTTAAAAATTTCTGGGTTGCCAATAAATTAGACTCTAAAGAAAGTATAGTTAGGATCCTAAAGCATCTACCTTACAAAGAATAGTTTTTGGAGTGAATGGATTAAAAGAAAATTTATAATCTCATACAGAATCATATTATTTTACTTTGCAAATCCAAACTCTGTAACTTGGTCATCTTTCACATGCTTATTAAAGATTTTTAGCATTTATTATGATTTAATATAAGAGTGTTATTTTTATAATATATTCACTTGCATCAACTTCAATTTTATGTCTCATATATTTTCCTGTGGTTGACATAAATGTTTTATCTCAGAAATTTATGGATTTTTTTTTATCAATTAGGCCATTGTTTATCATAGATAGGACCTGAGATTTACCTGGAATTTATAGTGACTATGCTGTGATTGTGTTAAGAGTGATGGTTTTAAGGGTTTAAAAAAGGGTTAAGCTATAATTGAATACTGAGAAAAATAGTATGTAATTGAATCATTTTCACTAATTAAAATGGTATTCAAACTTTGGTGGTTAAGCCAATACTGTGCCTTGCAAAAAGTTGATTAATTTTATAAAGGACTTTCAAAGCTAGTTAACAATTGGTAGTGAGCTTTCCTGGAGTGTTTTGAGTGCCCAGGATCAGCAGGTGAAATGGTGCTGGCTTCCAGGGTATGTGCTAATCCAACTTTGTAAAGAGATCAAGTTTGCCACTGTGGCTACTTAATCAGAAATCAGTTAAAAGATCAGATATACTTCTGACAACACATGCAGTGCCTGCTAGGATTATTTATATTGTCTTTCCTCTTGTTTTTTAAATAAAAATTGACAAAGTCTATAATAGAGAAACAATAAAGAAAATTAGGTGTCTTATGAGAAGCATCTTCCTGCTTGTTTTACACAGATTAAGGGGCACATATATATTCAATTAAACATGGACACCATCACAAAATTGTCTATTAGTTTTGAAATTAAGTTTGTTAATCTCTTAAGTGACAATTTACTTCATAATAAACACCTGAGTCTCTACTTTATAAAAATTACTCTGTAAGAGGTATTTTCATATTTGTTAAGACAATTGTGAAGTGCAAATGAGAAATATATACACCTAGGTAGTATGATTGCTTACAATTTATTTAATTAATTTTTTGGGTTCTATGTTCACTTCAGGGTGAGTAACATAGAAGGAGCATATTATTCAAGTTAAGTTATCCCTAAAATATAGCAAGGCAAACATGAATCTCTTTTCAGATTTTTGGGTAGGATTTCTGACCAAAAGAAACCCCCAATAACAAACAAAAAACTCCCTAAACTAAGTAGTCACCTTTCTTTTCTAGAAATTTGCTTTTTTTCTGAAAAAACTCTCTTCACTCTGCTTAATTTATTGAAGCATTGTGTATTTACTGATAATGAATGAACTCAAATCAAGCTTGGTTGAGAGTGTGTCATAAAAAGATGAATTTTTCAAGGGAAGAAAAGGTGTTTAGATAAGATTTTTTAAAAGAGAATGCTAGAGATAGACATTACTGTAGAGATTGTTTCTCTTTACTCCCTTCTTGCTTTACTAATGAGGAAACTAAATCATAGAAAAGTTATTAGCTGAATGCTCTTTCTCATAAAAAATAAAAAAAAACATTTTATAATGTTCAGTGTTTTTCTAAGTAGAGTGAAGGTCAGCAATAGTGACAAAAATATCTCAAAATAATAGTGATCTGAGACTTTATGGAACGACCAAATATTGCTTAAACGAACATATTGGAGTTTAGATTTAGTGAGAAGGTGGATTCAATTAAAGAAATTGAAGAAAATCAGATAGGAAATTGAGTTATAGAATGCATTTAAAAATTTCTCAGTTTCTTAAGTTTGGAGGAAGGTAATTTTTGATAATTTGTATTGTTAATATACCTGATTACGTGATTCTGTAAGATTATTGGTATCAGAGTAGAAAGCATAATAGTTTGTAAAATATCTTTCGTGTACGTTCATTGCTGGATTAGGAATGTGAGTTTTTTATCCACTCTAAAGTTGTTAATGGAGGACCAGGCATTTCAAATAATATATTTAATAATATATCTCTATATTTATTGCAAATACTGTCAAATTTCTGTGTCTTTCAAGTTTCTTATAGATTGGCTGTATTATATATTATGTATATATATTATATATATATTATGTATATATTATATATAAATATATATATAGGGTTTTATTACTAAATCAGATAATGAATTGATTATTACTTGCTATGACTTGCTTGTATAATAATCTTTTTCTGAACAAGTGGCAAACATTGGGGAAAAATAGGAGAGCACTTAGTAGTGCAAATTCTAATTAATTTTCCTTTTGGATTGTTAAACCATCTGAGACTACGTAAACAACTTATATCTCATGAATAAATGGACAGTTAATCTACATAGAAGTAGACACTCTTAAAAGGTTGCCACAATATTTGTTGTGCTGGCAACAATAATGGTAGGGCTAGCTTTTCCATCAAATAAAGAGTTTTCCTATCTTTAGGGAAAAAGCAGTACATGTCCTTAGCGTCCTGAAGAAGATACTGTGGAAGCTAAATATTTATATTCATGATCAACTCTAACAATTTTTATGAATACAGGGTTCTTATAAGTACTGAGCTCTCCCCATCACTTTATATCATTTTTAATGATTATACTTAGGTATTCAAAAGCCAGAATTCTATTGTATCCTAAACATACTTTTCTTTTCCTCCTACCTTTGGAGAAATAGAGGCAGTTGGTGTAATCATTAGGAATTCAAGGCAACTGCAGAGTGGGGGCTGAGAGCTGATCTGCATTTCTGCTTTTTCTCCTCCACTTCCCTCATTTGATACTGGGGAAATGTGACCTGAGTTGGGAGTGGTGAGAGGAAACCAAACTTTGTTTTAGACCATTGAAGTTTTGTCCCTTAGCAAAGAAGAAAGAGAGGTATACACAGATGGTATAAAAAAGTTGCAGTGTTCCCTAAATTCTCTCACTTTAAATGTAGATTTCAGTGTAGCTTTTGGTATACTATAATGACTTTCCAAAATTTGGACTTTCTTCTTCCCACATCTCTTGCAGTTTAATTCAGAACATAAAGTTTTAGTTTTTTTCATAAAGTTTAGTTTTAGCCTTCTTTATTATAATGCGTCTGACATATGTATTTCTTTTTCTTGCAAAACCCTAATGTGATTTTATTTTTATAGGCTTTTCCCCCCTATTTTCCGTTGTCTCCAAACTCAACCTGAATAATACTAGCCGGGAAAGATGAAAGTTGATTTTAAAGTGATTTAGCGAGTAGTATCTATCGGTTGCAGTCTTTGGCCTACTACTGACTTGGCTAGTGGTTCTTTAGACATTGGCTGATCACCAGACCTACTGTTATCTGGTAAAATAAACTCTTTGCTTGCTGCGCATGGAATTAGAGACAGTGCTATTAATTTAGGAGAAAGAACTCAGAGAAAAGAAAGGTTATCATATTTCAGAGTAAGAGACCAGCTTAAATACGACTTGACAATTGAGAACTAAAACAAACCTGTGTAAAAGTGCTTTAGCACAATCAACTTTTACAATCCCTTCAAACCTTCTTTTTTTCCTTAAAAAGCATTTCTTTCTTATTTTAAACAAATTTAATTGCTCTTGAATGGCCCTGTACTGTACAGGCAAATGAAGGTCCCTATTCATAGAACTTGAGCGCATAGAGTGTCAGTGGAAGCTTCCTTCCTCTGTCTGACTGGTAAACTGGCATCCGGGCTTACAGGCGTGAACCTTCCACTGTGTGAGGTGGTTGGCTTTCCTTCCTCACTCAGCTGTTCACAAACAACTTCCCAAAGGATGACTGCCAGAAAGAGCAGTGGTTGCAATTCCTGACAAAGCTAATAAGAAACTCTAAAGCACTTTTGCACTTCGTGCTCTTAGCTCTGAAGAGAAAGAAGAGCCGTGTGTATTCAAGTGGTATTTTCTCTGACCTCTCTCTTTGAGTCTGACAGTGGTGCACAACCTATGAGCTGTCACTCTTCTTTTTGAATGCTGATGAGTCTTCAAAATATTTCTCTGGTTTTGGAGATAAATGTGTTGTCCAAATGGTTTGGCATGATATAGAGCGCCCTTCACGATGGGACCCCTCTGTACGTACAGGCTCATGAATAGCCATTTCCCACCTGCCACAAACCTGCCCCCATTTACCCTGCACTTCAGCCATCTTAAATCTCTTGCCTTTATTCTCCTCTGGCTTAGAATGTGCTATTCTCCTTCCCTGGAATATCTGTTCTTTTCTCCTCCACCTAGCAAATGTCTTCTACTTCAAGATTTAGATCAGATTTGATATCTCCACGTAACACTAAATGCATGCTTATTACATACCAGGTCCTGTTGTCAGCACATTTCATATAGAATCTCATTTCTTTTTGATAACTGCCCTGGAAGTAAGCTAATATTAAAATATCCATTTTATCCATGAAAGAACTGAAAAACAGAGAAGTTAATTATCGTGCCGGATGTCACACAGCTCCTATGTGATAGACCCAGGATGTGAACCTAGACAGTCTTGCTCCAGAGCCCGTGCTTTTGATCATTTGTCCGTGCTTACTTCATGGTGTGTTCTGATGTTTGCACACAGCATCCCTGACTTATGGTTATAGTGCCCAGGGGCCTAATATTAATGCACAAAATCATGCAGCTGCACGACAGTAAGCGTCATGGCAATTGTGTGCATAATTTGCCACCAAGGAGGAATATAAAGAGGATTTGGCATAAAGTGATGTTATAATTCAGGTAGCTCTTCAGCCTGCATTAAAGTTCAGTGGTGGAGGCCATACCACTCTTTCAAGAATAAACCTAAGCCCTAATGATGGTGGAGAACAAAAAGGGCTGTTGCTGGAAACCAGCAAATGTTACTTTGCTTCCTTTGACTTATTTAAGGAGAAGTTGACAGCTGTGTCTGTTAGCATTCAAGGTTCAGATTGTGGTTGGCTTGGTTTCATTAAGTAATAAGGACACTTACAAATTGCTTCCTGTTCCAATCAGTATCCATCACAAGGAACAACAGGTCTTATTCCACATATATGGTAGTATACGTGGACACACGTATATGGTAGTATGCTTATTACCTTCACTATACAAGTGTCAGATCTGATTATCTAAAAGCTGTTTGGAGTGTAATCGACTGGAAGAATGTAACTAAAAGATACATAATTTGCAAAAGAAGGTCATTATTTTAAAAATTACTCATTTATATGTTAGCCTTCTGTAAGGAGTTGCTGAGGGGTAATGACTATGATTTAGTTTTATTTCTGTCCCCAGTGTCTGCCAAGATGCCAGAATGCACAGTATGTAATATTGTCACTATTTAGATTATTAATTATCTTTCTTACATTGCCCAGTGGACTGGAACAAGGTTAAATCTAGTTAAATTACAGTGGTGTGAAGTGACTTCCTCATGTCGTGTCAGCAGTAATTAGATCTTCTCTTTCTTTACTTCTCTGTAAGTCAAAGACTTGGGATGTCTCTCTAGCTTTCCTTATTTGAAGAACACTTTTCCACATTCTCTCCAAGGTTGCTTCTACATATTTGAAGTTACTGATTCACTAGAATACCTCTAAAATTGTAGTTTCCTTTCTGATAGAAACACCATATGAAGTGGTACTATTGCTTTGACATCAATGTAAATCATCGTTTCACTGTTTGCTGGTGAACAAAACAGTTTAATCCAAGAGTGGTATCAATCTGTTAAGGTAATAATTGGGAAAATTCTTGTCATATGTTTATTTTGAAACTTTTATCTCGGTTTTGTATGCTATTAGGAATTTCTGATTTTGCTTAGTAACTATTGTAAAGAATAGCCTATCTATATTTATTGCTTCATGATTATTTTAGTTCACTCATTCTTCAGGTTAGAAAGTAATTTGCATATTATGCATGTATTATAATTATTATATTATGTGTATCATCTTTAAGCAAGGAGTATATAAAGTTTCAAGTGCCTAGTAAGATTAATAGTGGTTACATCTATTTGGATACAATAGATTTTGGATAATTTGGAAGAATATTATATATTTTTTGTATTCTGTTCTTATCCATTCCATAGTCCTAAAATCATTAGGATCCTAAAATCATTAGGATCACTTGTAGTCCCATCCCTGTGGATTTTGATTTATTTTGTATGGATTCCAAACATAGGTGTTTTATAAAGCTCCACAGATAATTTTGATGCACATCCAAGGGCTTATGGATCTTCTGTAACAAGAAATTAAATACACACAAAAATGGGAATGTGTCTGGCTTGTATAACAGGGTACTGGAAGTCAAGTAAAAGGTTATTTATCTGCTATGTACAGATCATTTGATAAATATTCAATTACCCAACAATAATGACTCTGCAAAAACTGATTTGATAGATCAGCTGATTGTAATATAGATAATGCTTTTGTCTAATCCTCCTCTCCATAGCATGTAATAAACTAAATACTAGCAAATATTGCTTTTCTCAACATTAAAGTCAAATGCTTGTATTGAAACTTTTATTTTAGTTTTATAATAAACATTTTAATCGGTTTGGCCACTGTAAATCAGAAATGCCAAACTTTTTAAGTATCACCCTCTCAGCTGGCATTTCTTCTTTTCTTTGCCATCCTCAGAGTTGTGATATTATTTCTGCTTTCAATTTTCATAGAAGTTTTTTATGATACAAGACAGTTCAGGGTTAAGGTGTTCAATAACCGTGAAAATTAAATGACTCACTTCTATGTGCAATCAGTGTTAAGCGCCCTGACTACAAGGATAGCATGCCAGTGTCTATTCTCATGGGGCGTGTGTGTTATCAGGAGAGTGCTGTGGTTAGGACAATGGACTAGGGCCACATAACAGAAGACCGTATGGATAGATTTTTCTGCATAGCACAGAATCATGTGACTAATTAAAAAAATACAAGGAGGTGGCTAAGTTGGCAAAGCCAGTATATACTTTGATATTTATCAATATTAGCTGGTTCCACTTGGCTGCAACCATTGGGTCTTCTGACAACCTGAGAACTGGGGCCTTGATGCTATTTCTGGAATAGCCAGCTCACTGTAAAGTCACCTGAAGTTCTCCAAGATAATTAGTACAGTCACACTTGATACAGAGTTATGGCCATGATGAACTTGAAAGATATATGAATGAATTATCTTCCTATTTTATAAGGGGATACATTAAACAAAATGTGTGTACATATTTAGAAAATTTGTTAAAAGACAAAGATGAGCCTGACATTTTTAAACCTTAAATGTGATCATTCTTGTTATTATCCAAATTATAGCATGTTTTAGGACATAAATTATAAGTAGTTTTTTGTTGTTGTTGGTGTTGTTGTCTTTGAGGATTCATATATTGGACCAAGATCTCTATTTAGATTGAGAGGATAAGATATTTAATATAAGCATTTAAAACAATTTTTAATGTTTATTTACTTTTGAGAGACAGAGAGAGTTAGACCATGAGTGGGGGAGGAGCAGAGAGAGAGGGGGACACAGAATCTGAAGCAGGCTCCAGGCTCTGAACTGTTAGCACAGAGCCCGACATGGGGCTCGAACTCATGGACTGCAAGATCATGACCTGAGCTGAAGTTCGATGCTTAACCAACTGAGCCACCCAAGTGCCCCTATTATAAGCATTTTTTAAGTCATAATGATTTCTTTCACAGAAAGTTATATCAAATAGAGTTTTAAAATAAGTGTCATTTCAGCTCAGAGCCTGGAGCCTGCTTCCGATTCTGTGTCTCCCTCTCTCTGATCCTCCCCCGTTCATACTCTGTCCTCTCTCTGTCTCAAAAATAAATAAACGTTAAAAAAATTAAAAAAAAAATAAAATAAGTGTCATTAATTAATTACAGTTTAAATAAAGTTAATAGGCTGTCACCCCCAAAGTTTTATTTCTACCCCAGATATTTTCCCTAAATTCTAGACTCATATACCCAACTGCCTATTTAGCCATTTCCAGTGGAATGTATTAAGTCATCTCAAAATTAGCATGCCCCAAACTGAATTGCAGAACTCCTGAAACCCATTCCTCTCACCATCTTTCCCACGTCAGCTAATGGCAAAACAATCAGTCATGATGTTCAAACTAAAATGCTTGAGTAGCTTTGACTCTTGTTCTCTCCTACTCCAGTATCCAACCCATCAGCAACCCTGTCTGCTATGTTTTCAGAGTATATCCAGCATCTGACCCAGTACTTCATCTCTCAGTCCAAAACAGCAAAATTGACAAAATTTTACACCTCGAGAGTGGCAAGTTGCTTCCTGTCTGCTCTCTACACAGTCTGTTCCACTGTAGTGCCTTCTGTAGTCGGTTCTCAACACAACAGCCACAGTGGTCTGGAAAATGAACTCATTCAGGTTATTCCTCTCTTCCCCTTAACTTCCAGTAGGTTTCCATCTTAACTTGGAATAAAATCTAAACTCCGTGAACATCCCCAGGACCGATACAACCTGCCTCCAACCTGCTTCACCCTTACTTCTCTGACTGCTTTTATTTTCTTTGCTGAAGACATAATTGTCTCCTTGCATTTCCTCCACCTCCTCCCATTTGGGGCAACTCCTACATCAGGTTCTTTGTACTTGTTATTCCTTTTGCTTAGAATGCTCTTCTGTCAAAATATCAGGACAGAGGAGCCTCTTCGGCCTTGCTAAACTTTGCTCAGACATCATCTAATTGAGGCCTTTCTACCTTTCTTACTTGATATTAACATCCATGCCTCCTCAACCTTCATTTACCGATTTATTTT
This sequence comes from Panthera tigris, assembly GCF_018350195.1. Lineage (NCBI taxonomy): Eukaryota > Metazoa > Chordata > Mammalia > Carnivora > Felidae > Panthera > Panthera tigris. The sequence continues at coordinate 87,289,965 of NC_056667.1, read as the reverse complement.
TCTCATATGAGTCTATTTGTCATTTATAAAAAGTAATGACTTATTTAAATTAAAGGTAGAGATTTTATTTTAAGACCCTATACAAAATGTAGAATTAGTTATTTTTGGAGTATAAGGAGTACAAATGTTGTCTTAAAGTATTTGGGTAGCATCTAAGCCATTCTTATCCAAATAATTTCCATAGTTTTTAATTTTATTTTACATATTTTTAGACATAGTCAATGTGACACTTCAATTCCACTTGGTAGGGGCTCCTGGGTGGCTCAGTCAGTTGAGTGGCTGACTCTTGATTTCTGCTTAGGTCATGATCCCAGGATCATGGGATCAAGCATGTTGTTGGGTTCTGTGCTGAGCGTGGTGGCTGCTTAGGATTCTCTCTCTCTCTCCCTCTCTCTTTGTCTCTCTCTCTCTTTGTCTCTCTCTCTCTCTCTCTCTCTCCCTCTCCACTCCTCTCCCCTGCTCATTCACACACTATCTCTCTCAAATAAAAGAAAAAATTAAAATAAAAAAAATCCGCTTGGTAAATCATTTTACTTATTTGATGGACACCATGCACATTGATCCAGTTGTTTTAAGAGACTATAATTGCATCAAATGGTAATGGGAGTTTGTATTTTGTTTCCCTGGTTTAACAGAGAAATAATGTGGGACTTGTGGTTACTTAGAAAGTAGATGGGTGATATTTGCAGGTGAAGACCTAAAAGACACTACATATAAATATATTAAATGTTGTTAAGGAAATGCACATACATTCTGTTATTCAAAGCAAATTTATTTGTTATTTCGAATCAGTGCTAAATCGAGGCTAGGATCCTGCGATTTATGCATTTCTTTCAACCACCGAGTAGGTCAGAATTAGAATGAACAGTCCATAGTGGGATGTGGGTACAATGGATTGTGGTGGGAGTCACACTTTTTCCATTACTTCTTCTTCAGAATATTTCACTTTGTATTTCTTTTACCCTGGCCTATCCAATTTCGAATTTCACTGTGTAACTGATTTTTTAAGCTGGTATTTTCGTGAGATTGTAAGGAAGTACATTTACATTTGATTGTTGGGTTTCTGTTTTCTGAAATGGTATTACCATTAGTCTTTTTAGGTGCCTGGTTTTGATGAAATTAACTTCAAAATTCCTAAAACTACAGGCTACTCTTTTATATGTGTCTTTGTTCATGTCATTATCAATTTAATGTTATTCTTTGTTTGAATAGCAATGATACAGTTTTTCCAAGAAGCCCAACAAAAACTTGAGCCTTGAGATACTTATATTAATTTTATTCATTTTTTTTTCTGTAGGGATATATACTCTCTCTAAATATAGGTTTAAAATGACAAAACATTTAAGTTTATTATAGAATCTCTTGGGGATAAAAGGAACTCTAAACACTTCCCATACCCAGGCATATTTAAGTGTAAGCTCTACAACCAAAATCTTAGAAGCTTACAATTTATTAATGTATTCAAACAGTTACTTATCCCATTTTATAGTACAAATATTATATTATAGAATACAGAAAAAAAAATCTGATCATTTCAGGTACAAAGACCTATGTTGGGACATAGGAAATTTATGTAATTTCTGTTGACATTATTTGTGCCACATAGTCACTTAAAGATGAACTTCCAAACCTATGTTTTTTAATATGGGAAAATTTAGGTCAATATGTTTTATTTTCTAATACTTCATGTTTGTTTGCAATACAAGGTTGGTATGTAGCATATATGTGTTGATATAAATGTAGAAATAGTATCAGAAGACAGACATTAAAATATTAGTTTTTGAAACTTTTTTAAACCTGTGTAATTATTTTATTTATTTTTTTAATTTAAATTTTAGTTAACAAAACTTTTACTAAATAACTCACATCACAGTTGCTGTATTTAACTTACAGTTCTGCAATACAAAAAGAAATTATTGAAAGGGGAAAATGCCAATGATAGTGTATTAATGTCTGTTTACGCTATAGAGTAATAATGGAAATGTGAACATGAAAATACAGATTCAAACTCATTTGATTGCATAAGCTGTCAAGGAACTTCCTGGATGATATCTGATGGACCTTTAGAGTTGGAAACCTGTTCAGTCTTCTATTCTTTTGTAAGTAGATTTCCCAAAGTGGTCAGGAGAAATGGATAGCAGGAATCAAGAGAATTCTAACTCTGGGGAAACATGGGTGGTGCTCACATGAACTATAAAAGATGTTGAAAAAAGTTGAAAATTTAAGGACATAGTGCTTTTAGATATTATTTTTTATTTTTATTATTTATTTATTTTATATTTTTAAATACTTTTTAAAAATTTTTTACTAGTTTATTTATTTATTTATTTATTTATTTATTTATTTATTTATTTTTAAATTTACATCCAAATTAGTTACTATATGGTGCAACAATGATTTCAGGAGTAGATTCCTTAGTGCCCCTTACCCATTTAGCCCATCCACCCTCCCACAGCTCCTCCAGCAACCCTCAGTTTGTTCTCCATATTTATGAGTTTCTTCTGTTTTTTCCCCCTCCCTGTTTTTATATTATTTTTGTTTCCCTTTCCTTATGTTCATCTGTTTTGTCTCTTAAACTCCTCACATGATTGAAGTCATATGATTTTTATCTTTCTCTGACTAATTTCACTTAACATAATACCCTCCAGTTCCATCCTTGGAGTTGCAAATGGCAAGATTTCATTCTTTCTGATTGCTGAGTAATACTCCATTGTATATATATATACCACATCTTCTTTATCCATTCATCCATTCAATGGACATTTGGGCTCTTTCCATACTTTGGCTACTGTTGATAGTGCTGCTATAAACATGGGGGTGCATGTGTCCCTTCGAAACAGCATACCTGTATCCCTTGGATAAATACCTACTAGTGCAATTGTTGGGTCGTAGGGTAGTTCTATTTTTAGTTTTTTGAGGAAGCTTCATACTCTTTTCCAGAGTGGCTGCACCAGCTTGCATTCCCACCAGCAATGCAAAAGAGATCCTCTTTCTCTGCATCCTTTCCAACATCTGTTGTTGCCTTAGTTGTTAATGTTAGTCATTCTGACAGGTATAAGGTGGTATCTCATTGTGGTTTTGATTTGCATTTGCCTGATGATGAGTGATGTTGAGCATTATTTCATGTGTCAGTTGGCCATCTGGATGTCTTCTTTGGAGAAGTGTCTATTCATGTCTTTTGCCCATTTCTTCACTGGATTTTTTGTTTTTTGGATGTTGAGTTTGATAGGTTTTTTATAGATTTTGGATACTAACCCTTTATCTGATATGTCATTTACAAATATCTTCTCCCATTCTGTGGGTTGCCTTTTAGTTTTGCTGATTGTTTCCTTCGCTGTGCAGAAGCTTTTTATTTTGATGAGGTCCCAATAGTTCATTTTTGCTTTTGTTTCCCTTGCCCCCAGAGATATGTTGAGTAAGAAGTTTCTGTGGCCAAGATCAAACAGGTTTTTGCCTGCTTTCTCCTCAAGGATTTTGATGGCTTCCTGTCTTACATTTAGGTCTTTCATCCATTTTTAGTTTTTGTGCAAGGTTCAAGAAAGTTGTCCAGGTTCATTCTTCTGCATGTCGCTGTCCAGTTTTCCCAGCACCACTTGCTGAAGAGACTGTCTTTATTCCATTGGATATTCTTTCCTGCTTTGTCAGAAATTAGCTGCCCATACTTTTGTGGGTCAATTTCTGGGTTCTCTACTCTGTTCCATTGATCTGAATGTTCATGTGCCAGTACCATACTGTTTTGATTACAGCTTTCTAGTACAGCTTGAGGTCTGGGATTGTGATGCCTCTTGCTTTGGTTTTCTTTTTCAAGATTGCTTTGGCTATTCGGGATCTTTTCTGGTTCCACACATTTTTAGGATTATTTGTTCTAGCCCAGTGAAGAATGATGGTGTTATTTTGATAGAGATTGCACTGAATATGTAGATTGCTTTGGGTAGTATCAACATTTTAACAATATCTGTTCTTCCTATCCAGGAGCATGGAATCTTTTTCCATTTTTTGGTGTCTTCAATTTCTTTCATAAGCTGTCTATAGTTTTCAGCATATAGATTTTCCACCTCTTTGGTTAGATTTATTCCTAGGTATTTTATGGTTATTTTGTGCAACTGTGAATGGGATCAATTACTTGCTTTCCCTTTCTGTCACTTCATTGTTGGTGTATAGGAATGCAACCGATTTCTGTGCATTGATTTTATATCCTGCAACATTGCTGAAATCATGATTTCAATTCTAGCAGTTTTTTGTGGAATCTTTTGGGTTTTCCATATAGAGTATCATGTCATTTGCGAAGAGTGAAAGTTTGACCTCCTCCTGGCTGATTTGGATGCCTTTTATTTCTTTGTGTTGTCTGATTGCAGAGGCTAAGACTTCCAATACTAAGTTGAATAACAGTGGGAGAGTGGGCATCCCTGACTTGTTCCTGACCTTAGGGGGAAAGCTGTCAGTTTTTCCCCTTTGAGGATGATATTCGTGTTGGGTCCTTCATATATGGCTCATGATCTTGAGGTATGCTCCTTCTATCCCTACTTTCTTGAGGGTTTTTATCAAGAAAGGATGTTGTATTTTGTCAAATGCTTTCTCTGCATCTATTGAGAGGATCATATGGTTCTTGTCCTTTCTTTTATTGATGTGATGAATCATGTTAATTGTTTTGCAGATATTGAACCAGCCCTGCATCCCAGGTATAAATCCCACTTGGTTGTGGTGAACGATTTTTTAAATGTATTGTTGGAGTTGGTTGGCTAATACCTTGTAGAGGACTTTTGCATCCATGTTCATCAGGGTAATTGGTCTATAGTTCTCCTTTTCAGTGGGGTCTCTGTCTGGTTTTGGATTCAAGGTAATGCTGGCATCACAGAAAGAGTTTGGAAGTTTTCCTTCCATTTCTATTTTTTGGAACAGCTTCAAGAGAATAGGTGTTAACTCATCCTTAATTGTTTGGTAGAATTCCCCTGGAAAGCCATCTGGCCTTGGACTCTTGTGTTTTGGCAGATTTTTGATTACTAATTCAATTTCCTTACTGGTTATGGGTCTGTTCAAATTTTCCATTTCTTCTTGTTTCAGTTTTGGTAGTGTATATGTTTCTAGGAATTTGTCCATTTCTTCCAGATGGCCCATTTTATTGGCATATATATAATTGCTCATAATAGTCTCTTATTATTGTTTGTATTTCTGCCGTGTTCATTGTTATCTCTCCTCTCTCATTCTTGATTTTATTTATTTGGATCCTTTCCTTTTTCTTTTTGATCAAACTGACTAGTGGTTTATCAATTTTGTTACTTCTTTCAAAGAACCAGCTTCTGGTTTCATTAACCTGTTCTACTGTTCTACCGGTTTTTTTTGTTTTTTTTGTTTTTTTGTTTTTTTTTTTGGTTTTGATAGCATTAATTTCTGCTCTAATCTTTATTATTTCCTGTCTTCTGCTGGTTTTAGATTTTATTTGCTGTTCTTTCTCCAGCTCCTTAAGGCATAAGGTTAGGTTGTGTATCCAAGATCTTTCTTCCTTCTTTAGGAAGGCCTGGATTGCTATATATTTTCCTCTTATGACCGCATTTGCTGCATCCCAGAGGTTATCATTTTCATTGACTTCCATATACCTTTTAAATTCCTCTTTAACTGATTGGTTAACCCATTCATTCTTTAGTAGGATGTTCTTCAGTCTCCAAGTATTTGTTACCTTTCCAAATTTTTTCTTGTGGTTGATTTTGAGTTTCATAGCATTGTGGTCTGAAAATATGCATGGTATTATCTCGATCTTCTTGTACTTGTTGAGGGCTGATTTGTGTCCCAGTATATGGTCTATTTTGGAGAACATTCCATGTGCACTGGAGAAGAATGTATATTCTGCTGCTTTAGGATGAAATGTTCTGAATATATCTGTTAAGTCCATCTGGTCCAGTGTGTCATTCAAAGCCATTGTTTGCTTGTTGATTTTTTGATTAGGTGATCTGTCCCTTGCTGTGAGTGGGGTGTTGAAGTCTCCTGCTATTATGGTAGAACTGTCAATGAGTTTCTTTATGTTTGTGATTAATTGTTTTATATATTTGGGTGCCTCCACATTTGGCCCATAAATATTTACAATTGTTAGGTCTTCTTGGTGGATTGACCCCTTGATTATGATATAGTGCCCTTCTGCATCTCTTGATACAGTCTTTATTTTAAAGTCTAGATTGTCTGATATAAGTATGGCTACTCCAGCTTTCTTTTGTTGACCATTAGCATGATAGATGGTTCTCCATCTATATATGTGAATATTCAGAGAGTCCCCCTTAACATTTCTTGTAGGGCTGGTTTAGTGGTCACAAACTCCTTTAATTTTTGTGTGTCTGGGAAACTTTTTATCTCTCCTTCTATTTTGAATGACAGCCTTGCTGGATAAAGAATTCTTGGTTGCATATTTTTATGATTCAGCACATGGAATATATCCTGCCACTCCTCTGGCCTGCCAAGTTTCTGTGGATAAGTCTGCTGCAAACCTGATCTGTCTTACCTTATATGTTAGGGACTTTTTTCCCTTGTTGCTTTCATGATTCTCTCCTTCCCTGAGTATTTTATGAATTGGACTATGATATGCCTTGTTGATGGTCAGTTTTTGTTGACTCTAATGGGGGTCCTCTGTGCTTCCTGGATTTTGATGTCTGTGTCTTTCCCCAGGTTTGGAAACTTTTCTGTCATGATTTGCTCACATAACCCTTCTACCCCTGTTTCTCTCTCTTTCTCTTCTAGGATCCCTATGATTTTGATGTTGTTCCTTTTTAATGAGTCACTGATTTCTCTCATTCTTAATTAGTGCTCTTTTGCCTTCATCTCCCTCTTGTTTTCTGCTTCATTATTCTCTATAAGTTTGTCCTCTATATCACTGATTCTCTGTTCTGCCTCATCCATCCTTGCTGCCGCTGCATCCATCCGTGATTGCAGTTCAGTTATAGCATTTTTAATTTCATTCTGGCTATTTTTTACTTCTTTTATCTCTGCAGAAAAGGATTCTAATCTATTTTTGACTCCAGCTAGTATTCTTACTATCGTGATTCTAAATTCTGGTTCAGACATCTTGCTTGTATCTGGTGGTTAAATCCCTGGCTGTTATTTCTTCGTGCTCTTTCTTTTGGGGTGAATTCCTTCGTTTCATCATTTTGAAAGGAGAAAAGGAATTAATGAAGTAGAAAAAATTAAAATTAAAAAATTAAAATTAAAAAAATAATAAAATTAAAAAATTCAATACACACACACACAAATCTAATAAATGATGCTAGATCCTAGGTGTGTTTTTGTCTGGGTGTTGACAGTGGTTTGACATATTAGAGAAAAAAAAAGGGGGGAAGAAAAAAAAAGGAAATCGGTTGAGAATTCAAAAAATGAATACACTGAAGGGGATTAAAATGAGATGATTGAAGTAAAATAGAATTTAAAAAAATTTATACAAAAGTAAAGAATATAGTAGAAAAAATTAAAGGAAAATATTTTTAATATAAATTAAAAATAAAAATGAATATTTTCTTGTTCTATATTCAAGAAAAAGAATAGAAAAGAAAAAGAGAAAAAAAAGAAAAAATGGAAATCGTTTGAAAATTTGAAAGAGTGAATACACTGTAGTAGACTACGATAAAGTGATAGAAGTAAAATAGAATTTGAAAAAATTACATAAAAGCACAAAAAATTAAGAAAAAATAAAGAAAAAGTTTTTAATAGAAATTGAATATAAAAATGAATTTTTTATCTTTCTGTATTGAAGAAAAAGAAAAGTAGTGTAAAAGTGAAAAAAAAAAAAGAAAAATTGAATAGATGTACCTGCTAACAGATTGAAATAGGACTGAAATTACTTCATTTTCCCCTAGATGGCTGACTGTGTAGCTCTTTATAGTCCATAAACTAAGTAGGTGGTGAGACTTGTGTTCTTGAAGAGCAAGGTTGGCCCAGTTGAGTGGGGCTCAGTGTAACGGCTCTATTCTCCACTAGATGGCGCTGCTAGCCTACTGCGGTGGATTGTTGTGGGGCTCGTAGGTGTATATGCACATGCGCGGAAGTGGTGAAAATGGTGCCAGCCAGCTACCCAGTCTGTTCTCCCGGATCAGCAATCATTCACCGGTCCTCTGTCTTCAGCTTTCATCCACTCCCCTCTTCTTCACTGTCTGTGACAAAGCCCCAGGCAGTACCTCTCTCTCTAGTTTTGTCTCAGATGCGGCTGTTTTCCCTGGCCCCTTAATTCTGAAGGACTGCGGCTTTGACCCGTTCCGCCCCTCTGTGGGAGGGTCTCACCGAGCAATGGCCGAATGTCGGCTGCACCCAGGAACGCTTGTGGGACCCTGCTGCTGCCAGTGCCCCGAGACTGTGGCCAGGTGCCAGCCCGCCCCAGAAAAAGTTCGCCAGATAGTGTAGCAGCAGCTTTTCAGGGATTATGGAAAATCACAACACACATCTGGCACCAGGCTTCACCCTTAATGACCTTGTTTCCAGCACCAGCGAATGTGGCCATTTTCTGGGGTCTGCTGGGACCAGGTGGCTTCAACAGTCTCTACCAAAAGTCCTTCCAACAGTGGAACCTCTTTTCCCCATGTGGCCCAAGAACCTCCTGGACCCCACTCTGTTCCTGGGGATTCGCCCTTCCCACCAGAGCACCACCAGGTATCGAGCTGTGGAGTTGCAGAGTTTCCACTCCCCTTGTTTACTATCTTAATGGAATTTAAACCCTCTTCTTTCTCCTTTCTCCCTTTGTAGTTTAGTCCCTGCGGCTGTTTCCAATTTTCTACTTTCTCTCCAGCTGCTTTTGGGAAGGGGTGCTTTTCTCGTATTCTATTCCTCCCCCCGCCAGTCTCCGTCCTCTCTCCACCTACAAAAGTGGCTCCCTGCCCTCTGCCAGCTTCTCTTGCCCCAAGTTCACCTCTCCATGCCACGTACCTGCTGAATTCTGTGGTTCAGGTTGTGCAGATTGTTGTGTTAATCCTCCAATCAGTGTTCTAGGTGTATAGGATGGTTAGTGTTGGTCTGGCTGTATTTCATGGATGCGAGACACAAAAATCTTCCATGCTGTTCTGCCATCTTGGCTCTTACTCAGATACTATTTTTATTTAGGACTTACTATGTGTTAGACCTTATCATCAAAGATTAAAATACTTTATCCTATTTAATTCTCAAAATGAGGCTAAATTGGAGAAATTAAGTCTTAGAGGCGTAAGTATGTTACCCAAAGTCACAGGGATAATAAATGCTTGGACCAGACATTGAACTAGATGTTGGAAAAACTTGGATTAGAAGTTGGGCAGTTCCTGCCTTAGAAGCTAAGTTATTAACTGTTGCCTATTCACCTGTCATATCCTACCTTTTAGACTCTTTATTAAGAGCTCTTGTGATTTTGATGTAGAGAAGTGTATTGGTAATAGTTAAATTATAATAATAGTCACTTGACTCTGACTTTTTCTTTTGTCAACCCTGCATTCCACCACCACATAAACACAGTAGCACTCCTGGTGTTTTGATATTTATCTAAAGCAGCAAAGCATTCCATGACTGGATGGGAGATGGTTTATAACTCTTTCTGTGTTTTGTTTTATGTTTATTTATCCTATAATATGTCTCATATGTGGCCTGTGATGTGAGGTACAAGGTAAGGTAAGTGACTCCCTAGAAGCGGGAAAGCACCTACTTTACAAAGGCCACTTGAGAACTGTGTTCTTGCCACACTTGAATCAAATGGAAACAATCTGATTTGGAAAGCACTTCAAGGTGCTGTTTGTAAAGGCCATTTCCAACCCTCTTCATGTTCCTTCTCAGACTGGTGAGAAAGAAACTTTAGCTCTAAGGCAGGATGTAGCTGCTCAGTCATTCATTTATTCATTCATTCATTAAATGTACTTTTATTGATTACTTACTATGTGTCAGCTGCTATGTTATTTATGAATACTATAGTGAACATCTATAGTGCTGATGTTTGCTGTCAGAGGGTTTACAATCTATTAGGGGAGGCAGACATCAAACAATAAATTATAAGTTTAGCAGAGAGAGAGAGGGAAATTAGGTGGTATGAGTTTGTAACGGAGTTTAGACATACCCTGTGCCTGAGTGAAAATGAGATAATTAAGCAAGCAAACAAAATAGAGTGTGGAGTTATCCAAGGGGAGTATAGGGTACTTGAGATCATGTGAGTGGGTCATATAACCAAGCCTGGGAGAGATAAGTAATGATTTCCTGAAGGAAGTAGTGATTAGGTGGAGATCAAAAGGTTGATTAGGTCTCAGTCCACCTGGCTTTAATCCTGGCTACCCATTAGATTAATCTGGGAAACTTTTAAAACATTAATGCCTGCCCTCCCTGCCTCCTGCTTCACCTAGTCATTCTAGTTATAAGTTCTTATGTAGTACCTAGGCATTCTTATGTTTTAAAAGTTCTCTAGGAAATTCTAGTCACAGTAGGGTTGAAAAACAATTATCTTTAGCCAATTTAGGAAGGATTGAAAAAATAAATCCCCAGAAAGGGAGCACAATATATTCTAGAAACTAAGAGAAGTTTATTTCAGCTGGACCATAACATTTGGGGTAGGAGAAGTAGACAGGAGTTAGTGTGGATGTTTCCTTTGGAGATTGTAGCTCTTAATATCCATGGTGGATATCTGATTTTTCTCAAGAGGTCCTCAGCAGCCATGATACACCCAGGGAGAATTTGGACATTTAAATTTATTCAGTGCTGATGTCTTGTCAGGCAACTATGATTACTTTCATTTCCTTGTACTCTATGCTGTCTTGTATCTGTGTTGCATATCTGATATTTCTGTCACCCTCCTCTTGGCTTATAAACTTTTACCCATCCTTTAGGACTCAGCTTAAAAGGACCACATGGCAGATATTTCAGCTACTGTTAGCTATACAGTCTCTATCACAGCTATACAACTCTTGTAGGGCAAAAGCAGCTATGGGCAACATATAAGTGATTGGGTGTAGCTATAGTATTATAAAATTCTTATTTGTAGATGCTGAAATTTAAATTTTGTATAATTCCCCTGTGCCACAAAATTATGCTTCTTTTAATTTTTTTAGCCATGTAAAAAAAAACATTCTTATGTCATGTACCTTTACAAAAATAGTCAGAAAGGTCTTATCCCACAGGCATAATTTTTCCTGCCGCTGTGCTAAGGCATTGTCACAAATGCCAGCTCACAAACTTAGGTAAATATTTTTATTATTTTCATTTTACGGATATAGAAACTGAGGACAAAGCAGTTAAATACTTTTTATTATTTTCATTTTACAGATATAGAAACTGAGGACAAAGCAGTTAAATACTGAGTCCAAATCACACATATGCTAAGTGCCAGGGGTGGGATTCAGAGCAATCCCAGTTCTTCAACACTATGTATCGCTGTCATCTACTCCTTACTGGTCATGGGAGTGTGTGAAGTTTAGAGGAGGAATTAATTAGAGATGAAACAATCAAAGCATTGTGAGCCTTTACATCAGTAATCCATGTGGACACTGAAGGCAACAGAGGGAAAGGATTAAAGACTTGGGACAGACTAATCAATGAATGAGTCGGGATGTTTAAGAGATCAGCAGAACATAATAAAAAAGACATAGTAGGCCCTCAAATTTTTTGTTTCAAGACAAGAGAGCCCTGTAGACTTCAGAGAAAGTTGCTTCTATGTATTTTCACATTATCATGTTTCACACTCAGCCAGTATTTTATAGAGCTCATGTACGTGTGTGTATGTGTGTGTATACATATCTGTTCTTTTCTAGTTTTAGTAAAAAAAAAAAAAAAATTAAGTATAGGCAAAAATTAAAACCAAGGGTGAAAAGTGCTGTAATAGAGGTAAGCATATATCTAAATGAGTTTTGGGAGACAGGAAATGCTTTCTGGAGCAGATTACACATCACTTATATCCTATGTATTCCTCAGGTGAAGTGAAGCTAAGTGTTTCAGACGGGGGAAATGGGGTTCAAGGGCCCAGAGGTAGGAGAAAGAAGATGAGGGGTTCTGGCCAGTCTGAGTTCAGTATAGCTACAGTGCTGAATGAGGAAGGAGTTAGGGGAAATGACAATGAAAAAAAACAAAAAAACAAATGATGGAGGTGCATACCACACTAGGGGTGGTACAGGCAGGACAACTGGATGTGTTCAGATCTTCAGGATTTTATATGCAAGTTCTGTGCATACCATCCAGAAGTTACTGGGTTCACTGAAGGAATTTAAGCAGCAGAGTGACATAAAGCCTGGTGTTTTGGAAACTTGCTCAAGTTGTGGTATGTAGAATGATTAGAAAGGACATGGAAACCAGTTAAATGGCTATTGTAGTAATGCACTAGGCTCCGATATCTTATTCTCCCATTCAATAGACTGCAACACTATACAATAAAAGGCAGGAAAAACATTGTTTAACAAAATATTGTGCTGATTGGGCACATCTGAAATTCTAATCATGATCTATGGCATCGGCTATTGGCAACAAGAAAACAATTCCAATATAAAGGGCATTTAAGAATTGCTTTGAAAATGGAAATTTTGCTTTTTTACATATATCAAGTTATGCTATAACAAATTACTGCTTTTAATCTTTAAACAATTGCAATTCAGTTAATAAAATATGAAGAAGCATTTTGCTGTGTGTGTATATGTATATGTGTATGTGTGTATGTATAAAACCATGGAATTCTTATTATGAGAATTTGTTAAATGCTATGATTATGAAATCAAATAGCAGGCAGATTTCAAAGTGGCTTAATTTATTATTTAGTTTGTTTGAAGGGAAAAACTTTAAAACTTGATTAACCAGGTTTTACATTTTTTGTAACTTGATATGCCTTTTTTATCTTTATTTTATTGTTTAAAATGTTTAGTTATGGGGGGAAGGAGCAGAGAGAGAGTGAGACAGAAGATCCTAAGTGGGCTCTGTACTGAACCTACTAACCTTGAGATCATGACCTGAGCCAAAGTGGGACGCTTGACCAATTGAGCCACCCAGGTGCCCCTTGATATGCCTTTTTAGAAAAATAAAAAAAACCTAGTTGAAATCTAGGTTTTTACTTGTCCCTATTTTTAATTGATTTTTGAAGAATGAATTATTTCATATAATGCATCTCTATAAAGAATTTTGTGAGGCTTTAAAAATAGAGCTCTTATTTTGAATCCTGTAGAGGGAATGTGTTTTTATCATACTATTTCAAAGTAGGAAGAAGCACGTGTGACAAAATCTGTACTCTTGGAAAAGATCATCCTGTGGAAAGATATTTTGGAGAGGAGGCATGTGCAGTTTATTTTAGTTATTATTTGCCTATGAGCAGTTGGGACCATGACCATGGGACTGCATCATTTTCTTCATAGAATTACAGCCTTCATAGCTGTGTTCATGTCTGTCCTTGAGTCTTTACCCTATTCAGATGTACTTTTGCTAATGGCCTCAGAGCAAGAAGATAAGACACAATAAGCAGATAAGATGCTATGAATTTTATAAATAGTCTCTTTAAGAGGAATTTAGACCCTGAAACATAAATTGTGTTTAATTTAAAGCAAATATAAACATCAGGAATCAATTAACTGTCTCAAGATAATTGTAGTATTTATATTTATGTTTTAACTTTCTTTTACAAAGTTTTTGTTTATGGGGTAGAGCAATGAAGGTGGTGAAGTGGAAAGAGCCTAGATTTGATGTTTGCCCAGATCTCAGGAGTATCCTTAGTTTGCTTTCTGGCTCTCAATTCCTTCATCTGCACAGTAGGGATAAGAACATATGCTCTGAAAAGTCTGTAAAGAGCTTAGCTTAGTGACTGGCACATATTAGGCTTTCTAGACATGAAAGCTATTAAAAATTACTACTTTCTTGGGCGCCTGGGTGGCTCAATTGTTAAAGAGTCTCAACTCTTGGTTTCAGCTCAGATCATGATCCCAGGGTTGTGGGATCAAGCCCTGCATCAGGCTCTGTGCTGAGCATGGGGCCTGTTTAAGATTCTCTCTTCCTTTCCCTCTGCCCCATCTCCCACTTGCATGCTCCCTCCCTCAAAAAATAGAAATTATTAAAAATTTAAAAATATTATAACTTTCTTTTTTACTTTATGATAAGAGAAAAGAAAGTTAAGAACGTCCACTATCCCCATGGGCCTAAAATAATTGACCATCACAAGCAGGACTACAGCAAAAATGTTCTTGAATGCTGTTATTCTTTTAAGTATTCCAAGGCTAAACTAGAGAGTGTCATATTTGATAGAGTTGATGATCCCTTTGAATTGTCTGATTTCCATAAAGAGAATGTTTTTCTCTTCTTTTTTAATAATTTGGAAGAATGTGTACTATACTGGATAGTATGTTGACTTTCATTCAGAGGCTTGATAAAATAGGTATACAGAGTATTGTTAAAGGAAATTACACTTGTTATACTCTAAAAGGAAAATTATATAAACCTTCATCCATGTATATTTGTACATATGGAAGTAAATGCCCCTAAAATTTAATTAACTAAGGAAATGAACAAGTATACAGTGCTCACAAGCACTCATTCATTCATTCATGTATTCTGTAATGAACTGGTGGTTATTATAAAAAAAATAGTTAAAAATAATAATTTTATTTTTTAGAGTTTCCTAAAGTTTATTTATTTTGAGAGAGAGAGAGAGAGAGAGAGAGAGAGAGTATGCCTATGCACAAATGGGGGAGGGGCAGAGAGAGAGAGAGAGAGAGAGAGAATCCCAAGCTGGCTCTGTGCTGTCATTGCAGAGCCTGACATGGGACTCGAAACCACAAACTGTGAGATCATGACCTGATCCAAAATCAAGAGTTGGTTGCTTAACTGACTGAGCCACCCAGGCACTCTGAAATCATAATTTTCAAAGAACAACACCCCATTACAGGTCACTCTTTATGGATCGTGATGAATTGTGATGATATTTTCTGATTCTAAAATCAGTCCCATTCCCATTCTCATTAAGTCCTTCCAGAAACAGTATATTTATAAATCCCAGCATATTTTGAAATTTGATAGCAATTCTGTTTTGTTTTGTTTTGTTTTTTTAACTAACATCAAAACTTTTCAAATCAATAATATTGGTTCACTTCTATTGGTAGAAGTGATCTCTTTTACTTCTGAACTAGAACCTATATACTTGCAGTAAGGACTTATGTCTCAGACATGCTCAGTAATACATTGGCCAACACATAGCCTTCTCTGAACATTTTTATTTTTGAATAAAGACAAAAAGTCAATAGAATATAGGCATGTTTTGTTACCTATTCTTTTTAACAACTTTTAACTTTGTGTGTACAATATGGCTTAGTAACTGCACATTTTGCAATCATTATGTATAACGTTCATTGTGAATTTGAACCTTGAAAATCACCTTTATGTAGCTTATAAATAGTTGAATAGTAAATCTATTAGAAATTAGTGGAATATGTCCAGATGCTGGCCTTCGCTTTAACTCCAGATAGTGAAATTACTTAGAATGATTAAAGACTTTATAAATTGTAATGGAGATGCATCAGATTGTAAATTTACATATATTCTATTATATATTAAGTACGTAATATATACCAGGTAACAAATATTTTATATATTCAATTCTAAATCTGCTTATCCCCCCCAAAATATGAATATCTTCTGTTTGCTTTTCCACAAATATATTCTTGATTTGAGATATTTTGTATTGAGAATTTTTTAGTTTATATTTTACCTGCTGCCCCACTTCTCAGTCTCCTACCCAGATAACAGGGAGATGTGTTAAGTGACAGATTTGAGAGTAGAATAATAAACAGTTTTCTCTTTTAAAAATACTCATTTTTATGCTAGATTATTTGTTCAATTTTTTTTGCCTTTAATTTATTTTTCAGCTGCTCCAGTCGATGTACTAAAAGCTCTAGATTTTCACAATTCTCCAGAGGGAATATCAAAAACAACGGGCTTTTGCACAAACAGAAAGAATTCAAAAGGTTCGGATACTGCTTACAGAGTTTCAAAGCAAGCACAGCTCAGTGCTCCAACAAAACAATTATTTTCAGGTATGTTCACTTTATTACTAGAACTGTCACTACTTTGCTAATTATTTTGTGTCTTTTTATCATGCTGTATAATGCACAATTATTGGGGCAGATATAATTCTTTCCTATATAGGACACTGAATAGGTTGTGGTCACTAAGGTGACTTAATGGAAATAACTGATGATTTAATAATTGCCAGTTTTAATTCAACACAATCACAGAAGATATGTTTATTTGAAAATTTAATAATTTATCATTTTATTTCCAGATGATAAAAATTGAAAACAACATTATATCTAGCTCATTTTTGCATATAATCCTATAGAATTTATTCACTGGATAACCTGGCAGTTTTACCCATAATGACTACCCATGTGGCTTGAATGGGCATGTGGATTTAGACATACTTAGTGAGTGTCTTTATGAAATTAACTTAAGTTTCTGTTGAAAGAAATACTTCTTTAGAATATATTATAAAACAGATTATTCAGTATTATTTTGGGATCCTGTTCTTCTCTTAAATAGAGTAAAAGCCCCATGTCACAGTTATAAGGAGATCTGGGTTTAGAGAGTTTGTAAACCTTTACCTGGAAAGTTTTTGTAATGGTATTGAAAAATACCTGGTGAATATTATTTCTTTCCATGAAAATATTGATTAACCTGATAACACTAATTATCTGCAATCATGATAATGTAGGGAAAGGGAGTTGAGTGATGAACTGACAATTTCTGAGTGTCACATAGTCAAAACAGTAACTTGTTACAAGTCTGCTGTTGCACACATCAGTTATTTTTTTCTTACAACTGTACTGAATTGAGTGTTCCCATCCTTATTTGATGGAAGAGGAAATAGAATTTCACTCAGGTTCTTGGACTTGTCCATATTACGAGGGGTCTTGATTTAATCCAGGTCTTGTCTGTTGCCAAAGCCAATATTCACTATACTATCAAGTGTTTCTTTTTAGTGCTTTGGAATCCTCTCAGAAATAAGTTATTGTTTATTTTTTTTAATGTTTATTTATGTTTGAGAGACAGAGAGCAAAGAAAGCGCACATGAGCACGGGAGGGGCGGAGAGAGGGAGACACAGAACCTGAAGCAGGCTTCAGGCTCCAAGCTGTCAGCACAGAGCCCAACATGGGGCTCGAACCCACGAACTGCGAGATCATGACCTGAGCTGAATTCAGATGCTCAACTGACTGAGCCACCCAGGCACCCCAAAATAATTTATCATTTAAATTCTTCATATAATCCTCTCCACTGTCCCTACCTGAAGGGATTTGAATTATCTATTTTCACAAAAAAACTATTTTCTAACAATAGAAAAATTAGAAATCAAGGGACTAACTACAAAACAATATATTTTTCATGGATGGACATTTTAAAGTATTTTTGCAAACACATTTATTTTGATTAATTCATTGATCTTTCCCAAATATTTCTTGTTTTGCAATCCTTTGTGATGGACAAAAGCAACAATCCGCAAATACAAAGAATGTCAATGCACAATTTTTCTGACTTTGGAATTAAAAATTAAAATAGTTATTAAATCCATAAAAGTATGTTAAAAATCAAATTTAAAAGCTGCAAATGTAAAAATAATGTTGCTTTTCTATTTATCTGCACTCCAATGCAGAAATAGGATAGGGATGGGAATTGTCAAGAGAAAAAAACAGGGAAAAATACATTAATGGAAAAGCTTTAGAAATACTCAAAATGTTAATTTTTAATTTTTTATATTTTGGTTCATCACTTCAGGGTCAGTTTTTGTGCCTTCGAAATTGGTAGTTAGTTTGATTAATCCAATCATTTCTGTTATCCGTGGAAAAGAATATAACATATGCCTCTGGGCTCTCCTTTCATGAGAGTTAACAATATTCATTTATACTGAAGGTTTTTTTTCCCCCCTTCTCACAATATTGTGGCTTAGGCACATAATTCTCAAAACAGTTATTTCATATAGGAAGAGACTCCTCTGATAGAGACCTCATCCGCCCGTCCCACGCAAGTGAATTTAAACTTAATCTTCCATTTGGGTAAAGCTTCCTGTCAAACAATGCGAAACGGCAATTAATAAAAATGATGAGTGACATTTTCATAGTTAAAAACATCCAAACAATGAATATTATTCTTTATCAAATGAGTAAAAAAGATCTTTGAAAAATTATTTGGAATACTCTTTCTTCCATTATGGGAAGACATAATAGCGACTTCTTTTCTAATGAAAAAAGTAAGTAGTAGTATTGGAAAGTTCAGTATTGGGGTGGGGTTGAAGGGTTATCAGATGGTCACTGCAAAATTCTGTTTAATTAAGGTACATGCCCTCTAAAGTCCTTATTTGAGACCTTTAATTTAACTGTCTGAGAACACTGTACATGTGACCTGAATAGAAGCTATAATTTACAAGTTCTATCTGCCTTCTCTAGAACACCTGCTGTGGGACAGATGCTATACAAGAAACTTTGTGTATATTGATCTTTATCTTCATATCTATCTGGAGAGAAGACTATTTAAGCCCAAGTAATGGATTAGGTGTTAGAAATGTAAAGTATTTCAATATAATCACAGAACCAGTGAATGATGTGAAGCTGAGAGACAGTCTCTGTCTCTTTTAGATTAAGTGAGCTTTCTCACTATGCAAAAATGGCCTTCCCTCCTCATTTTCAAAATCCTGCTGACCACCAAGCTGCATCAAAAAGGTATTTTAGTTAAAGGGAGACATATGACACATGGAAATATATTAACCACAATTTGAGAAAATTAAAATCAAATAATGAATTTTTGTGACTTTTCTATATAAAATTTATTTATGCATGCACTATCTATTGATATTAAAAGCCCATTTTAAGAATCAGTATTGAATTTGATATATTCAGTGTGAATTATGATTATTATATATGTATGATTTTATGTTTACATGCATATCAAAAGTAGTAATAGTATTTTTTCTTTAACAGCAGTCATTCAACAGAGTGGATGCTTTTACTTTACATTTATACATTTCAAAACATAAATTATTTAAGTTGAAATTTTCACATTTTATTTTATCATGTATACTGATCACTGTTATTTGAGATAAAATTTCACATAGTAAGTGGTTGCATTCCTGTTGTTGAAGTAATATCATAATGAATTCTCTCTGATACATATAGTCAGTTATCGACAGTTTTGCTTAGTGTTTTATAGGGAAGAAACTAAGGTGGGGTGCCTAGGTTAGACTGAACATTTTGACATCAAGTCATGATTTTTTAGGTAGCTAAATTCTCTTTTTCAAATGTCATAGCATAAAGATTATAATTATAATCTTAATGCCTAATTTGAAATTGGGAAATACTTTGGGGTGCCTGGGTGGCTCAGTCAGTTGAGCGTCCTACTTCCACTTAGGTCATGATCTTGTGGTTGTCAAGAGCCCACGTTGGGCTCTGTGCTGACAGCTCAGAGTCTGGAGCCTGCTTCCTATTCTGTGTGTGTCTCTCTCTGCCCCTCCCCCACTCATGCTCTCTCTCTGTCTCTAAAATAAAATAAACATTAAATTTTTTTAATTGGGAAATACTTATATAATTGAAAGATTTTACTCATTAGTGGTTAGCACATGACAATTTCAAAAGTCGTTCTGTACAAATTGGATCATTAATTATAATTTGTTATAATTTATTTAATCTTATATGAATATATTCTTTCCTAGAATTCTTTTTTCCCTAAATGTCTCTATGTAGACATTAATTCATGATGGTTTTGCAAAAATGGAAAAAAAATAATTGTTTTCCCCTAGCTCATAATATTTTAGCATCTTTTTTTTTCAATGTAGGAGATATTTGAAAAATTGAGGTACATTTAGGGAAAGAATTCCTGTGATTCTCAACATTCTGAGCTACTTATTTGAAGAAAAATTTGGCCATAGAGCTTCTTCAATAGCAGGCTGATTACCTACCTAGATTTTTATTTATAGTATAAGCAGGTAAAACATGTTTTATTAATTAACTTTTTATTACTTTTCTATTTTATTTATATGATTATCTTTCTTCTGTTGATTTATATACAAATAAAATTGGATGTCTTTATGACACCTAATGAAACAAAACTATATCTATATTTAAATAATTTTTGATGTGATAGCAAAGCTTTTATGACCTACTTGTGATATGGCAAAGTTGTTTGGTAAATTATTTTTAAAAATAAAATTAATAATTTTAAATAAATACTTTTTAGTTTGGAGATACCTATTTATCTATGTAGATATAGATACGTATGGATAAAGATATAGAAATACATACAGATATAAGTAGATATTATAGAACCAAATACCTAACATTAATTGACTGCTTTCTCTGTGACATACTCTTTTTTAATTTCCACATTTTAAATAATTCCAATTTCGTAAAATGTCTCCTACTACTTTAAGTGTCTACAAACACTGCATATGCAGATGTTTTATATGTTATTTAGCCTGTCCCAACCATTACAGGCTATTTTAATATTTGAGGATTATAAATAGTGTTTTGGTGAATTGATGTAAGATACCTTTATACACAAACATTTCTCCTATTCCAATAAAGTTTTAGAATTGCTGGTGTCCTATAATCTTTTGAATTTGAATCTGTGGCAGTCATATTCAGAGTATTTTTATTATTTTATACTACCGTGTAGAATAGAATTTAGAATGAATGGATTGAATATGGAAGCTCCTGGTGTTGTCCTAGATATCACTGATTACACACGCACATATACACAAGTTTTGCACACAGAATACTTTTTAGCTGAAATAATCTCATCCTTTGAATTATAATGCCTGTTTTACTTCTATTCCAGGGTAGATAGAGGCTCAAATAAGATATATATGTAAAAGTATTTTTGAAGAGTAAAATGCAAAATTTAACATGCAATGTTTTTATAAAACATATACAAGCAGCCATTGCTTAACTATCTGAGAAATATTTGTGATAGTCATTTAACTGATGTGTTTACTTAATAAATACTTACTAAGCACTTAGGTAGATCTGGCCCCATGCTGGATATTTAGAGTATAGTGGTAAGAGGGAAAAGAAAAAAAAAAAAAAAAAAAAGACAGTTTGCCCTCTTGAATTTAGAATCAAATTAACCAAGTATCTGATAGTTCAGATTTATAATGCTATAAGCTTTTTATTGATGAAATTGCCTTTTGTGTGATAGGAAAAACTGATGAGAAACTCTTTAGCTTTTAATGGATGACAAAAAAATACCTTCATATATTGTGTCCTTGCGATGCCTCTTTAAAGAGAGGGTGTATGGCCACAGATTAGAGAAGGCCGAAAACACAAATCTTAGATCAAAGTGGTATTTTTTTATTTTAAAAGTTCTTATTGTGCATTTAATATTGTCCTGGAAAAATGATTGATATTGTTTCCTAACTTTGAGTTGAATTCTACATAGTCATTGTGCTTTAAATGAGCAGGTTTAAAATTTGAATATAGCTTGGACATTTATTTCAGAGAAAGCTTATTATCGTCCCTTTCCCATTTGTTTTTTAATCTGTGTTGTTATTACTATTTGAATTTACATGACTTGTTTTTTAAAATTTATTTATATTCAAGTTACTTAGCACACAGTATACGGTCTTGGTCTCCAGAGTAGATCCCAGGATTCATCACTTCCATGTAACACCCAGTGCTCTTCCCAACAAGTGCCCTCCTCAATGCCCATCACCCATTTAACCCATCCTCCCCACCTCCCTCTAGCAGCCCTCAGTTTGTTCTTTGTGTTTGAGTCTCTTATGGTTTGCCGCACTGTTTCTATCTTGTTTCTCCTTCCCTTCCCCTATGTTCATCTGTTGTGTTTCTCAAATTCCACATATGAGTGAAATTATATGATATTTTTCTTTCTGTGTTTGACTTATTTCACTTAGCATAACACATTCTAGCTTGATCCGTGTTGTTGCAAATGACGAGATGCATTCTTCTGTATCTCTAAGTAATATCCTGTTGTGTATGTATGTATATATATATATATATATATATATAGAGAGAGAGAGAGAGAGAGAGAGAGAGCGCGCACCACTTCTTTATTCATTGACCAGTCTATGGACATTTGGGCTCTTTTAATAATTTGGCTATTGTTGATGGCACTGCTATAAACATTGGGGTGCATGTGCCCCTTCTAATCAACATGACTCATTAAGGCCACCTAAGAAGTTAAAAAATTAGGGTGATCCAGGAATAATTTGGGAATTTGACATTTCTGAGCCTTTGGCCTTCTCTTCTCAGGAGGAACTTTTCCAGAAGATTTTTCAATATTATTTACAATAAAACCCAAAAAAGGAATTCAGTCTTTCCTTTTATCTATATATAATGAGCATGGTATTCAGCAAGTTGGTGTTGAGGTTGGGAGATCACCTGTTTTCCTGTTTGAAGACCACACTGGAAAACCTGCCCCTGAAGACTATCCCCTCTTCAGAACCGTTAACATCGCTGACGGGAAGTAAGTAACACAATAATTCAATGTTTTCACCATGTTGAAAGCAATTATTTCATTTAACCATTCAACAAATATTCATAAAGTATGAAGCAGTTTTTTCTAGAGATTAGAGATACGGCAATGAACAAAACAATAAAATACCTAATTGCACATAGTTTCTTTTACAGTCTGGGTAGACAACGAGGAAGATAAGAGATGGTGGTGGAGGGTGCAATTTTAAGGATTGAGATCAGGGAAAATCTCACTAAGAAGGTGACTGGTGAAGAATCTGGGGTGCATGCCTTGCTAATAGTATATACTATTATATACTAACTAATAGTATACTAACTAATTATACTAACTAATAGTATATACTATTCCAGGAGGAGGGGAAGCAAATACACAGCCTCTGATTCCAGGTGTGGCTGATTTGTCTAAGCAATGTCAAGGATATCCACGTGGCAGGAGCAGAGTGGGATGATGAGGATGAGCCATGGGAGGCCAAATGGTATAACACTTTGTCGATGGGTCTAACACTTTGGGTTCTATCTTGAGTGACATGGGAAGTCACTGTAGACTTTTTGAGCAGAGGAATGACCTGACTTGACCTGCCTTTTTTTCAAGCATGTTAATATTGACAATCATAAGAAGTTTTCATAATGCTTGATATGGGCTATGTACTGTTTGAAGCACTTTATACGTAGTCAACTCATTTAATTTTCACAACTCTTTGAAGAAAATAATGTTAATAAACCCATTTTACAGAATAGGGGACCAAGGCACAGAAAGTGTAAGTAACTTGCCTGAGATCATATATTTTCAAAGTGGCGGAGGTAGTTAGACTTGATAGTAACCATCATACTCTTCTGAAAATCATCCTGAATTCTGAATTCTGCATTGTGAACATTGCCTTTCACTTAGGGAACAGCTAAATACAAATAAATGTTTGCTAAATTTACTTGGCATTTTATTGCTGAATCTAGGATTCTAAAATTAGCCTGATCTGAAATATGACATTTAGTCATAAATGTAGGAAGGAAATGGCCATGCAGATGAAAAAAAAATCCACGCTCAATGTATCTTTGTCAGGACCATGGAGAAAACTTCATCTTTGTAGCAGGAAAAACTAGGCTTTTATGAGGAATTTAAATACTATCCTTAATAATGAATATGAAAAGTGATGCTATGACAATAAATCAGGGTAAGGAATTTAAGGGGATGGTGTTTTCAAAAAAGCATCTCTTTGATATTGTTGCACTAAGCAAAGTCATGTTGAAAGTGAAGGAGTGAGCCATGTGGGGATAGGGAGGAAGAGCACTTCTGGCTGAGTGAAGAACATGTGCAAAGGACCAGCAATGTGGCTGGAGTGTAGGGAGTGAGAAAGCAAAAGTTGGGCGTGAGGTCGACGGGCCAGAGGACACTCCTGTGAGGCAGAGTAAGGACTTCAGCTTTACTGGGAATAATACCTTGTTTTTAGCAAGGAGACTTTATCTGACTTGTGTTTTAAAATGGTCACTACACAGTTGCATGACAGTGGAAGCCGAGACCATTAAGGAGTCTAGATGAGAGAGCTTCTAGATTGGGTAGTTGAGACACACTGGATTCTGTATATACACTGAATAAAAGATTTTCTGATGATGTGAATGTACTGTGTACAAAAAAGAGAATAATTAAGAATGGTTTCATATTTTGATAATTACATATGATACCATGATTATGACATATCACTATTATCAGAGCTGAAATTAATCAACAATGAGGTCAAGTTTAGAGTCCTAATCAACTTTTAACAATTGAATTCATTTTTATTTTCTGTTAATGAAAAGCACATACTTACAATAGTGGAGATGGTTTAAGTTAAGACACAGGCTTCTTGGCAGAAATATGTGTAAATTTTACTCTCACAGTATTAAGTGGCTCCAAAATAAATCTTTGCTTGATTCAAACTAAGCAGACGCCTATGCTAGTTGAATGTGCTATGGAAAGACCAAAGATTAAGTGTATATGGAAATATACTTGGTCCTCATCAGTAGCCATGCCAAGTCACATGAAACAGACATTTTAGGAAGGCTCCTGCAACTTTTTAGGTACTTTATTTTATGGATGTAGTCCTAGACACTTCTGCAATATTAATCTAGCGTTTTTCATTTGGAAAAAAATATATAAACCAGAGTGGTTTGCAAAATCCAAATGACGTTCACTCAGTGGTTTATGTTAGCACCAGATAGTGTTAATAAAACCCACCATTTTATAGTAAGATTAGGGTATATATGTTTCCACAGAGCTGGCCATGTCTACCCCCTAAGCCTGTCATCGCTGCCCTGAATTAGCTGGAGCAGTAGCTTCAGAGTGAATTGAGACTCTCATTCCACACATGCATTGACTATGCTTTCTTTCAGTGTTCCCACTTCCTGCCAACCCTGGAAAGAAGGAGAGATATTGTGTCTCAGTTTTGGATCCTGCCCACAGTAGTGATCTATAACTGTCTTGAAATTAAAGTGGAAAAAGAAAACGAAAGCACTTGAAATAAATGTGAATAAAGACAGAGAAGCACATTGTGTTTTACAATTAGAACGTTCAGTCGTTCCAGATGGAGCAGTCATTCAATAAGTAGACATACCCTTTTACAGTTCATCTCAGGGGATCTCTAGAGCAAAAACAGAACAAAAAAATTAAGTGGAATTCCTTTTGGAAGAAAACATTTACGTACATAGAAACTATTACTTACCTCATGTCCCACCCCTGATCTATCACATATACTCATCAGGACATGGTGAGATTAAGCTTTTGTTGCAACAACACAAAGTGTAGCAAAGGATGGTCACTTCCTTATCAGCATAGACAGCCACCCCTGGTGTACATTTTATACCACTTGTACCCTTTTTAGTATCTAGCACTATTCTGGGTAAACAGTAAGTCGTCACCTATTAACTGATTGATTAATAAATGAGCCTACTTTTTGTACATTTTCAGCTCACTTTCACAATTTGAAATACATTGTATTTTAAAATGAGTAATGGTGTGGCAACAACATCTTTGAAGCTTACAAAGGAATTGGCTTTTTTAGGTGGCATCGGGTTGCAATTAGCGTGGAGAAGAAGACTGTGACAATGATTGTTGATTGTAAGAAGAAAACCACAAAACCACTTGATAGAAGTGAGAGAGCAATCGTTGACACCAATGGAATCACGGTTTTTGGAACCAGGATTTTGGATGAAGAAGTTTTTGAGGTAAAAATAAATCAAACGTTATTTGAAGCTGAATATTATTAAATCAGATGAATTGAGCTAATAACTGTAACAATCAATATATGCTATAAAGCAAAGTTGAAAACGAAAGGATGACCTACTTTCTTCCCCTGTGGGTATAGTGGTGATGTTTTCTATTGTTCCGTAAGAGAATGAGTACACAATGATGGCTGTAACGACTGGGAAACATTACAGAGATTGGTTGATTTGAACACAGGCATGCTTTTCTCTTGGGAAGGGCAAATGGCTTTACTTTTGGTACTTTGTATTATTTTCCTTGGAGAAAAGAACATTTTCTTTGCTTCCTTCTCTGGGAGATTAATTTAAGGAAATGTACAAGTCAGATATTTTGCTTTTCTCTGTTCTTCTAATGTTTCTAAGATATAAAATAGAGATCATATTGCAAAAGCTGAACTTAGATCTTTAAAACCACTTTTTAAATAATGTCAAGGTCATAGTAAAAAGTTTTCTTCCAATTATATTTCACCAATTATGGTAATTACATTCTTTCTTTTAATTCTTCAATCATTGGATCTGGTAATGCATGCTTTAATTTTCATTGAGTCAATTATTAACATTACAAACACACTGAGTCCTGATCCCACAAAAGGATGCACTCCTGAGACATCATTCAGTACTCTGATCATTGTTTTTATCCAGTTTCTGAGTAATTTATATTTCAAAGTGTAATAAAGTAAAGTTCTGTGATATATAACAGATTAATAGACAAGGTTTACACAGAAGATTTTCTGTATTTGGATATACACACAGACAATGTGTATTTTCATAGAAAGAACAACATACACTCTGAGTGTCAGTAGAATGTTGCATTCCTGTACTTCTATACATAACCTATGGCATAATTTTAAATATAATTAACATTTATGACACTTTCAGGTTAATTGAGATTCTGTTTGTTTCTGATTTTTCTCTACTTGTAGGTACCTAAGTCTTTGACTCCAAACAAAATGTTTTAACACATTATATCATACTAAATTAAATGATAAACTCATTCAGGCAATATATAATAATATAGTCGCAGATCTTCCAATATCATCTATTGATTGCATACAAATGATAATGAATATTTATTTATTAGATAAATATTATAAACAAATTAACTTAATTTCTAGTCTCGCAAAGTTCTATTTTGAAATTAAACTACCTATGAACATCAGTTTCACGGGCTAAATTTATTTTTGTAATACACACAACCTTATTTTCCAGGAACATAAGTAATACGGACAAAGTATATCAGTGGATGGTTTCATTTCATATATTAGTTTAGTCTATTGTTATACATAGTTACAGAGTCTATGAAACTTAAAGCAATGGAAATTAAGAGTAAATTTTGTTCATCATAAGTGATAAGAATATACACAGAAATACAAAAGAGGGGTGCCTGGGTAGCTCAGTTGGTTAAGCGTTTGACTCTTGATTTCGGCTCGGGTCATGATCTCACATTTTGTGAATTCGAGCTCCACATTGGGCTCTGTGCTGACAGTGCAGAGCCTACTTGGGATTCTCTTTCTCTCCCTCTTCTCTGCCTCTCCCCTGCTCTCTCTCTCTCTCTCTCTCTCTCTCAAATAAAAAAGTAAATAAATTTTAAAAAATTAAAAAAAAAGAAATACAGAAGACAAAAAATATAAATATGTTATATAAATAAGAATATAAATAAAACACGTATATTAATACATATCAATTATTAATATTCTCAAAATTTACTGCCCTGAAAGATATTTGTTATATGTACATGTTGATTATGTCTCTTTTTCATACAGCTCTTCCCCTCTTACTCCTGAATCCCCACATACAGACTATACACCCCTTTCTTTGCCATACACTACATTCATACTCACTGGGGTCCAGTTTAGTTTTTTTTTTTTTTTTTTAATTTTTTTTTTTCCAACGTTTTTTTATTTTATTTTTGGGACAGAGAGAGACAGAGCATGAACAGGGGAGGGGCAGAGAGAGAGGGAGACACAGAATTGGAAACAGGCTCCAGGCTCCGAGCCATCAGCCCAGAGCCTGACGCGGGGCTCGAACTCACGGACCGCGAGATCGTGACCTGGCTGAAGTCGGACGCTTAACCGACTGCGCCACCCAGGCGCCCCCAGTTTAGTTTTTGAATTAGGGTTTTAGGCTATCATAATATGTTCTTTTTTTCAAAATAAATAATTGAACCTGATGTTGCATCTTTTAAAATATGTAATAATAGCCTCTGTGTTTCATAAGCTGATTACAGTATCAACTCCTAAAATACATGAAAATGATTTCCGTGTTTTCACTACTTCTAACCAAACTACCTCTGGTCAAGAGGGCCTCTAGTAAATTACCAAAGACAGATGTACTAGAAGCAAAGATTATTATATATTATTTAATTAATTCTTAATTTTCTAATCCATAATCTACAATATAAATCCTGGAGTAACTCCAGCTGTTTATTTGGAGAAACTGCTAAACTACTAAGAAGAATAATTTTTAAAACACTCATTAGTGAATTCTTTAGGCGTGTGATAGTGAGTAGTGAAAATAAGTTTATTATGCAGCTTTGCATCTTGGAGTTTCATGAAACACTGTGGAGCTTTAAAAAGAATATTTATTTAAAATATCAAATATAAGAAGATGTGGTATATATACATACAATGGAGTATTACTTGCAATCAAAAAGAATGAAATCTTGCCATTTGCAACTCTGTGGGTGGAACTAGAGGGTATTATGCTAAGCGAAATTAGTCAGAGAAAGACAAATATCATATGACTTCACTCATATGTGGAATTTAAGATACAAAACAGATGAACATAAGGGAAGGGAAGCAAAAATAATATAAAAACAGGGAGGAAGACAAATCATAAGAGACTCTTAAATATGGAGAACAGAGGGTTACTAGAGGGGTTGTGGGAGGGGGGTTGGGCTAAATGGGTAAGGAGCATTAAGGAATCTACTCCTGAAATCATTGTTGCACTATATGCTAACTAACTTGGATATAAAATATAAAAAAAATAAATTATAGAAAGTAAAATAAATTAAAATAAATAAAATATCTAGTATAAAAATATAAAAATGACTTTTATTTCATATGAAGTACAATTAGTTTTTAAAAAGTAAATAAATGCAGATACTTCACTATAAGGTTTATCATTATCACTATATCCAAAGTCATTATACATAAAATTCAACTTTTGATTCCGAAATTGTGTTATTGTGTGGGTATATAAATTTCAAAAGCAATTTAGTCTTCCCAACTTGAAAAAAGAATATGAAGAAAAGAAGTAATTCAAACACAGATTTTTAAATCAGAATAAAACTTTCTGACTCCTTTTATGAAATTAGTTCGTCTTATCTGAATATGATGTTAATATATCATTCTCTAAAAATTTACTCAAATACCTTTATTTTCATTTTGTTTTACATTATGGTATCTGTCTAGACTTTTGAATCTCTACCACTGAATGTGTAGAAGTTAAACTAAAACAATAAGAGATGGGAATGGGACCACGCATGCATATTCTAGTGTTTGATAAACAGTTGTATTGGTGAGATGATATAAAAACATTCGTGAGTTATTATTCTGAAAACTGGAAATGTCATTTCTTTGGAAACAGTATCATTCCAATTTAGATGCAAATTTGTTTATTATATAATTTCATCTCTGTCATCCCTACATTACCCTACATTTATGGAATTGTACTGGTATGGAAAAAATGCTAAACATGGCCTTACTTGAACTGCAGTCTGAAGATACTTAAGAATTCAACATTAAACAGATAAAAGCAAACCCGATTTTTTTAAAGTATGACGAATTAGTTTATATGGAAATGCCAAAATGAATATATAGAGTCATCATTCAGATTATATAATTTCAGCATAGTGGAGTGAATATAAAAATTGACTATGGAATCAGAAAAATCTGATTTTGAATCTCACAATAGCTTAATTATATTTCTCTATGTAATTATGTAAATTTTAATTTCTTATTCTTCAAATGGGAATAGTAATGTAATCTGTCTATAAGTATATATTTTAAAAAATGAGCTCATGTATGTAAAGTACTTAAAATACTAGTATTAATTATACATGTATATGGTTGTATATTATGTACGTATGGGTAACTTAATTATGTATTACTATGTAGTTTTCTTAATAATAATGTATTAATTACTTATATTTAAAATCATCTTACAACTATGACATGTCAAACATTCTTTTAAGTTTATTTATTTCTTTTGAGAGAAAGCAAGCTTGAGTGGGGAAGGGGTAGAGAGAGAGAGGGGGAGAGAGAGAATCTCAAGCAGGCTCTGCACCATCATGAGTTCTATGTGGGGCTCAAACCCATGAACTGTGAGATGATGACCTGAGCCAAAATCAAGAGTTCAACGCTGAACTGACTGAGCCATTCAGCACCCCAACATGTCAAATATTCTTATACATTTTTGATGGGGGTGAGCAACAGGGACCCATATATCAGTCAAAGGTTTTAAGTGGTCTTTTTGTCTTGTAAATGAAGTACTTGAATAGGTCCTGGGTTACTGCTTGTTTACAAGCTGTCCTGCGGGGATTAGATAAATTTTCCCTCCTGAAACAGGTAGCATCTAGGTATAGACCTTAGTAAGCAAAACGTGGTCTGGGTAGATGAATACTTTCAAACAGACATAAAATATCCAGCCAACCCTAATCCACAGCCTTTTGGGGTTTTGTTTTGTTTTGTTTGTTTTGTTTTTTCCTAGCTTGATAATACACTTCAAAGATGTGTGGAAAGCTGAATTAGAAAAATAACTACATTGCCTGTATTCACTATCAATAAAATTACTTTTGTAGTCTTTTTTTATTTTTAATTTTTTTAAATGTTTATTTTTGAGAGAGAGAGACAGAGTGCAAGGGGGGCCGGAAGGGCCAGAGGCAGAGGGAGACGCACAATCCAAAGCAGGCTCCAGGCGCTGAGCTGTCAGCATAGAGCCCAACACGTGGCTCGAAGTGATGAACTGTGAGATCATGACCTGAGCCAAAGTTGGACGCTTAACTGACTGAGCCACCCAGGCGCCCCTACTTTTGTAGTCTTTTAAACAGGAATTTTCTTAACTAAATATCAAATTATAGCCATTATAACTCAAGTTTTCAAAGCATTTCTATTTCAATCTTTTTTCTTTTTTAATGATCAAAGCAGGTTATTACAAGTCTTTTTTATTTTTAATAGTCTTCTATCTTTGGGCAGATTATTTCTTTCTTTTGAAGCAATGAGAAGAATATAATGACAATTTAAGTGGAAAAACTTGTTGATGAAATTTTTCATTTTTTCAAACTTCTCAGAAAAAATTTTAGCATTCAGTTTTCTTGGGAGAAATCAATGAATAATAATTTATATAAGCTACACAATTTCAGTGGTTTTATGAGGCCAGAAAACCTACCTTAAAGTAATAATAGCCATCTCAAATATTCCAGTAAGAATTTGATTACTGCTTTATGATGCCTGTGTATCTTTTTACTACATATATTTTCCAATATATATGCTTTTTAAAAACTTATGTCGGGGGGTGTCTGGGTGGCCCAGTCAGTTAAGTGTACTACTCTTGATTTCTGAGTTCAAGCCCAGCATCAGGCTTTGTGCTGACAGCGTGGGGCCTGCTTGGGATTCTCTGAATCCCTCTCTCTCTCTGACTCTCTCAAAAATAAATAAACAAACATTAAAAAAAACCCAAAATTAAATTAAGTTTCATTAAAAAAATTACGTTGGTAGACATGGTTTTCCTATAGAGTGACATAACAGGATGAGGTAGCTTTCCTATTTGTCTACCTTTCCCAGTATATATACATTTAGCTCATTGCATCTGAGATTTTTAAACTCTATTTATTGAGATATAACTGAAGTATAATAAACCACAAATATTAAAAGTGTACATTTGATCATGGTCTACATTTACACCTCCTATGAAACCATCATAATCAAGAAAATAAACATAGCCATCACACCCAAAAGTTTCCTCCTGCACTTTTATAATCCATCTCTTCTCCTCCCCTAACCCCAGGCAATCACTAATTTGCTTTTTTATCACTATAGCTTATTTATTTTTCTAACATTTTCATAAACAGAATGATACTGAGTATACTGTCTTTAGCTTGGCTTTTATCACTCAGCATAATGTCTTGGAGGCTTATCCATGTATCATATATTTCATTTTTTTTGCCTTTTTAAAAATTGCTGAGCAGTATTACAGTGTATGAATAAACCACAGTTTGTTCATGCATTCATCCTGTTGGTGGGCATTTGGATCATTTCCCGATTTTGGCTTCTACATATAAGGCTGCCATGAACATTCATGTACAAATTTTGTGTGGGCATTTTTTTTTGTTTGTCTTTAAAAAAAATTTTTTTTAATGTTTATTTATTTCTGAGACAGAGAGAGAGAGACAGAGCATGAGTGGGGGAGGGGCAGAGAGAAAGGGAGACACAGAATCCGAAGCAGGCTCCAGGCTCTGAGCTGTCAGCACAGAGCCTGACTGGAGCCTCGAACTCACAGACCACAAGATCAGGACCTGAGCTGAAGTTGGTCGCTCAACCGACTGAGCCACCCAGGCGCCCCTGTTTGCCTAACTTGAATACCTAGAAATGGAATTCTGGGTTATTTGGTAGGTGCATATTTACTTTTCAAAAACCAAAGAAAGTGTTGAACTGCATTTCAAAGTGTCATTAATCATTTTACATTCCCTCTCACAGTGAATGAAAGTTCCAGTTGTTCTTTATCCTTGCCAACCTTTGATATGGTTATTCTTTTAGATTTTAGCCATTCCCAGTGGTTGTGTAGTAGTATTCATTGTGGTATTAATTTATATTTAATAATATTAATTAAATAACTGATAATGTCAAGCACTTTTTAGGTTTTCATTGGCAATTTCTGCATCTTTGTGAAGTGTCTTTTGCCCATTAAAAAGTGCTGCTATATTTTGATTATGGACTGTTATTTATTTTTTTATAAACCCTTAATAGTTTGTTTGATAGAGATTTACAAATACTTTCCTAGCATATGTCTTACCTTTTTATTTCATTAATAGTGCGTTTTAATTTAAAGAGTGAATGCTTTTCATTTTTATAAAGTTTAATTTGTCAATTTTGTGATTATGTTTTACATGTTTCGTGTTCTAAGAGATCTTTAAATTTTTTTTAATGTTTATTATTTGTGTGTGAGAGAGAGAGAGAGAGAGAGAGAGAGAGAACGAGCAGGGGAGGGGCAGAGAAAGAGGGAGACCCAGAATCTGAAGCAGGCTCCAGGCTCTGAATTGTCAGTACAGAGCCCAATGCGGGGGCTCGAACTCACAGACCACAAGATCATGACCTGAGCTGAAGTCTGCTGCTTAACCGACTGAGCCACCCAGGTGCCCTACACCCAGGTGTAGATCTTTATCTACAGCAAGATAATAAGAATTTTCTCCTGCTATCAAACATACTGTAGTGTTAGGTTTTACACGAAAGTCATGCCTCATTCTGAGTTAATATTTGTGTATGATGTGAGGTAAAGGCCAATGTTGATTGTAGACAAGGATATCTAGTTCATCCTTTATAAAAAATACTTTCCTTTCATTCGTTGGATTGCCTTGGCTTCTATGTCAGAAATCATATGTAGTAATACATATGAGTAGATTTATTACTGAACTATTTATTATCCTATTCCATTGATTTGTCTATCTTTTCACTAACACCAAACTATCTTGATTACTATAGTTTGATATAAAGTTTTGATATTAGGTGAGGTAACTGCTCTTACTTTTTATCCTTTATGCGTGTTGCTTTAGTAGTTTTAGGTTATTTACATTCTATATAAATTTTGGAATAAGCTTGTTGAATTCTAAAATAAAATTGGGTTTTTAGTTAAATAAAATTTGGTTTTAATTGGAATTTCATTTAAGCTATAGATCAAAATGAAGAGAATCAAACTAACAAACATTAAGTTTTCCATTTCCTGAATATGGTATAATTTTCCATTTATCTTGTTCTTCTTTAATTCCTCTCACAATGTTTCCTAGTTTTCAGTGAAGATGTCTGTTTTCCTCTGAAAATAAACATGATATGATCTCATTCCATGTAGATTTGTTGACAATTATTTTATGACCCAGCATGTAGTCTATCTTGGTGAATGGAACACATGCCCTTAAAAAGAAAGTGTGTCCTGAAACTTTTGGATTGAGTGTTTTATACTTTTAATAGATATTTTAAAGTCTATAAAGAGTTTTCATATCTGGGTTATATGAGTTGGCATATATTATCTGAGTTGGAATAATGGAAATTATTCATTAATACACTTTGTTTTTTAGAGTTGTTATAGGTTCAGAGAAAAACTGACCAGAACTTAGAGGGTTTCCGTATATCCTTATGCTAGTGCATGAGTGTGCACACACATGCATACCCAGCCTCTTCTACTATTAACATCCCCACCAAACCAATACATTTGTTGCAATGTGTGAACCTGCACCGACATGTCATTATCAACCAAAGTCAATAGTTTATATTAGGGATCACCCTTGGTGTTGTACATTCTATAGATCTTGGCTAATGTATCATGACATGTATTCACCAATGCAGTATCTTATGAAATATTTTCATGCCCCCCAAATCTTCTGTGCTCTCCCTATTCATCCCTCCTTCTCTTCTAAATCCTGACAACCACGAATCTTGTTAAAGTTTCCATAGTTTTGCCTTTTCCAAAATGTCATAAAGATGGAATCATACAGTTGTAGTCTTTTCAGGTTGACTTCTTTCACTTAATAGTATGCATTTATGTTTCCTCTATATACTTCATGGCATGATAGCTCATTTCTTTTTAGTGCTCAGTAGTATTCTGTTGTCTGAATGTTACACAATTAATTTATCCATTCATCTACTGAAGCATATCTTGGTTGCTTTCAAGTTTTTGATAATTATGAATAAAGCTTCTATAAACATGTATATGCAGGTTTTTGTGCAGACATGGTTTTCAACTCCATTGGGTAAATGCCAAAAAGTATGATTGCTGATACAGTAAGAATATGTTTACTTTTGTAAACAACTGCCACACTGTCTTCCAGAAGAGCTATGCCATTTTGCATTCCCAGCAGCAGTGAATGAAAATTCCTGTTGTTCAACATTTGGATATTGGCCATTAAAATAGGCATGAGGAGGCTCCTGAGTGGCTTAGTTGGTTAAGCATCGGACCTCAGCTCAGGTCATAATATCGTGGTTCATGAGTTTGAGCCCTGCAATGGGCTCTGTGTTAATAGCTCAGAGCCTGGAGCCTGCTTTAGTTTCTGTGTCTGTCTCTCTGCCCTTCCCCTGCTCATACTCTGTCTCTCAAAATTGAATAAACATTTAAAAATTTTTTTTAAAAATGCATGTGGTAGTATGTCACTGTTTTAGTGTACATTTCCCTGATGACATGTTGAACATCTTTTCATATGCTTACATGTTGAACATCTTTTCATATGCTTACATGTAATCTGTGTGTGTTTGGTAAGTTGTCTGTTAAGGTCTTCTTCCCATTATTTATTTATTTATTTATTTATTTATTTATTTTAGTTTAGTTTTGTTTTTTACAAATATAAAGGAAATTTATTTCTTTACACAAAATGAGATTATTCTATATGCATTGTTCTGCAACTTGCTTTTATCACTTAATAAAATATCATGGATAGTAGTGTAACCTTTTTTTTTAATGTTTTATTTTTTATTTTTTTAAATTTACATCCAAATTAGTTAGCATATAGTGCAACAATGATTTCAGGAGTAGATTCCTTAGTGCTCCTTACACATTTAGCCCATCCCCGCCCCCCCACAGAACCTCCAGTAACCCTCAGTTTGTTCTCCATATTTATGAGTTTCTTCTGTTTTGTCCCTCTCCCTGTTTTTATATCATTTTTGTTTCCCTTCCCTTATGTTCATCTGTTTTGTCTCTTATAGTCCTCATATGAGTGAAGTCATATGATATTTGTCTTTCTGTGACTGACTAATTTCACTTAGCATAATACCCTCCAGTTCCATCCACGTAGTTGCAAATGGCAATCTTTTTGATTGCCAAGTAATACTCCATTGTATATATATACCACACCTTCTTTATCCATTCATTCATCGATGGACATTTGGGCTCTTTCCATACTTTGGCTATTGTTGATATGCTGCTATAAACATGAGGGTGCATATGTCCCTTCGAAACAGCACATCTGTATCCCTTGGATAAATGCCTAGTAGTACCATTGCTGGGTTGTAGGGTAGTTCTATTTTTAGTTTTTTGAGGAAACTCCGTGCTGTTTTCCAGATTGGCTGCACCAGCTTGCATTCCCACCAACAATGCAAAAGAGATCCTCTTTCTCTGCATCCTTGCCAACATCTGTTGTTGCCTGAGTTGTTCATGTTAGTCATTCTGACAGGTGTAAGGTGGTTCTCATTGTGGTTTTGATTTGTATTTGCCTGATGATGAGTGATGTTGAGCATTATTTCATGTGTCAGATGGCATTCTTCTTTGGAGAAGTGTTTATTCATGTCTTTTGCCCATTTCTTCCCTGGATTATTTGTTTTTTGGATGTTTAGTTTGATAGGTTCTTTATAGATTTTGGATACTAACCCTTTATCTGATATGTCATTTGTAAATACCTTCTCCCATTTTGTTGGTGGCCTTTTAGTTTTGCTGATTGTTTCCTTTGCTGCGCAGAAGCTTTTTATTTTGTTGAGGTCCCAGTAGTTCATTTTTCCTTTTGTTTCCCTTGCCTGCGGAGACGTGTTGAGTAAGAAGTTGCTACGGGCAAGGTCAAAGAAGTTTTTGCCTGCTTTCTCCTTGAGGATTTTGATGGCTTCCTGTCTTACATTGAGGTCTTTCATCCATTTTTAGTTTATTTTTGTGTACAATGTAAGAAAGTGGTCCAGGTTCATTCTTCTGCATGTCGCTGTCCAGTTTTCCCAGCACCACTTGCTGAAGAGACTGTCTTTATTCCATTGGATATTCTTTCCTGCTTTGTCCAAGATTAGTTGGCCATACGTTTGTGGGTCCATTTCTGGGTTCTCTATTCTGTTCCATTGATCTGAGTGTCTGTTCTTGTGCCAGTACCATACTGTCTTGATGATTACAGCATTGTAGTAAAGCTTGAAGTCTGGGATTGTGATGCCTCCTGCTTTGGTTTTCTTTTTCAAGATTGCTTTGGCTATTCGGATATTTTCTGGTTCCACACAAATTTTAGGATTATTTGTTCTAGCTCAGTGAAGAATGCTGGTGTTATTTTGATAGAGATTGCGTTGAATATGTAGATTGCTTTGGGTAGTATCAATATTTTAACAATATTTGTTCTTCCTATCCAGGAGCATGGAATCTTTTTCCTTTTTTTTGTGTCTTCTTCAATTTCTTTCATAAGCTGTCTATAGTTTCCAACATATAGATTTTCCACCTTTTGGTTAGATTTATTCCTAGGTATTTTATGGTTATTTTGTGCAACTGTAAATGTGATCAATTCCTTGATTTCTCTTTCTGTCACTTCATTGTTGGTGTATAGGAATGCAACCGATTTCTGTGCATTGATTTTATATCCTGCAACATTGCTGAATTCATGAATCAATTCTAGCAGTTTTTTGTGGAATCTTTTGGGTTTTCCATATAGAGTATCATGTCATTTGCGAAGAGTGAAAGTTTGACCTCCTCCTGGCCGATTTGGATGCCTTTTATTTCTTTGTGTTGTCTGATTGCAGAGGCTAAGACTTCCAATACTATGTTGAATAACAGCAGCTAGAGTGGACATCCCTGACTTGTTCCTGACCTTAGGGGGAAAGCTGTCAGTTTTTCCCCATTAAGGATGATATTAGTGTTGGGTCGTTCATATATGACTTTCATGATCTCAAGGTATGTTCCTTCTATCCCTCCTTTCTTGAGGGTTTTTATCAAGAAAGGATGCTGTATTTTGTCAAATGCTTTCTCTGCATCTATTGAGAGGATCCTATGGTTCTTGTCCTTTCTTTTATTGATGTGATGAATCACGCTATGTTTTGTGGATATTGAACCAGCCCTGCATCCCAGGTATAAATCCCACTTGGTCGTGGTGAATAAGATTTTTTAATATATTGTTGGATCCAGTTAGCTAATATCTTGTTGAGGATTTTTGCTTCCATGTTCATCAGGGAAATTGGTCTATAGTTCTCCTTTTTAGTAGGGTCTCTGTCTGGTTTTGGAATCAAGGTAATGCTGGCTTCATAGAAAGAGTTTGGAAGTTTTCCTTCCATTTCTATTTTTTGGAACACCTTCAAGAGAATAGGTGTTAACTCTTCCTTAAATGTTTTTTGGAATTCCCCTGGAAAGCCATCTCGCCCTGGACTCTTGTTTTTTGGGAGTTTTTTGATTACTAATTCGATTTCCTTACTGGTTATTGGTCTGTTCAAATTTTGTATTTCTTCCTGTTTTAGTTTTGGTAGTGTGTATGTTTCTAGGAATTTGTCCATTTATCCAGATTGCCCATTTTATTGGCATATAATTGCTCATAATAGTCTTTATTATTGTTTGTATTTCTGCTGTGTTGGTTGTGATCTCTCTTCTTTCATTCTTGATTTTATTTATTTGGGTGCTTTCCTTTTTCTTTTTGATCAGACTGGCTAATGGTTTATCAATTTCGTTACTTCTTTCAAAGAACAAGCTTCTGGCTTCATTGCTCTATTCTACTGGGTTTTTTTTTTTTGTTTGTTTGTTTTTTGTTTTTTTTGTTTTTTTTGGTTTTGATAGCATTAATTTCTGCTCTAATCTTTATTATGTCCTGTCTTCTGCTGGGTTTGGATTTTATTTGCTGTTCTTTTTCCAGCTCTTTAAGGTGTAAGGTTAGGTTGTGTATCTGAGATCTTTCTTCCTTTTTTAGGAAGGCCTGGATTGCTATATGCTTTCCTATTAGGACTGCCTTTGCTGCATCCCAGAGGTTTTGGGTTGTGGTGTTACCATTTTCATTGACTTCCATGTACCTTTTAAATTCTTCTTTAACTGCTTAGTTAGTCCATTCATTCTTTAGTAGGATGTTCTTCAATCTCCAAGTATTTGTTACCTTTCCAAATTTTTTCTGTGGTTGATTTTAAGTTTCATAGTGTTGTGGTCTGAAAATATGCATGGTATGATCTCGATCTTTTTGTACTTACTGTGGGCTAATTTGTGTCCCAGTATATGGTCTATTCTGGAGAATGTTCCATGTGCACTGGAGAAGAATGTATATTCTGCTGCTTTAGGATGAAATGTTCTGAATATATCTGTTAAGTCCATCTGGTCCAGTGTGTCATTCAAAGCCATTGTTTCTTTGATGATTTTTTATTTAGGTGGTCTGTCCATTTCTGTGAGTGGGGTGTTGAAGTCTCCTACTATCATGGTATTACTATTGATGGATTTCTTTTTGTTTGTGATTAACTGATTTATATATTTGGGTTTTGCCACATTTGGTGCGTAAATGTTTACAATTGTTAGGTCTTCTTAGTGGATAGACCCCTTGATTATGATATAATGCCCTTCTGCATCTCTCGATACAGTCTTTATTTTAAAGTCTAGATTGTCTGATATAAGTATGGGTACTCTGGCTTTCTTTTCTTTACCATTAGCATGATGGATGGTTCTCCATCCCCTTATTTTCAACCTGCAGGTGTCTTTAGGTCTAAAGTGGGTCTCTTGTAAACAGCATATAGATGGATTTTATTTTCTTATCCATTCTGTTACTTTATGTCTTTTGATTGGAGTATTGAGTCCATTGATGTTTAGAGTACTGAAAGATATGAATTTATTGCCATTATGATGCTTGTAGAGTTGGAGTTTCTGGTGGTGTTCTCTGGTCCGTTCTAGTCTTTGTTGCTTTTGGTATTTGTATATATATACACGTATATATACATACATATATATACATGTATATATATGTGTGTATACATATACATATATACATATATACACACACACACATATATATACACACATATATACATACATATATATACATGTATATATGTGTGTGTATATATATATATTTGTATATATGTATATATATGTTTGTATATATGTATATATATATGTTTGTGTATATGTATGTATGTGTGTGTGTGTGTGTATATATATATATATATGTGTGTGTGTGTGTGTGTTTGTATATATGTATATATATATGTATATGTATATCCCCCTTAAAATTTTTTGCGGGTCTGGTTAGTGGTCACAAAATCCTTTAATTTTTGCTTGTATGGGAAACTTTTTATCTCTCCTTTATTTTGCATGACATCCTTGTTGGATAAACAATTCTTGGCTGCATATTTTTCTGATTCAGCACATCGAATACATCCTTCCACTCCTCTGGCCTGCCAAATTTCTGTGGATAAGTCTGCTGCAAACCTGATCTGTCTTCTCTTGTAGGTTAGGGCCTTTTTTCCCCTTGTTGCTTTCATGATTCTCTCCTTGCCTGAGTATTTTGTGAATTGGACTGTGATATACCTTGTTGATGGTCGGTTTTTGTTGAATCTAATGGGGGTCCTCTGTGCTTCCTGGACTTTGATGTCTGTGTCTTTCCCCAGGTTAGGAATGTTTTCTGCTATGATTTGCTCACATAACCCTTCTACCCTTATTTCTCTCTCTTCCTCCTCTGGGACACCTATGATTCTGATGTTGTTCCTTTTTAATGAGTCACTGATTTCTCTCATTCTTAATTTGTGCTCTTTTGCCTTCATCTCCCTCTTGTTTTCTGCTTCATTATTCTCTATAAGTTTGTCCTCTATATCACTGATTCTCTGTTCTGCCTCATCCATCCTTGCTGCCGCTGCATCCATCCATGATTGCAGCTCAGTTATAGCCTTTTTAACTTCATTCTGGCTATTTTTTACTTCTTGTGTCTCTGCAGAAAAGGATTCTAATCTATTTTTGACTCCAGCTAGTATTCTTACTATCGTGATTCTAAATTCTGGTTCAGACATCTTGCTTGTATCTGTGGTGGTTAAATCCCTGGCTGCCGTTTCTTTGTGCTCTTTCTTTTGGGGTGAATTCCTTCGTTTTGTCATTTTGAAGGGAAAAAAGGAATAAATGAGGTAGAAAAATTTTTAAAATTAAATTTAAAAAAACATTGAAATTGAAAAATTAAACACACACACACACACACACACACCCCTAATAAATGATGCTTGACCTAGGTGTGTTTTGGTCTGGGTTTTAAAAATGGTTTGACAGAGGAAAAAAAGGGGGAAAAAAAGGAAATCGTTTGAGAATTTGAAAAAATGAATACACTCAAGTATGTTAAAATGAAATGATGGGAGTAAAATAGAATGTGAAATAATTTACACAAAACAAAGAATATAGTAGAAAAAATTAAAGAAAAATATTTTTAGTAAAAATTAAAAATAAAAATGATTTTTTTCTCTTTATTGAAGAAAAAGAAAAAGTAAAAAGAAAAAAAAGAAAAAAAAGA
This sequence comes from Panthera tigris, assembly GCF_018350195.1. NCBI lineage: Eukaryota > Metazoa > Chordata > Mammalia > Carnivora > Felidae > Panthera > Panthera tigris. Next base: position 87,248,936 of record NC_056667.1, on the reverse strand, counting down.
AACCTGTTGAAAATTGAAAGAGTGAATACACTGTAGTAGAACAAAATAAAATAATGGGAGTAAAATAGAATTTGAAAAAATTTACATCAAAGCAAAACATATAGTAAAATATTAAATAAAATTATTTTTAATAGAAATTGAAAGTAAAAATGAAGTTTTTTCTCTTTCTGCATTAAAAAAAAAGAAACGAGAAAGAGAAAAAAGAACAAAAAAGTTAATCATTTGAAAATTTGAAAAGGTAAATACACTGAAGTAGACTAACTAAATAAAATGATGGAAGTAAGGTAGAATTTGAAAAAATTTACACAAAAGTAACAATATAGTAAAAAAATCAAATAAAAATATATGTAATAAAAATTGAAAATAAAAATGAATTTTTTGTTTCTGTATTCAAGAAAAAGTAGTGTAAAAGAAAGAAAGAAAATTGAATAGATGGACCTGCCTACCGATTGAAATAGGACTGAAATTACTTCGTTTTCCCCTAGAAATCAGACTATATAGCACATTATAGTCTATAAACTAAGTAGGCGGTGAGACTTGTGTTCTTGAAGAGCAAGGTTGGCCCAGTTGGGCAGGGCTCAGTGTAATGGCTCCATTATCCACTAGATGGCGCTGCCAGCCTACTGGGGTGGATTGTTGCGATGCTAGTAGGTGCGTATGCACATGCGTGGCAGTGATGAAAATGGCATCACCCAGGTACCCAGTCACTAGTATCAAATTATGTTCTCCCCGATCAGCAATCGTGCACCCGTGTCTTCAGCTTTCGTCCACTCCCTGCTTCTTCACTGTCTGTGACAAAGCCCCAGGCAGTACCTCTCTTCCTAGTTTTGTCTCAGATGCGGCTGTTTTCCCCGGCCCCTTACTTCTGAAGGACTGCGTCTTTGACCCGTTCCGCCCCAATGTGGGAGGGTCTCACCAAGCAATGGCTGAATGTTGGCTGCACCCAGGAACCCTTGTTGGTCCCTGGTGCTGCCGGTGCCCCGAGTCAGTGGCCAGGTGCCAGCCCGCCCCAGAAAAAGTTTGCGAGATAGTGTAGCAGCAGTGTTTCAGGGACTGTGGAAAATCACAACACACATCTGGCACCAGGCTTCACCCTTAAGGACCTTGTTCCAACACCAGAGAATGTGGCTGTTTTCTGGGATCTGCTGGGACCAGGTGGCTTCGACAGTCTCTACCAAATATCCTTCCAGTAGTGGAACTGCTTTTTCCCCGTGTGGCCCGAGAACCTCCCAGACCCCACTGTGTTCCTGGGGATTGGCCCTTCTCACCAGAGCACCGCCAGGTATCGAGCTGTGGAGTTGCAGAGTTTCCATTCCCCTTGTTTACAATCTTAATGGAATTTAAGTCCTCTTCTTTCTCCTTTCTCCCTTTGTAGTTTAGTCCCTGCGGCTGTTTCCAATTTTCCACTTTCTCTCCAGCTGCTTTTGGGGAGGGGTGCTTTTCCCGTATTCTCCCCGCCCCCCCAGTGTCCGTCCTCTCTCCGCCTACAAAAGCGGCTCCATGCCTGCTGCCAGCTTCTCTCTCCCCAAGTTCACCTCTCCGTGCCACGTAACTGCTGAATTCTGTGGTTCAGGTTGTGCAGATTGTTGTGTTAATCCTCCAATCAGTGTTCTAGGTGTATAGGATGGTTTAGTGTTGGTCTGGCTGTATTTCATGGATGCGAAACACACAAAAAACTTCCATGCTGTTCTGCCATCTTGGTTCCTCCCTCTTCCCATTTTTTAAAATCAGGTTGCTCTTTTTCTTATTGTTAAGTTTTACATTTGCGTGTGTGTGTGTGTGTGTGCATTTTGTATAATGGTACTTTATCAGATGTGTCTTTTGCAAATACTTTCTGTCATTCTGACTTCTCATTCTCTTGATGTTGTCTTTCACAGAGGTGAAGTTTTTAATTTTAATGAAGTCCAGTTTATCAATTATTTTTCATGAATCATGCCTTTGATGTTATATCTAAAAAGGGTTCATTGTACCCAAATTCGCAAATAATTTTCTTCTGTATTATCTTCTAGGAGTTTTGGTTTTGCATTTTACATTTATATCATTGATCCATTCTGAGTCAATTTTTGTGAAGGGTATGGGTTTGTGTTTAGATTCACTTTTTACACGTGGGTTGTCTGGTTTTCCTAGAACCATTTGTTGAATAGACTAGCTTTGCCTCATTGTATTGCCTGACTTCTTTGTCAGAGATCAGTTAACTCTACTTATGAGGGTTTCTTTCTGTTCCCTTGACATATTTGGTTATTTTCAACAATACCACACTGTCATCTTAATTATTGTTACTTCATAATAAGTCTTGAGGTTAAGTAATATTAGTTCTCCAACTTTGTTCAATACTCATTCAATATTGAATTCTCTATTTTGGGTCTTTTGTCTCTTGTTATAAACTTTAGAATCAGTTTGACAATATACACGACATAGTCCTGGGATTTTGACTGAGAGTGTTGAATCTGTATACCAATTTGGGAGAACTAACATCTTGACAATTCTGATTTTCTTATCCATGAATATAGAATATTTCTCAGGTATTTAGTTTTTCTTTGATATCTTTTATCAGAGTTTTGCCATTTTTCTCATGTAGATTTTAGACATATTTTGTTAGGTTTAACCTAAGTATTTCATTTTTTAAGTGTTAATACAATGGTATTACATTTTTAATTTCAAAATCACTAGTTAATTGGTTGTATATAGGAAAGCAATTGACTTCTGTATATTAACCTTATATCCTGTAATCTTGCTCTAATTACTGAATAGTTCCAGGAGTTTGTGTGTTTATTTTGGATTTTCTATGTAGACAATCATGTCATCTGTGAACAAAGATAGTTTTATTTCTTTCTTCCATATTTGTATCTTTTATTTTCCTTTCTTGTTTTATTGTATTAGCTAGGACTTCCAGTACAGTATTGAAAAGCAGTGGTGAGAGGGGACATCCTTGCCTTGTTACTGATTTTAGTGGGAAAGCTTCAAGTCTTACCAGTAAGTATGATGCTAGTTTTAGGTTTTTCATAGATTTTAAAAAATCAAATTGAATTAGTTTCCCTCTATTTCCAGTTTTCTGGGAGTTTTTTGTCATGAATAGATGTTTGATTTTGCCAAATGCCTTTTCCTCATCTATTGCTATGATCATGTGGTTTTTCTTTTTTGGCCTATTAATGTGATTACAGTAACTTATTTTCAAATGGAGAACCAGCCTTACGTACCTGGGATAAATTTCATTTGATCATGGTGTATAGTTCTTTTCATATATTGTTGGTTTATAAATTGTCGATTTGCTGATATCTTGCTGAGGATTTTTGCATCTGTGTTTGTGAGAGACTTTGGTCTGTAGTTTTCTTGTAATGTCTTTGTCTGACTTTGGCTTAGGAAATAGTGTCCTCATACACTGAGATAGAGGTATTCCCTCTGTTTCTGTTTTCTGAAAGAGAATGTAGAAGATTGGTATAATTGCTTGCATAAATGCTTTGTAGAATTCACCAGTGAACCATTCTTGGTCGGATGCTTTCTGTTTTGGAAGGCTATTAATTATTGAATAAATTTATTTAATAGATATAGGCCTATTCAGATGATCTATTGTTGTATGAGTTTTTGCAGATATGAGTTTTGCAGATTGTGTCTTTCAAGCAATTGGTTCATTCCATCTAGTTCACATTTGTGAGCATAAAGTTGTTCATGATATTCCTGTATTATCCTTTTATATCCATGGGATCTATAGCGATGTACCCTCTTTCATTTATAATATTAATAATTGCATCTTTTCTCTTATTTTCTTAGCCTGCCTAGAGACACATTGCTCTTATGTGATGTACACACACACACACACACACACACACACACACACACACTGCTATTTTCCTTTTTACTGAATTCTGCTCTAATTTTATTATTTCTTTTCTTCTGCCTACTTTGGATATAATTTGCTCTTCTTTTTCTAGTGTCCTAAGGTGGAAGTTTAGATGATTGATTTTAGATTTTTCTTTTATTTTACTATATGTATTCAATGCTATAAATTTCTCTGAGAACTGCTTTCACTGCATCCCACACACTTTGATAAGTCGTGCTTTTATTTTCATTTAGTTCAAAGATATTTTTAAATTTCCTTTGAGATAATCAGCTTTGACTCTCGTGTTATTGAGAAATATGTTGCTTATTCTTCCAGACTTTTGGAACTTTCCAGATAACTTTCTGTTATTGATTTCTTAGTTTAATTTCATTGTGTTCCAAGAGCAGATACTGTATGATTCTTTGTTTTAAATTTGTTATTGTTTTGTGATCCAAAATATAGCCTACATTGATGAATGTTCCATGTGAGCTTAAGAAGAATGTGTAATCTATTGTTTTTGGGTGAAGTAGTGTATAGATGTCAATTACAGTTGATCCTCAAACAACATAAGTTTGAACTACATGGGTCCAATTATATGCAGATTTTTTTAAATATATAAAGTATAGTACTGTAAATGGATTTTCTCTTATGATCTTCTTCATGACATTTTTTCTTTAGCTTACTTTTTGTTAAGAATACAGTATATAATGCATGTAACTTACAAAATATGTGTTAATTGACTTTTCATGTTATCATTAAGGCTTCTGGCAACGGTGAGCTATTAATAGCCATGTTTTGGGGGTGTCAAGGGTTATACATGGAGTTTTGACTGTGTGTGGGGTCAACATCTCTCACCCCCATGTTGTTCAAAGGTCAACTGTGTATCCAGTTGATTGATAGTGCTGTTCAGTTCAGCTATGTCTTTGCTAATTTTCTGTAGCTGGATATGTCCATTTATGGTAGAAGTGTGTTAAAATTTCTAACTATAATAGTGGATTAACCTATTTCTTGCAATTGTGTCAGGTATGGCCTCACATATTTTGATGTTCTGTTATTAAGTACATACACATTGAGGATTCTCATTTCTTTTTGCCAGTTGACTCCTTTATCATTCTGTAATGTCTCCTTTTATCCCTGATAACTTTCTTTACTCTGAAGTCTACTGTCTGAAATTAATAGACATATTCTTGTTTCCTTTTGACTAGTGATGGCATGGTATTATCTTTATCCATCCCTTTACTTTTGATCTATATGTGTCTTTATATTTAAAGTAGGTTTCTTGTAGACAACATATAGTTGGGCCTTGTTTTTGATCCCCTCTGACAATCTCTGTTTTTTAATAGGTATATTTGGACTTTTGATATTTAAAATGATTATTGATATACTTGAATTTATATCCACCATATTTGTTACTGTTTTCTGTTTGTTGACCTTATTTTTTGTTTAGCTTTTGTCTTCTACAATTTGTCTGCCTTTTTTTTTGTTTAAATTGGATATTTTATATGATTACATTTCACTCCTTCTTTGCATATTAACTATACTTCTTTTTAAACTTATTTTAACTGTTGTCCTTATATTTGCAATATACATTTTCAGTTAATCCAAGTCCACTTTTAAATAAAACTATACTATTTCACAAGTAGTGCAAATAACTTATAATAACAGAATAGTCCTAATTCTTTTCTCCTATACCTTGTATCATTGTTTTCACTTGTTGCATTTTTTCATAATCGTGTATAATTATACATATATATTTGAATACATTTTTGCTGTTATTATTTTAAACTGTTATCAGATAAATTAAGAATAAGAAAAATAAAACTTATTATTTAACTTTTACTTATTTATTCTTCAGTACTCTTCTTTCCATTATCTACATTCAAAACTCTGACCTATATGTTTTTTCTTCTCTCAAAAGAACTTACTTTTAAAATTGCTTGAATTTTTTAAAATTTTAAATTTAAAAAGAACTATTTATTTATTATTTTTTAATGTTTATTTATTTTTGAGACAGTGAGAGACAGAGTGCAAGTTGGGGAGGGGCAGAGAGAGAGGGAGACAGAATCCGAAACAGGCTCTCGGCTCTGAGCTGTCAGCACAGAACCTGATGCAGGGCTCAAACCCACGAATCGTGAGATCATGACCTGCGTCAAAGTCGGATGCTCAACCCACTGAGCCACCCAGGCGCCCCCAAAAAAGAACTAATTTTTAAAATTGCCTACAGATTCCCTCAGTGTTTGCTTGTCTGAGAAAGTCTTTATTTCTCTTTCACTTTGAAGAATAATTTTGTAGGATATAGATTTCTAGGTTGATGGTTTTTTTATTAACACCCGAAATATTTTACTCCATTCTCTTCTTGCTGTGTGGTTTCTGAAGAGAAGTCAGACGTAATTGTGATCTTTGCTCCTTTATAGTTCAGGTGTCTTCCTCTGATTCTTTCAAGATTTTTCCTTATCACTGATTTTCTGAAGTTGAATATGATATACTTAGGTGTAGTTTTTCTTTGGCATTTATGCTGCTTAGGTTCTCTGAGCTCCCTGGATCTTTGGTTTGGTGTCTGACATTAATTTGAGCAAACTCGCAGTCATTATTACTTTTAATTCTTCTCTCTTACTCTCTCTCTAATTTATTCTGGTATTCTCATTACATGTACGTTATATCTTTTGTAGTGGTCCCACAATTCTTGGGTATCATGCTCTTTTCCCCTTCAATTTCTTTTCTCTTTGCTTTTCATTTTTGGAAGTTTTCATTTTTGTGTCCTCAAGCTCAGAGATTCTTTCCTTGGCCATGTGCAGTGTACTAATAAGCCCATCAAAGAATCTTCTTTATTTTCAATCTCTAGCATTTCTTTGTAATCCATACTTATAAATTCCATTTTTCTACATATGTTATCCATCTGTTCTTGCATATCATCTGTTTTTTTCATTAACATCTTTAAAATATTAGTATTAGTTTTTTAAAAATTGCTAGTTGGATAATTCCAAAATCTTGCCATATTTGATCGTGTGTGGTTCTGATGTTTGTTCTATTTCTTCAACTTGCCATTTTAACCTTTTAGCATGATTTTTAACTTTAATGTCAAAAAAATGGACATTATGTGCTGGGTAAAAGAAATTTGGTAAAGAAGACTTCGGTGATGCTTTGGCAAGGTGTAGAGAGAGGGTAAACGTTCTGTAGTCCTGTGATTAGGTCTCAGTCTTCTAGTGAATCTGTATCCCAGATTGTGAAGTTTACCACTGCATTTCAGTTCTTTCCCCCCACACTAGGTGGGACAGGATGGCAACATGTAGCTGGAGATGTGTATTTCTCTTCTGCCACATGGAAGGGGGCTGGAGTTGGGTACATCCCTTTCTCCAATTCCGTTGGCTCTAATAAAACACCAGCAGGTTAGAATCTGGGAAAATAGCTTCTCCTGAAGGTAACCCTGGTTAAGAAGAACAGAATGCCATGGTGTATTTAAAACTGGTTCATTTTTCCCTTATGAAAGCTTTTTTTCTTCTGGAAGTAGGGAATTTTTCTCCAATATTCACTATGAGGACCTGGTAGAGCTCCTGGTGGTAAAACTCAAGAGAGGAGGCCTCCTTATGACTGAGTGTTAAAAGTGTTTGAAAAATAAACTTTCTTCTCTTGATTATTTCTGAAATTAGGTGAAAATAGCAGATTGTGCTAACATAGCAGCTACATTGGCTTTGTAAAGGACTTCAGTGTATAGTGTACTATTTTAAAGACTTCCATAACTGAAAGAAAAAATGAAATGTATTCTGGAATGGGATTGTATTACTTACTCTGTCAAAATAGCATAGTGTTAGCAAAACAGAAAAACAACCAAGCTTTGACTTTACCACGGTTGTTTAGTTCTTGTTCTGTGAATCTTTAGTTAACATGTATATTTGGGAATGTGACTGTGGCTCTTTTTTTTTAATTTTGGAAAACATCGTCTGGAATCAGTTTTGTGATTAATGTTTTGTGTAATGTAGTAAGACATCAAAATTATTTTCTAAATTTCATGAAATATGTACAATATTAAGAGAAGTAACAAATGTGGATACCAAAGACGAGGTACAAATTTGATAGGGTGGTATTCAAGCACAATCCAAGTAAAACTTGATTGTAACAAACACAGGTTCAATACAGATTAGAGCAAAAAATCCCAAGGCATACTAAACACCCATGTAAAATTAGGATTCAGCAATAACACTGCTTTAAAGACTCACTCATTCATGGGCATGTTGAATTTCTCTAATATATAGAAAAGCTAAATAGATTTTTCTATGTTTTTTAATATACAGAAAAAATAAGTATGTTTTATTTCTAAAAGGGGATCTTATGGCTCTCATGAAGAAATAGTCTAATATATATGCACAACAGTATCTTATCCTAGCACATTTTCATTACTTTAACAAATTTAGAAGTCAGATTTTGCTAATTTTTGTTAATAATTTTTGTTAATAATTTTTGTTAATAATTAATAATTATTTACAAAGTTGTGATGAAAAATAAGATATTCACCTTTTGATTTTTCTGTTTTGGGGAGCTATTTAAGTCTGACTATTGACCACATATACCAGTAGACCAAAGTATAACATTGGGTTCTTTTTTTGAGGGCAATCCTTAGCCAAGTCTGAAAGGAACATCTGTTTTTGGCTGTTTGACATGTAATTACATTCTTCATTGCTGCACTTTAAGTTGGTATGACAAGTGTGGTGGGGGCCAACACACAAAAATGTGCCACATTATTTATGAGCGAGCTTCAGTGATGCTGGTAGGACATTTCTGAAGTTCTCTCCAGACATCACTGTACTTCATTATATAACAGCCATGTGGTATACTGTTGCCATTCAGACTGTGGTCAGATATGCACCATTGTAGTGTGGTATGCAGAAAACAGGCTACATTTGGGGACTTTATTGATAGTTTAGTATAATTTTATAGTTAACAAGATTCATGGTTGAAACTGTTTTAAGAAACTCAATGGAGCATTCATTTGAGTTGGATTGAGATTTCAGAGCTCTATAGAAGATCTGTAGTACAAGTCACACAGGATATTGCCTGTCCTGTCAAAGGAACTTTGCCATTGTGGTTAGGTTCTTTATGTTTAGTGCATCGCTGGATTATCCACCGCCACAAGGGCACAATAAAATGTCACATTGTATTTTGTCCCTTTTATAAATTTTGTCTCTGATTACCCTGGTGAAAGGTGATACTCGTCTTCTTTGTAATTTTTTTCCTTTTAAGATTTATTGTTCATCTGCAGCATTTTGTTAACTTCTCAAAGAATAAGCCATTTTGAATTGCATTCTTGTTGCCGTATCTCTGCTACATTGTTTTATAATTACCTACTAATGGTTAGCTTTCTCATTAGACTATAAATTCCTTGAAAGCAGGATTTATAGTCTATTAATTTAGATATTCCATCAGCTGCACCAAACACAAAGCTTGACACAGAGTTTATAACCCCTGAAGATTAGTAGATACATGAATGAGTGCTGTGCCTGGTAGTGGTTAAGACTTTATTAGAAGTGTTTGGGAGGAAAAAGGGCAGGGATAGCTATCAGATAGCGTGACTTGGCAGGTGTTTATTAAGTAGTTGACTCTCTCCCGTTGAAGCAGAATAAACATCATATGCCAAATATTGTGCTTAAATAATTGATAGACGTAAATAAATAGTTGTAACAAGATATGATTGTGTCCATAATAAAGATAATGTTCAAGTGAGGGAATCACAACTATATCCAAAATGATGAAAAATAAAAAGATATTTAAAGATGAGGGCACAGGTACAAAAGATGAAAGGTCGGAATGAGCACAACAGATATAAGAAATGTCATTAGGTTTGGGGGCATTTGATGTATGACCTGGTTGAATATGTCAGTGCCTGTTTGTGGACTGCCTTTTATACCATGCTGAGGGGTTGGGCTATAAACCGTAAGTCATGAGATGTCTCTTTACATTGTGGGGTGCAATTGACAGGACTTGGGGATTTATTGGTTATGTGGAGTAAAGGGACAGAGGAACTCATTACTATAAGATTTCCATAGCAAATAGTTGATGTTTCCTTCTTGCAAACATGAGATGTTTGAAATTTTAGCTAAGTTTAAAAATCTTTAATTTTCTTTTATATGGTTTATGAATTATGTGCTTTAAACAAAGCTTTATATTGGCTAAAAAGGCCATAGGATTATCCTGGACAAAATAATCTTATCTCACCAACTTCCTATATCTTTGGAACTTTAGAGTAAACACACAGTTAATGTGAAATTATTATTCGCTCAAAGGAATATAAGAATGTGATAGATTATTAAAATATGTTTTAAGTAAGTTCTTTTTAGAAATGAGATTTTTTTAAGGCATGACCTAATTTCTATTTACAGTATGACTTAGTCCTTAGAGGAGTGGCAAGTATACAGAAGTACCAACAAAGTATTATCTATTATTCTAGCTATTAGTGTTATCTGTTCCTTGGATATTTGTAAGAGCCTTTAATTGATCTCCCTGCTTCTGTCCTGCCCATCCATTAGTCTGTTCTCTAAACCTCAAGCAAAGAAGAGCAAACCTATTCCTGTCACATAGCACCTGGTTGAAATAAGGAATAAGTGAATGAGGAATGTCACCTTTTAAAAAGTAACCATCCAGTAGCTTCTCATATCATTTATAGGGCAAGTTAAAGTTCTTTCAGTATTCTTTAGGCTCATATGTGAACCAACACCACCCCCTGCCCCTTTTCTCTGACCTTATTAAAGGCTCCTCTCCTCCTTGCTTTCTGTGCTTGACAAGGCATCCTTTCCTTGAACACACCAAGTCTTCTGCAGCCTTGAGGCCTGGGCATCCATTAATCTATTCTCCAGATATCTGCATTATATCTTCAGTTCATCAGGTGTCTCTGTCTTAGTGTCTCTTTATCAGTGAAACCTTTTATGATTACACATCTCCCTTATCCTGCTTTATATTCTTTATGGCACTTATCACTTTCTGATGTACTATATATTGTTTATTTTCTATTTTTCTCCTCTGGAATGTAAGCTCCAAAGGGTGTAGAGGGTCTGTGCTATATCCACAGGACCTAGAATAGTGCTTGGAACTTAATACATATATATATATATTTTTAATTTTAATGATTATTTATTTTAGAGAGAGACAGAGCATGAGCAGGGGAGTGGCAGAGAGAGATAGGGAGACACGGAATCTGAAGCAGGCTCCAGGCTCTGAGCTGTCAGCACAGACCCCAATGTGGGGCTCTAACATATGAACTGTGAGATCATGACCTGAGCCGAAGTCGGATGCTTAACCGACTAAACCACCCAGGCTCCCCAAAACTTACTATTTTTTAATGAATGAAATAAATCTACTTTCTAGCATGCATTAACTCAAGAGCTATAGATCATCTACAGCAAACAAAAAAATAGGATGCAAGGTCTGTTACCATATATGTAACCATTTTATAATTTTATTTTGAACTGAATAGAGCCACATTGGTAGTTATCTTTCAGTAAGAAACCTTGTTAGAAAGTATAAGATAAATATGCACCTTCTATGTTAATGTTTTCTACAATTTTAGTCATTTTCTGTGTTACTAGGTGAATAGCTAGTACATCAAAAAGTAGTACATTCGAGTAACATAAGAATACTACTCATTTTCTTAAAACTGATTTCTGAAGCTGATTTTGGGATACCAAGAAATGTAAAGTCTCGTGCGAGTAGCAGTTCTGTCTGTGATTATGTGGTTTCCCTCATTCTTTCCTTTGAATTATAGCTAAGATGCAATCTCTGATGCATTTTTCAATTACACTAAAATTCTAAACATTTTGGCAGCTTTCCTTTTCCACACAAAATAGTTTGGAAAGAATCGTTAACCGTATGGAATGTTCAAAAAAACTACGATGGAGTTAATGTTTTGGCAGATTCAGAAGTCTGAGTAGACAAGAAGCATAGGTTTCAATTAAACTTCTGATAATGAATGTCAGTTCTTGAGAATTTTATGTTATGTTTAAGATTTAATGTCAGTTTTGTTCCTAGATATACAATTAAAAGCCTCTACAAAGAAGGATCATACTTTACAATAAAGCACTAATATCAAACGTGAACAGAAGTTTTAGTGTCCAGGGTGTATCTTATGAAAACGTTGTATAATTTTGTTAAGCTATTGCTTTTACAGTGACATATGCTGGAAACATGCTATTGTAAAAGCTATTGCTTTTACAGTGACACATTCTGCTTAGCTAAATGCATTCTTCTTTTTCTTCTATATGTTTTTTTTTTTTTTTCCTGATGGGCTTTACTTACAGAATAATGACTTTAAGGCTCCTGAAACTCAACTTCTTTGGAATTTATTATTGGAACAATTACAAATGGATTCTCCAGCAACATTTCTTAGATTTTATAGTGTCTATAAAGTTGTCTAGAAGTTTGCCATTCAAAGCTGTGTTCTCCTTTAATTGCCCTCAAATAATATAATAATTAGACCTTGTTTGTGAAGATGTTACATTTTAAAAACTATTTAAGTACATATTAATTTTTAAAGAATCTCTAGGGAATAGAGGAAAGATAATAGTATTCTTGACTTACAGGTATTGAAATCAAGTCTTGTAATGATGAATAAATTAATATCCCAGAGATCCACTTATTGAACAAACATTTAATGTGTACCCACTATGTGCAGGCCTATTCCAACCAAGCATGGTAGAAGCCTTAGAGAACAAAATGGACACGTTCTTGCTTTCATGAAGTTTATATTCCAGTGGCTTTATTTAAACAGTATAGATTGGCTGATTAAGTGGAGGAGCCTAGACTATAAACTGTGCCTTTTGTCTAGATTGTTTGAATCCTTTAACTGAGTACATACATAAAAGGAAGATGCCAGCTACCATTTTAAGGCGTTTCTTTGGTCTTAAAGACCTTAAGGTCTTTATTTGACTTCTCACACTCCTTGTGAGCCCACACCATGTTCCAGAAGAAAACAGAATTTCTATTCAGGTGATTACAGAGGTGTGAACAAGGAGTCCAGGGAACCTGGGGATGAGCATTACTTCCTTAGGGCTAAAGAGGCAAGGAGCAGAAATAGTGGCCCAGAGCTCACTGAAAGCTGGAGCCATGCAGAAGTGCTTTCTGGCAATGGCAGTAGTGGTTAGGCGGCCAGACCACTGTGATAAACCCAGAGAGTGAGAGGAAAATGACTCCAACTCCTTCTCTTCTCACCTTGCAAATTCTTGATAGTAACTTTCATTGTCTGAACTGGATCCAGCGTGAGAGTCTAATGGTGTCGGCTACAAGGGTCAGGTTTTTTGGACACAGAGTAGGAGAGAGAAGTGTGATTAGGATTGGGGGGTGCCAACAAAGAATACCAAGCATTTCTGTATTTAAAAGAGACACTGGATACTTTATCATTAATTGTGTCATTTATGCCAAGCCTTTCTGGATCATTGCTCTAATTTTCCCAGGTGGAAGTTGTTCCCACTCTCCCTACCCGCTAGCTGCCAATTTCTTTCTTCCTCATAAATGGAGTATAGTAGGTACTCAAGAAATAAGTTTCTTATATATTACGTTTTGTTCATTATTAATCTCCTTTACCAGGCTATAAGCTATCTGAGAATGGGATCTGACTCTGATTTCCCACTTTATTCCTCTTCCTTCTACCAGAGAGTCAGCATGTTACTTTGCCTTAATAAATATTTATTGACTGAACACATAGATGGATGATTGGTAAACCACCAAGGAGAAAAGTTCTGAAAGTTATCTGGCTGTTAACTTCCCCTGTCAGTTACGATTAAAAGTTGTAGAAGAAAAGCGATTATTATCTGGCTGATAATGTATCTGTGCCTATTAACACAGATTATCATATATGCTAATATATAAAAAAGAAAAATAATTTGTCTTGGGAAAATATGTAGCTTGTCCTAAAATTGTAAGGCATACAGTACCTCCTGAAATTAAGAATGTTGTATAGCAGGTTTGCTTTTGCATTCAAGAAAAATACAGTTCTTTCTAAATACTCCCATTTCAATAGGGAATTCTGTCTTTCAACTTTGAAAGCAGACGCCCTATTTTTCACTGTTCAATAGACATGTGTACAGATTGGCTATATTCTGTCATAAGCTAAGAGGTTTTCACACTGACATCGAAAAAATCTTTTTTTTTTTTTCAAAACTAAAAAAAGAGTAAAGGGTGTATTTATTGTTTTATATACTTAAATGCATAATTTTAAAATTCTCTTAGGCTTATATGTCTTATAAAATGGCCAATTTTGCTTTAGTAAAACTTCAGTTCATGCAAGGAAATGTATCATTCATTGTTACACAGCAGAGGAGTGAACCAGTGTAAACCTAAGGAAGTATTTTTAAAGCTCTGTTATTTCTGGCACAGTGTCACTGTATATAGAACTAGAATAATGAATGTATAGAGATGCTACAACCAATGATTTCTTTTCATCTAGTGAGAGATATTTTCTTTAGTCTTAAAAATAGGCAATAAAAAAGGTGATGTCGAATTGATATGTAAAAAAATGATTTCCAAATAACTGGCATATTTGCTTAGAGGAGTAGACGAGCATGTTTAACTGTTAAACTCTTTGTGGAATGATGAAGATGATCTTTTTTTTTCATATTCAAAAGGTGATAATTACTTTAAAAATAAGCCCAAAATTTACTGTCGAGTCAAAGGCTATGAAAGTAAATGTCAAATTCTGCTGTTAACTTTGTGAGACAGTCAGTGAAAAATCATACCTACATACAAAGGCCATATTTGACCTATGATTTTTTTCTTAACTTTTTAAATAAGTCTCAGTATGACTTCCATTTTGTTTTAAAATCCTCTTTTTAGACTTTTGAATATTATTTTCAATATTCTTTAAGAAAACAGATCTTTGTAAAAAGTATGAGATAAATTTGTCTTGGGAAAGTAATTAAATTGTGACATACATTTTAAATGTTCATTATTTAATGAAATTTGAAATGAAGAATCCTTTTGTGATTTAAGAATCATCTCCGTATTTTCAGACTTGTTATTTAAAATCTTTATATGTGTTTTCTAAAATCAAGAAAGCACTAATTGTGTTATTTTACTTCTGATTGCATTAGTTTAGACAGAAAAACAAAATGCAAAAATGCAAAAGATATATAATTCTGAGGTACATATTAGTGTATATATATATAATTCTGATGAGAATACATTTTTCTGTTCTTTTTTCCCATTGCTGACATGAAGTTGAACTCAAATATAATTTCATTAATAAGGAGTTAGTGATACAACCAGGAATTGTTTTTTTTAAATACATTTATTTATTTTTAAATTTACATCCAAGTTAGTATAGTGCAATAATGATTTCAGGAGTAGAATCCAGTGATTTATCCCAAGTGTCTTTCTTAATGCCCCTCGCCCATTTAGCCCATTCCCCCGCCCACAAACTCTCCAGCAACCCTCAGTTTGTTCTCTATATTTAAATCACTCATATGTGGAATTTAAGATACAAAACAGATGAACATAAGGGAAGGGAAGCAAAAATAATATAAAAACAGGGAGGGAAACAAAATATAAGAGACTCTTAAATATAGAGAACAAACTGAGGAATTGTTTTTTTATTAAAACATAATTGACATTTAATATTATACTAGTTTCAGGTATATAACATATTGATTCCATATTTATATATATTGTGAAATGACTGCTACAATAAACCTAGTTACCATCTGCCACCATACATAGTCTTTTGCAATATTATTTACTATATTCTCTGTGCTGTACATTACATCTCCATGTCTAATTTATTTTATAACTGGAAGATTGTGCCTCTTAATCCCCTTCTCCTATATCGTCAATCACCTTTCACCCTCCACCCATGGGCAACCATCAATTTGTTCTATCTGTGAATCTGCTTTTGTATTGTGTTCATTTGTTTTGCTTTTTGTATTCCACATGTAAGTAAATCATATGGCATTGTGTTTCTCTGCGTGACTTGTTTCACATAGTCCATTACCCTGTAGGTCTATCCATGTTGTTGCAAATGGCAAGATTTCATTCTTTTTTGTTGTGGCTCAGTAATATTCCATTACATGCGCGCGCGCACACACACACACACACACACACACACACTCACACCATTATCTTCTTTATATGTATTAGTGTTTCTGTTTTCATTGTATGAATACTCAAAAATTATATTACAAGATCGTATGATAGTTCTAGTTTTAATGTTTTAAGGAAACTCGTAGTGTTTTCCATGGTTGCTACACCAGTTTTCATTCCCACCAATAGTGCGTGAGGGTTCTCTTTTCACCGTAGCTTCACTAATGTTTGTTATTTCTTGCTTGGTTTTCTTTTTGGTGTGTGTGTGTGTGTGTGTGTGTGTGTGTGTGTGTGTGTGTATGTGTGTTTAATGCCTTTTTAGCCATTCTGACTGTTAAGAGGTAATATCTCACTGTGGTTTTGATTTGCAGGTCCTTGATGATTAGTGATGATGAACATCTTTTCATGTATCTGTTGGCCATATGTTTTTTGTTTTTTTTTTTCAAAAATGGCAATACAGGTGCTCTGCCCATTTTTAATTAGATAGTGTGTTTTTTGATATTGAATTGTAGGAGTTCTTTATGTATTTTGGATGTTAATCCCTATCAGCTACATCATTTTCAACTATTCAGTAGGTTGCATTTTTATTTTGTTGATGTTTTCCTTCACTGTGGAAAAGATTTTTAGTTTGATGTTGTCCCATTTGTTTGTTTTTTCCTTTTGTTCTCTTTGCCTGATGATACAGACCTCCCAAAATATCACTAGGACCAGTGTCAGAGAGTTTACTGCTTATGTTTTCTTCCAGTTTTTTGGTTTTAGATCTTACACTGGAGTCTTCAATCCATTTTTGAGTTCATTTTAGTTATTATGTAAGTAGATAGCCCAGTTTCAATCTTTTGTATGTAGCTGTCGAGTTTTCCCAGCACCATTTATGGAAGAGACTTTTTTTCCCCATTGTGTAATCTTGCCTTCTCCGTGGTAGATTAATTAACCATATAAGCGTGGATTTATTTTGGGGCTCTCTCTTCCATTGATCTGTTCCATTTGGGCTCTTTTGTGGTTTCATATAAATTTTAAATTTATTTGTTGTAGTCCTTTAAAAAATGCCATTGGTATTCTGATAGGAATTGCATTAAATTTGTGGATTGATTTTTAAGTTTTTTACTTGCATAATTAAAATGAATTTTGAAATAGTCTTATAAATGGTTGTTTAAACTTAGTATGAACTCTAACATAATTTAGTTTGATGATTTTTTTTAAACCTCTGGTAAGTTTATGTAAAAACTTGTTCCCTTCAAATTCTTTATTTATGCTTAGGAGTATACTTTTTTTTTTTAAATCATTTCTCACTTTATATTATCTCCAGTAGACTGAGGGATATTTACGTGTGGTGATACTATTAAGTTTGTGATAATCTATGAGTACACTGAGTTCTAGCTGTTTGCCAAATTAAATCAGCCAATATTACTGCAGCATCTACTTAATACCAGTTCCTGGATATAGCCAGATATTACCCTAGTTATAAATAAACAAAACTACTTTGCTAAAAGCATTCTTTATTCTATTATAAAGACAACACTTACAAGGTATACATTTAAAAAACAAACTAATATTAGCTCAGTCTGTATTAGTTTTCTAGGGCTGCCATAACAAAATACCAGAGACTGTCTAAAACAACAGAAATTTATTGTTTTCATGGTTCTGGATGCTACAAGTCTGAAATCAAAATGTCAGTAGGGTTGATTTCTTCTGGGGCCTCTCTCCCTTGGCTTCTAGGTGGCCTTCTTCTCCCTGTGTCTTCATGTAGTCTGTTTTGATTGTGTCTGTGTCCTAAATCCCCTTATAAAGAGACCAGTCACATTACATTAGGAACCACCATAATGACTTCATTTTACCTTAATGATCTCTTTATAGGTTCTATATCCAAATATGGTCACATTGTGAAGTTATTTAAGACTTAAAAAAATATATAAAAATCTGGGTTGGTTGGGGGTTGGGGGACACAAATGAGCCCATATCACTAAGTCTAGGCAAGTTCATTTTATCCTTCATTAGCAATGAAAAAATGGATACCAATTGCTACAGAAAATCTCCCTGATTCTTATTGATTCCTATAGCTTAGTTTGGCTTCAGTGATATGACCATACAATCTGTAGGTAGAAGGATACAATTCTAAAGTAAATTAAGGCCATTTTCTTAGACGAAAAACTGAACTTATTCCAGAAACAATGATTATCATTCAATTTTGTAGACATAAGAGTTTCATCCAAAAATATTTCCTTTTGTTATGTTTTTTTTTTAACTGAGTAAATGCTTTTGCCATCCTGCTATTGTTTCCTCCAGAAATTAAAGAATTGCCTTCCATTCCTCTTTAATGCACCTTTCTCCATCTTTCCTGCCATTCTCAACCCACCCCATCATCAGCACCCAGTCTCCTAATCTTTTTTTCTAATATGTCAACTCTGTCTCCATTGTCTGTTCCTGCTTCTGCTTAGTTTAGTTTCTCAAAACTTAACTACGTGGACTCCTAACAGATTCCCATGCTTCCAAAATGGCTGCTTCCAATTCATCCTTTCCTATGTTGTCAACAATTTTATTAAAATGCAGCATTGATCAATGTCCTCCATTGTTCAAAACAATGATACTCCATAACTTCCAGAATTCAGTTCACACACAAGGCTTTTCTTAAATTGCTCCCCCTCTTTTTCCCTTTCCACTCTCAATGCTCACTACTCATTATCATGAGCTAGGGCTATCCTTCCAACTGTGTGGCACTGAGGGTACTTCTCAGACTTCATCATGCAGTTTTATACCTTCAAAGTTTTGGTTAAGATGCTTTTTCTCTTTAGTGCTATTTCCCTCTGCATATTTTTTATCAAAGTAACTCCTATTTTCTTATAACTTATCATCAAGATTTTTCCAAGAAGCGTTTCATAAAACATTCATTCCCATTGAAATACCTGCATGTTTTATCCTTGTGAGGATAAAAGAGACAGGAATGTGCTATGGGAAATTTGGAGGCTAGATGATTTTATAGAACACAATTGCAGCTGTGTGATTTATTTCAGCATTAGGGGAGATGAAAACTTTAATTCTAGAAACTTAAGAAATTCAGTGACATACATCATCAATAGATAACTTGGAGTCTATTTTTCATGGTATTACAAAAGTAAATTATTCTCTTAGAATACAAGTAATATCCAAGTTTTAATATTAAAAGTCTGAGTCTTCCAAGATTATGAGTGGAATTAAAAGCTTCATGCCTTTGTATACATACTAGTTTCTAGACTGACATTCAAGAGACTATTTATATATAAACTGTATAAAAATGAACTCTTGGAACACCTGGGTGGCTCAGTGGGTTAAACGTCCAGCTTTGGCTCAGGTCAGATCTTGCAGTTCGTGAATTTTGGCCCCACGTCCGGGTCACTACTGTGTGCCTGTCAGCACAGAGCCTGCTTCAGATCCTCTGTCCCCCTCTCTCTGCCCTTCCCCTGCTTGCACTCTCCGCCGAATAATTTTTTTAAGTGAACTCTATTTGAGCCATTATAGTTGAAGATTGATCCAGCCTCTGCATTTGCTGTTTTGGTTATATCTGAATTTCCTCTGCCATTCTTGTGATTTTATTATGTCCCAGGCACATAATCCATTCACAGGTCACACTGAATTGAACATGACAGCTGATAAGAGCTGGTTTTCCATTGCTCACACTCAGGAATCAGCTTCTGTGCCGTACAATTCAGTGGATACTTACGCTGGGAACTGACTTCAACCAAGCACAGGTTGGTTTCACATAGGATGAAGAGCTGAATTTCAAAAATCAGACACTTAACATTGACACATTGACATTTGACCTTAAAAACATTAGACCAATTTCATATACCACATTGTTTTCAATAAATCTGATCTCTTGTAAATGGGAAAAAAAGCTAAATGTGTATTAACTTGTGTACTTCATAGACACAATGTAATTATATTCATTGCATAGAAAATAGAAATTGCTAGGCTTTATAGAGCTACACATACACACGCAATGCCCACACATACATCATAAACAAAATGAAAACAAACCAAATAGAAATTACTAGAATATGTGCATTATATTTTAGTTTTGAAAAGAAGATATGCTATTACTTATTCATTGGTTTTGATAAAAATGTGGCAGGATCCTTTTGCAAGGCATGTGACATTTAGAGGAACCTCATTTTTATAGATAGGTGCCATTTGGTTTTCTTACATTTGCTTTGCTTTCTACCTTAGTCTCATCCTGTCTGTATGCAAATACTACTCTAGAGACTTAGTTGACACAGCTGTAGATAGTAAGGTAATTGCATCAACTCTAATTTTGGCTTTGTAGATCGTTAGAGGAGGAGGCTGTCTTTTTCATACTTTGTATGCTGCAGATGCCAATATTACTTGGTAACTTCACCCTTTCCCAGCTGCGGAAATTTTTATGAGTATTGAATATAAATATTTACAGTTTATTCAACCTGTCAGTGTGCTTTTGTTTATCTACAGACTGTCTCACAACATGTCCTATGATTAACATAAAACACTGTAAAATGCCTTCTGGGGAAAATTATACTGTAGTTTTTAAGTGATTTTTTCAGTTTCTTTCCAGTACTATATTTTATGGCTAAATATTAAACACCTGAAATAAGAATTTATAGTGGAAATATTGGCAGGATTCCATTTAATGAAGTCAAGTAAGAAGTTAGAAAACCAATATTCTTCTCAAAAATTTACTATTTAAAAAATACCATATGCTTATAAGATAGGGAATTTTTTTTTTTCCTCTTTCAGCAACAGCTTCACTTATTTCATTATATTTCCTATAATTAAGTATGGAATTCTGGAGTTCTGGGAAGGACCTTAGATATGATCTCTACATGTATTCATTTTACAAATGATGAATGAGGTTAAGTGACTTGCATAATTCCACATAGTTAATGGCAAAGTTTGGAGAAAATTCAAGAGTTAGGATTTCTAATTAGATGCCAATACTCACGATGTACTCAATGATGCCTCATTATTATTTTTTTGACAGTGGAATGACAAATTGTGCATTCAGAATTCTGTTTGTTATTTATTATTATCCATTTATATAATTATAGAATTATTTGTATATAATTCAGTAGTGGCTACTCAGTAGTATATTGATCAGGTAATGTTTGAGAATGGCTATCAATAAATTTAAGAACTTATATTAATTTGCTGTGAGCATGTTTAAAATCAGAAGACATTAAGGAAATATTAGAGCCTTTCTAATCTATTTACAAAAAAGAATCTAAAAAATCTCAGAAACAGTCTAATTTGATTAATTAATTATATTGCCTCATGACATATGGAAGTAAATAATTTTGAGGCTGGAAACACTAATAATAGTATGACTACTATAAACCGTATAATTTTCAGCTGGATATTTGCTGATTCTGCTTTGTTTTATGTTTTACTGGGAAATAAAGTAGATGTTTTCTTATTTGGGTATTACCTGACATGTGAACATGCTATATGCACTTTTAAAAATCTGTTTGAATGAATGATTTAATGAAAAAAATTAAACAGCTGTTGTATAAAATTGCTATGAATTCTTTCTTAGTATTCATTGTTAGAGACTCTTTAAATTTAATGTTGGTATTTTCAGACAATAAATAGCTCTAAATAGCTCCTGTTAACAAAATGAAGGAAAGCTGGAATAATTTGAAATTATTCAAAATGGAATCAGGAGTTCTCCTGTGAATCATTCTCATGTACTCAAACTTACAAGGCCTTGAATCACCAAGTCAAATAGGTATTAACACAGACATTCTTCTGGGCCTGAGTATAGTTCTGAATTAATATGGCCATGACCCATAGATTTATAGAAAACAGTTTCATGTTGAATTAGACCTTGTGGAAACATTCAGATTGTTTCAGGAGCAGGATATTACAATTTCTCTCTTGTTTACATAATTTCCAGAGCCAGTTTGGGGAACCTCCTGAAATTGAACTCTTTAGATAACCCTATTACTAATTACTCGTAATGTTTGTTATTAAAATTATACAGAATTCAAAGTAAGTGAATTTTAATGTGTGCTTGGATACTCCAATTTTTTCTTATAAAAATATACCAAATTTATGCTTTTTTATTTATAATATGAATTTTTCTGGTTTCTGCATTTCTTATTCACCTTTGTAGGTAGAAGTTCCTTTTAATATGGACTCCTTTGCCAGAACACAATAGTAGGATCTATGTTTTCATTTAAAAATTTTCATATATCGGCCCCTTGGGTGGCTCAGTTGGTTAAGCATCCAATTCTTGATTTCAACTCAGGTCATGATCTCACAGTTTCATGGGTTTGAGTCCTACATTGGGCTCTGTGCTGACCACGAGGAGCCTATTTAGGATTCTCTCTCTCTTCCTCATTCTGCCCCTCCCTCTGCTCATTCTCTCTCTGTCTCTAAATAAATAAATAAATAAATAAATAAATAAATAAAATTATCATATAAGTTTGCCTAACAATAATAATTCAGTTCACTTTTTTCATTTTTATTTTATTTATTTTTTTAATATGAAATTTATTGTCATATTGGTTTCCATACAACACCCAGTGCTCATTCCAACAGGTGCCCTCCTCAATGCCCATCACCCACCCTCCCCTCCCTCCCACCCCCCCCATCAACCCTCAGTTTATTCTGTTTTTAAGAGTCTCTTATGGTTTGGCTCTCTCCCTCTCTAACCTCTTTTTTTTTTTTTCCTTCCCCTCCCCCATGGTCTTCTGTTAAGTTTCTCAGGATCCACATAAGAGTTAAAACATATGGTTATCTGTCTTTCTCTGTATGACTTATTTCACTTAGCATAACACTCTCCAGTTCCATCCACATTGCTACAAAAGGCCATATTTCATTCTTTCTCATTGCCACGTAGTATTCCATTGTGTATATAAACCACAATTTCTTTATCCATTTGTCAGTTGATGGACATTTAGGCTCTTTCCATAATTTGGCTATTGTTGAAAGTGCTGCTGTAAACATCGGGGTACAAATGTTCCTATGCATCAGTACTCCTGTATCCCTTGGATAAATTCCTAGCAGTGCTATTGCTGGGTCATAGGGTAGATCTATTTTTAATTTTTTGAGGAACCTCCACACTGTTTTCCAGAGTGGCTGCACCAATTTGCATTCCCATCAACAGTGCAAGAGGGTTCCTGTTTCTCCACATCCTCTCCAGCATCTATAGTCTCCTGATTTGTTCATTTTAGCTATTCTGACTGGCGTGAGGTGGTTTCTGAGTGTGGTTTTGATTTGTATTTCCCTGATAAGGAGTGACTTTGATCATCTTTTCATGTGCCTGTTGGCCATCTGTAATTCAGTTTACTTTGATTGAACTCTTTAGTTAATATTGAAAATATATTACCCTCAAGGCACTTGGGTGGCTCAGTTGGTTAAGCATCCAACTTCAGCTAAGGCATGATATCTTGGTCCATGAGTTCGAGCCCAGCATCAGGCTCTGTGTTGTCATGACAGCTCAAGAGCCTCGAGCCTGTCTCAGATTTTGTGTCTCCCTCTCTCTCTGCCCCTCCCCTGATCACACTCTGTCTCTCTCAAAAATTAAATAAATATTGGGGCACCTGGGTGGCTTAGTTGGTTGAGCGTCCGGCTTCAGCTCAGGTCATGATCTCACAGTCTGCGAGTTCGAGCCCCGCGTCGGGCTCTGTGCTGATAGCTCAGAGCCTGGAGCCTGCTTCAGATTCTGTGTCCCCCTCCTCTCTTCCCCTCCCCCACTCATGCTCTGTCTCTCTCTGTCAGAAATAAATAAACATTAAAAATTTTTTTAAATAAACATTAAAAAGTTTTAAAAAAGAAAATATAATCATCCTCTTTATATATTTACAGTTGATAAATTTTATTTACTTTTTTATCAGCTTAATATTTACATTTTATTTGTCTTATTTTATAAAGAATATACTGTGAATGTAGTAAAATTGTTTTACCGAATGGATGCATATAGTATAGATTCTATGAACCACAAAATAGTAGAATAAAACCTTAATATTAACAGCTAATTTGTAAAACAGGTGTGAATTTTTCTCTCAAATCTGTGAGACTAGTTTTTATTAAATTTTTTATTTTAATCCCAGTATAGTTAACATGCAGTGTAATATAAGTTTCAGGCATACAATATAGTGATTCAACATACATACAACACCTGGTGCTCATCACAAGTGTCCTTCTTTAATCCCCATCACTTATTTCACCCATGTCCCTACCCATCTCCCTTTTGGTAACCATCAGTTTGTTCTCTAGAGTTAAGAGTCTGTCTCTCTCTCTCTTGCTTGCTCTCTATTTTTCCTTTGTTCATTTGTTCTATAAGGCTATTTCTAACATTGAAATGTAAGTGTTAGTTCTTCAGGTAATTAAAAATAAACACATGGGGCACCTGGGTGGCTCAGTCAGTTAAGCAGCCGACTTCAGCTCAGGTCATGATCTTGTGGTTCACGAGTTTGAGTCCTGCATCGGGCTCTGTGCTGACAGCTCAGGGCCTGGAGCTTGATTCAGATTCTGGGCCTCCCTCTCTCTCTGCCCCTCCCCTGCTCATGCTCTGTCTCTCTCTGTCTCAAAAATAAATAAACATTAAAAAATTAAAAAAAATAAAAAAATAAATAAAAATAAACACACACAAAACAATAAAACAATAAAAATAAACTACATGTTGTCTTGAATAAATCTTGCTCTAAATATATGTGTATCTATATATACTGATTACATTCATGTTTGTTTCTTGACAGGGGGACATCCAGCAGCTGTTGATCATAGGTGACCCTAAAGCAGCATATGACTACTGTGAGCATTACAGTCCAGACTGTGACTCTTCAGTACCCCAGGCCGCTCAGGCTCAGGAACCTCAGGTTGATGAGGTGAGGACCATGAGATCAGGGCTCATTTTCTCCTTTCAGTGGTACAGACATAGTCTTGCAGTTTTGAGGCTTATCGTTATTATTCAGTTTTAATTAAACCTATACTTTCTATTTAATAGTGTTTTAATAGTTCTAGGAAGAAGTGACTTAAGGAAGATTTTTGGTATTTTTTTCCTCTTAAGTACTCTGTTTCTTAAACTTCTTAAAAACAGAGATTCCTTACTTATATGCTATATATATGAGCATATTTCATTTTGGGAGAGGTGAGAAAAAGGTAGTTCTCTAAGAGCTATATTTCTGCCCTTGGCATTTAAATAATTAACACACAGCCTCAAGATAAGGGTGACAATTCTTCTGGTGTACTTGCCTTTGGCAATTCGCACAGATGAGAAGGTGACATTAGAGCTATCTTAAAGTTTCAGGCTCTGTTGAATACTTAAAGAGATTTTTTTTTCCTATTTCTTATAGGGCTAGGCTACATTGATATGTACGTTTTCTTTTTCTTCTACAGAATTTGACATAAAGAACAATGAAATGAAAAGCAGTAGGATCTAATTGTAGCTAAAAATATTCATATACTTGCATTCATATTATGTCACTGTATTTGAAATTCAGGTGTGAAACCTTTTTTTCCAGGCTATTTTTGCAAGAAAATTTACTGTAATGAAATTTGACCCTATTCTCTTCCAGGCCAAAAAAAAAAAAAAAATAGCCATAGCAATTTTATCAAAATCAAATAACCCCAAAAAACAAAAATATAGTACAACACATCCTTATCCAGATTTTTTGGTAAAATCCTTTGGTGTGGGTCTTCTGGAAATTAAAAAAACAAGCAAGCTGGAAGGAAGTTACTCTTTAACTGGCAGCAAAACAACTTAGATTCTTTTTTCTCAAGGTGGGGAGTGTTACATTTTAGAAGGGGGGGTTGGAAGTTTGAAAACATCAAGGCTGTCTTTATGTTTGAAAATAGCTCAAATGGCATTCTTCTTTCTAAATATACTAATTGGTGCCACCTTTTGAGTTTTACTCTTAAAAGAGGTTAGGATCTTATGTTTTAATTTATTGGTATGTTTGCATGTAAATTCAATTGGGATTTTACCACTTAAATGCTTGAAATATCTTTTTTGACATCACTTTTCTTTTTAAAGTATGACAGTAAATTCTGTTGCAATGATCTTTTCCATGACTTAATATGGATGTTTTTCTTAAAACAGGATAAAGGCTTAAGAAGCTGACAGAAAAGCAAATATGAGAGAGAAAAGAGAAATTACTTGGGTAGTTGTTTGCTTGTTTCATGAAGGTTCACCAGTGGTTCATTCTTCTTATTCCTTCATGATTTATTTAAATAATTTTTTTTTGTGAATTCCAAAAGGATAGGTTAAATACCATCAGGTTTAGTGCTTTTATATCTTAGAGACTATGTGATAAATCAGTATTAAAATTTAAAAAATTTATACATGTTGTACCTGTTCGATATTGATGAGATTTATTTTGCTCCTATTTTAAGAAAGATAAGTTTGTTCCTTTTAGCAACAGATATGGCTCTGATTTTTGGAGGAATGAAGGTATGCTTTCTTAATATATCACCTTGAGGTGTTTTATTACTATATGTTAATGCTATCATGACAGTTAAACAGTTATTTTAAAGCAAAATAATTCTTATCCATTTTTTTCTTAAGTTCATTTAAAAGTGAATTTGCTCTTTTCTACTTTGAGTTATTGATAACGTATATTTAACATTCATTAAGAAGTTCAACTTGTTTTTACTAGAAGAGCGTGTGGGGAAAAACAATGTATTGCTATAACAAAAAACTGCATGAAAATCTGGTTGGGTGATGCAAAAATAGATAGCATTTCTTACCGCTTTCTATATTGAATGTGTTACAGTGAAAAATTTTTTTGAAGAATCAGCTGTCACATTTTTTTCCAATTCTAAATTACATTGATACTTCAATAGTAAGATAACCATCCTATGTTATACACTTATTAAATAAACTGGTTAACGAAATTAGTAACCAGTTCTTATAATAATAATTTTGAACTATAGCCATTAATATGTCATTATGTTTCAAATATGCATTTTAATAATTGATCTCCAGATGTTATTCCAGTACAGCATAGTAAGCAATGCTATTTACCAGTGAATAAAGAAAATAAAGTGCAATACAGAGCATCAACCATTCATGTTGCACTTTATATTGCTTAATTTTCCATTAACAAATTTGTAACAATGCATATTCATTAATCTATTTGGATTAATAGGTATGTCAGTTTCTTTTATAAATTAACTCATGTGCTTTTTCCAACTTGTAATTGTGTTTACCTCATACCCTCTAAATAACATCTTCTAAATCGTTCTTAGGATTCAATTGTGTATGTGTTTGGCACATCATCATCATAGAGTGAAATGCATAACAGAGATAGATTTAAATAGAGCCAAAATATCATCAAACTTTAATTCTATTTGAACTTACACAATACCATTTACGTAGAAGAGTAACTGATATTAAAATTATGATGTTTGGGGATTTTCTCAAGTAAGAGTATCCTATTATCTTTACAAGAAATTAAATGTGAAATCTATATATGGTTATTTCTTAATTTATTATGCAAACTACAGTAACTTATACATAGTAGGCAATTGACATTCTTTTTTTAAAAGGATGAACAAGGAAAATAAAGCAAAGAGAGTATTTTATAGACAAATTTAAAAACCAGTGTACTTCCCCAAATATATTACCCTAATATTTTTTGCACTTAATATTTATCATATATTCTAGTTCTCATAGATATTTAGTGGTGCCACTATTTTTCTAACAAGTTAAATAAGAACAGATTATGACATTTCTAGAAGACTTCCTTCTCACTACAATTTATGCTAGGCTACTAACATATCCAAGCTGAAATTGAAATCATTCCATCAATGCATGTCTTTTTGCATGTATTCATCTAATTTATTACAACTAGTTCTCTCTGTTTTCAAGATTTTCAAAATTCCATGGTAAGGAAAGACGGCCATCTCCAAACATAGGTTATAAAGCTTCATGTATACTAGCAAAGTGCTAAATATACTCAATACCATGACTAAGGGGATGCTGTTTAGAAAAAGAAATAAGAACAGAAGGAGTGATTCTTTACACTGACTCCTGAAAGACTCTAAGAAAAAGATATGCTTTAGTGCCTAAGGAGGTAAGAATATTATTTCCTCCATTCTTCCAGAGTCACAACTAGTCTGGTTAATCTTCATTTGGAAAGAGTTTAAAAAGAGGAGAGGCTTATGGGGGTTAGAAGATGTTTCCTCCTACAAGAAAAAGAAAAACGACATGAAGTTAATGTACATTAGTATATTTTTGAATACCATGCTTCATTTGAGATCCATTAAACCGTGCACATTAAAAATCAGCCCTTTATGTCTTTGTTTATTGTCTTATGTTTTTAAAATTAATTATAGATGCACACAATTTTGAAAAGTCTGCTTAATTTTAAAACTCTACGGCATAAAATAGACTATCAAATCTTTTGTTTTTAGTGTTTTACTTCCAGCTGGCAGCTAGTAGTTGTATAAATTTCTTATTTCTTATTTCAACATGAGTGATCATAACCACAGAAAAGTTATTCACTATACAATATTCAGTCACCATTTATGTCTTTTTAATATGTATCTAAATCCAGTATTTAATTATTTTATTTACTTAATGATGTTAATAATGTTTACATTAACTTTCCTAGAAGTAATTGGCCTTTATCTTGATTGCAGAGGCAATTAAGAAACAAATGCTCAGTGTTATATATGTGCATTTTTCTATTTACCAAATTCTGTACAAATTCAGTTAGAATAAAGCTCTTGTTGAAGTTCTTCAAAAGGATGTTCATTGATAATGAAGCTATCACTGAATAGATAAAATTATGAGTCCGTTTCAGTTCATCTAATCAAATTAGAGTGTTTACAGTCATAGAGAACACTAAAGACATGTCTGTTCAAATTTCAATACGACCTTCAGCTGAACCATTTGAAAAGTTTACTCTAGTGAGGCTCATCTAGGGCCAGATGTATAATGATGCCAGGAGATCAGTTTTGGACATGTCTCATTATATGTCTGTGAAATTTGCACTCATTTGCATTGCTATAGTTAATAGAGCTAATTAGAAGGCACAGTGATCACAACTTTCTAAAAGACATATGGTTAACAGTTACTTTTCTGGCAGATTAAAAAGGATTTTCTGGCAATTTTGAAATGCCAAGATTCCAGTTGGGATATAATTGAAATTTTATCAAATATAATATTAAGGGAAACCCAAATAGGTTGCCTTTAGCTTGTATATACTAGGAACACAGCTTGTTGAGTTTACTGCTTAATGTTTTTGTATGTATTACTTAGTGTATTTACAGTTATTTTGCTTAAAACCAATGATTAATATGTTTCACAATAACAATATTCTTGTTTATAAATTAAAGTTTTGATAGAGACATTTGGCTGTGAAGGTGAACACATTATTTTCCTTATTCAGTATATATGACTGTCTTGTACATCCCTCTATTAAGAAACATACCTCTCTCCAACTAAATTGCTTTAGTACAGAGGAATCTAGTATAAAATATCATTTTCCAATTTGAGTTTAGTTTAAGTAGTTTATAATGTCTGAGTGCTATGCTTTTTTGATAGAGGGGAAAAAAAGCAGGATTTCTAAAAAGTGAATAATATGTTAGAAACAGATCTTACTTTGAATCTTTTAATGTGTTGCTAGTATTCTGTGCTCATTTTGATCTTAAGTCTATGGCAAATTAGAGATTTCTGAACAAATTTTAGATTTTATTTTTCATTATTCTAGTGTTCGGTTTAGACTTACCTTATGTTCCTTGCATTTCCTTTTCCTCCTCTCCACTCTCTGATTTCCAATTTAAATATCCTCTCATACTTGGAAAGACTATTCTCCATATTTAATATTTTAAGCATGTAGTTTAATGAAAAAAAGTACCCATTGGAAATACACTAAAAGTCTTTTAGAGGAGCCTTGTGTAACAATTTTTACAAATAAAAATTAACAAGAACATTTAACAACTGTGACCAAGTATATAACTGCTGTGTTCAAAATAAGTCATTGGCTACAAATTTTGAATATTAATTAAGTTTGGATTAATATTCACAATTTTTAGTTTCCTCACAATCCTAACCACTGTTCCACTTAGAAAATCGGCTTTGTTGCTCTTATGTTATTATACTCTGTACACTGACAGTATAATACTTCTTGTAATATAAAATAACATTTAAATACTTGCCTCTTAACCTTTACCCTACGTAAAAGTTAAGATGATTACCACTTTGTTATTAGTATTACCTGCAACTAACAAAATCGCCTGATATTTTTTCCTTTGCGAGGTAGTATGCACCTGAGGATATTCTGGAATATGACTATGAGTATGGGGAACCAGAGTATAAAGAGGCTGAATTTGTAACAGAGACACCCACTGTAGCTGAGGAGACAATAGCACAAACTGAGGTAAAAACAAAGTAGCACCTGTGTATATGGTGTCCTAGTGTTTGTCATTCCGTGGTTTCTTATGTCCGCTGTTCCTCAAACTCATTGTAAGCCTTTCATCCACCTGATTTCTGTGACCCAATAACTGTGATTCTTATTTGACAGTAGCTGCCCCGAAGGAATGATGCTCATTTTGCTTTGCTTGTCCTTCCTTTCATCCATGCCCTGCATTTCCCTTTTCACTGTATTTATGTTTTCCATTCCATCTTTCACCACGTTTTACAGAAAAAGAAATCCAATTTCAAAAAGAAGACGAGGACAGTGGCCACTAACTCAAAGGAAAAGTCCAAAAAGTTTACACCCCCTAAATCTGAAAAATTTGCATCCAAGAAGAAGAAAAGTTATCAAGCAACAGCAAAAGCCAAACTAGGGGTAAAGGTAGCAAAGAAAAAGCAATCAAGATCTCTCCTAGATAAGCTGGAAGATCTCTGATGATGAGTCATTGTCCTAACCCAACTAGATAAATCCTCATTTGGCTAATACGATAACCCAGTTAAATCATGTTTTTCCTAAATTGGGTATTACTTTACATTCTTAGAATTGTTTTTCTTTTGAATTTACCACTAGGCAAATATTGTTGATGATTTTCAAGAATACAACTATGGAACAGAGGAAAGTTACCAGACAGAAGCTCCTAGGCATGTATCTGGAACAAATGAGGTAAGCTCATTGACACTATTAAATCATAGCCCAGATTTTTTAAGCGTGTAATATTTCTAAATATACTTCACTCTGGAAGAATATAACTTGCGAGAAGTTCCATCTTTTTATTCCTTTATTGAGGTAAGAGAAACAATAGCATTGGCTCACTGTTACTAAATTAGTCCATTCAGGTTTACATGACTCTTTGCTTCATGCAGACACAAACTGATAAAACTGGATTGGCTGCTATCATTCTCTTCATTGCTCCTGGGATTGAGCAAGCTTCTCAACATGTTGTGATGAAGGGTATTCACAACATGATTTTTCTGTGAGGAGGAGACTCCTCTAAAGAGAAAATTGTATCATGAAATGATACAATTAGAATTTATTTCATCTGACCAATAATCATGCATTTTTATGACAGAGAACTTCTTTTTTTAACAGTATTTATTTTTTTAAGTGTATTTATTTATTTTGAGAGAGAGAGAGCACAAACAGGGAATGAATGGACAGAGAGAGAGAGAGGGAGAGAGAGAATCCCAAGTAGGCTCTACACTGTCGGCACAGAGCAAGATGCGGGGCTCGATCTCACAAACCGTGAGATCATGACCCGAGCTGAAATCCAGAGTTGGATGCTTACCTGACTAAGCCACCCAGGTACCCCGACAGCAAACTTCTTGAGAAAATTTAATCTTAGTGGATTTTAATAGCTATGTACATTTTCATACTTGTTAGGAGAATGATGTTAGTTATTATTAAACACACTATTAAAATAATGTGTCTTAACCTTTTCATTCTTTTCTATGAAAACGTTTAAGCACATACAGGTGTAAAGGTAACAATCTTCATATTATGCATATATTATTTCATATTATCCATACATTCATAATATTCATATTATCCATAATATATTTATATTATTACTCGTATTATTAAAAATATTATTCATAATGTATTCATATTGTGCGTACATTCATAATATTTCATATTATGATATATTCGTATCATGAAAAAATGAGTGTACAATTCAGTTTAAATTTGTGAACACCTGTCATACTGGGTATGAAGAATACCTGAATAATTTAGCTGTGAGAAGATTTATATAACATTTGTGTCAGTGAAGCAAATAAACCCAGTAGTGCATGACATACAAACACATACTTCAGAAAAATAACATTTTAGGGGGAGAACAGATTTTAAGTTTCATCTGGTCCAAATTTATCGTTTTTCAGAAATGGATGTCTTGATTCAAGATGCCTATTTATCTAACCAAATTTAACTAGCTTTTTAGTTCAGAGCTATGAACATAGCAATATTCAGTTTTTGGATAACACGCATTCTCTATAGATAGTGTATCCTCTTTGGCTAAGAATACAAAAATATTATGGTTACTAAATATTTTATTTTGGTTAACAATTGCTAAATTAACCATTTAGCTGCATTTTTATTCACATGATTTTGTGTACTACTACTTATTTATTCAATGCTATTTTGTCATCTAGATTCACTATGTCTTGGAAATCAAGTAACTTAAAAAATCCAAAAAGTAGCAAGATAAATTATTTCATTTGAACCTCATCAAGATCATTATATGGCTAAAAATTGCATAATAAATATGATTCAGATTTATGCTATTAATAAAGAATTACTTATGTGAAAAAGATAATTATACTAGGTCTATTTTTCTGTCTCTGAAGGAGTTTTATTGATATAAAATTCCCTTGTAAGTGCATATTTATTCTCTACCCTTTATGAGATTGTGCAGTGATATATTCTATTTCATTTCTTGAATTTCGAGGACTATAAGTTATATTTTACTTGCTTTAAAGAACTTTTTGGTGATATAATACTTCCTTATATACTATATACTCTAAAAATTGCTATGACAAGGCTCAATATTGACATTAATATTTTATTTTTGTGATTGAGAGTCAAATTTACATGGTTTTTCTGGTAGTAGTTATATTTCCTAATGATGATCTGTGAGATTTGAAAATTAAGCAAAGTTTTAACTGTGCATATTTCATTATTCAAATCTTAAACCATGAAGTAAATATAAAATTGACTAACAATTTTTTTTTTAATGGAGCAAGCAAATACACATGTTGGGTCCATGTGAATATTTGCAGTTTATTGGGAAAAGTACTTTGAAAGCAATATTTCCTTGTACATACCAACGTACAAAAATATTGCTTTCAATGATACTGAAAGGCTATCTTTTTCAGCCTTCAGGCTTGCTTGAGTAGCTTTTAAATTGCTTCTCGTCACATTCCATCAAACTGTAATTGCAAATGCTTACCTTGCTTTACTAACAGTAAACTTCATGTTCTTCAACTCTTTGCAACTTAAATTAATAGCCAAATCCAGTTGAAGAAGTATTTACTGAAGAATATCTAACTGGAGAGGATTATGATTCCCAGAGGAAAAATTCCGAGGATACACTATATGAAAACAAAGGAATAGACGGCAGGGACTCTGACCTCCTGGTAGATGGAGATTTAGGCGAATATGATTTTTATGAATATAAAGAATATGAAGATAAACCAACAAGCCCCACTAATGAAGAATTTGGTCCAGGTGTTCCAGCAGAAACA
Organism: Panthera tigris; assembly: GCF_018350195.1. Classification (NCBI taxonomy): domain Eukaryota; kingdom Metazoa; phylum Chordata; class Mammalia; order Carnivora; family Felidae; genus Panthera; species Panthera tigris. The sequence goes on along the minus strand of NC_056667.1, from coordinate 87,215,454 downwards.
GATATCACAGAAACAAGCGTAAGTCAGTATTACGCTCTGTGTCATTGTATGTCTTATTTTTGGAGTATTTTCACATTTATCTTGATGTCTTTTCAGGTTTAAGATACAAGTTGTGTTTTTATGTAGATTTTGGATATTTATCACTACTAGGACACCTTGATAGATTCTTCCACATGGGAATCTACAGCAGTTGTATCTCTGCCTTCACTACCAGAGTCTTCATTTGAAAGTATAATCGTGAATAGAATTGTATCCGAATTGTATTATCATTGATAAAATTAAAATAGTCATTATTATTTGGGATAGTAAGTCTAATTTCTGAATTTTAGACTCTTTTATTTTTTAATTTTTAAAAATATTTTCTGGTGATGTTCAGTAGAGGTACCATATTTATTATTATTTTTTGTTTTTACCTTTGACCCCCTTCACCCATTTCTTCCACCCCTTACCCCCCACCTTTATTTTGTTAAATTCAATTTGATGATACTTGCTGCTTAGTGCCTTGGAATGATAATTGAGGTCTACAGATGTCTTTAACTTTCTATAATATGTCTTTAAGAAACAATTGTTTAATCTCATTCAAGATTTGTATTAATGTTTATCATGCTTTCCTTTTTATATTTTCAGTATCAAAACTTTTAATAGGTTTCTATTTTTAAAACACGTTTTAATAGGTTGTTTTTAAATGCACTTAGATGATTAAATTTTCTTAAAAAAAAAACCCAAAAAACCTTAAGTGGTCTTATTTACTTAAAGACAGGCTGCTTGAATTTTTCACTCAACAGATAAATGGCCACGGTGCATATGGAGAAAAAGGACAGAAAGGAGAACCAGCAGTAGTTGAACCTGTAAGTACTGTTGTGAATACATTGTAAAGGTTGGTAACAATGATTTAATTCATATTATGAGCCATCATCACCTTAAGTTATTATATGTTTATATAAATTAGTATATAAATTATTACATATATTATATATGTTTATAATATATAGCATATATATTATAAAAACTCTGATGTCCAAATATTTAAAATTTGCCGCAAAGAAGTGTTAGTGAGGTCATTTCTGGCAAGTAACACTTCAATCAGCCAAAAAATATAGATACATGAATTTTGGAATTTGAAAGTAACTGAAATTGTCTAGTCTAATTCTCTCATTTTACTCAACGAAGGAACCTGAGACCTAGAGAGTTTAAATAACTTTGCTGAGGTTCAAATGTTGGTGGTTGAGATATAACTAGACATTAGCTTTTCTAACTTCCTTCAATTTCTTTAACTTCGCATTATCAGAAATATATTATTTGACGTAGATACTTGTTTCATATCCAGATAACATCATGTAACAATATGAAAATATTCTTTTTAAAATCCACTTCCCGTTCTTCCATTGAAGAAAATGTGTAATTCACTCCAAAAGTGATTTTAAAATTCATATTAATGTTCTCACTACTCAAGATATTGGTAAAAAGCAATCCTACTGGAAAGCAATTTTACTATTGTTGTCCCTAATCAGCAACTCAGGAAAACTGTTACATTAGAAGTAAAGAAAATATGCTTAACTGTTTGCCTCAAGATCATGAAAATCCATTTCAGAAATTGCAAGGACATACACATTGAAAAACTGGGTAGAAGGAAAGTTATAGGTTAAAAAGATCTGGCTCTAAGGAGATTAGTGGCTATCTACTGTATTACTCCAAAATCTGATAAATCATGCCATATATTCATCAAAGAATTTTCAGATATTTTTCAGAATGAATTTGCCCTTATTACAAAAAATTACAATCATGTTTTTAAGTGATAAAATAATTTCTGGAAGTAGAATCATAAACATTGTGGAATGAGTTTTTTTATCCTGAGATAGTACTCTATTCTCTTATCTATTTAGGAGCTTATCTCATGTTTATGCCCGATTCTTTTGCTTGGACTTTTTTCCCTTTTCCCTGAATGAAAGTGCTTAGATGCCACCTAACTTCCATACTTTGATTCAAACTGTAAATAGTTATTAAATCCTGGCTTTGTGTCAGGCATTATTCTGGGTGCCAGGGAGAACTTGGTCAAACGTCTTTGTTTTGTCCTTCTAGGGAGAACTTAGCATATTTTCCTTTTAGTATTACTTTTCTGAATATTTATTCCTTTTCTAATTAGTTCACAGATTCTCTGAGGACAAGGGCTATGTTTCCTATCATTTTAAATTCCCTCCCTTCCCCATAGAAAACTGTTTATAATTGATTTTATATGGTAGAAATAGAGAATTTACTTTTTAAAATGCAATGATGTACTTTGTTAGAGCTGCTTAGACGAGAGGTTACAGGTTACATTTCCCTAGAAATGAATCTCTATCTTGTTTTATTATAGGGTATGCTTATTGAAGGACCACCAGGGCCTGCAGGACCTGCGGTATGTAAATGTGTTGAGATTATTTTCATCTTGATTTTTTAAATAATCAGATATAACATTTCTATTACATTATTGAATTTATATATTTTATACTAATTTGAGTATTGAATTATAGAGGCAAACATTTTTTTCAGAGGGCCTGATGGCCTTAAATTGCTTTCTGATTTGGCTATCCAAATGTTATTCTTTTGAGAGCAGTGGAATTAAATTTTGTTTAATTTCTTTTGGAGGGGGCTTCAATATCTCTGCATCCTCTAACCTCATTTTCAACTTTCTATCTGAAAGTTATGATAGTGAAAAAAAATTCTTGTTTCCATTAAAGAGGTAAAGATATATCTCAATAGATGGAGTTGAGAATTCTAAGTAGACAGTAGCAGCCTTATCTGTACTTCCAAATGGAGTGATTATCAGCTTCCATTGTCACTTCCTAGGAAGGCTCATGTTGCTCAGTGTGTCTTTATTCTCAGATAGTTGTACTGATCTGACAGAAATCTCTATCTTTTGTGGAATTAAATTCTTGTCATCTGAAATGAATATGTTATACTGATACCTTTAAATACTTTTTATCCAGAAAATGTAAAAATGCCTCCAGGCTAAGTGATTTCTACATTTCAACTTTGTTATCACATTTTTGAGGTCTAATTGTCTGAATGTACCATTTGTTCATTAAGAACTGGGAACCAACTTCTACTTCAGTGACTTTGTATTGGTGTGTTCTCCTTTCCTGTATTTCCTTGGAATATTTACCTGTACCCTGAGAGCAGCTTCATAGAGGAAGAGTTAAGCTAGCTACAGAGTGGTTCCTATGTATTGTCTTTTTATAGGAAGATAAATAGGGAAATTGATTGGAAGACCAGTGTATATTTATGAAATATAAAATGAGCTTTTCTTGGATTTTGGTAGGATGAATTTGCCTGAATGATAATGAGATCAGGAATCTGACTCAGATCATGGTTTGTTTCTCTATAGGGTCTTATGGGTCCCCCAGGTCTACAAGGCCCCACTGGACCCCCTGGTGACCCTGGAGAGAGGGTAAGTGAAGGGACTCTTTATAACAAAAGAATATAACATAAATCAAAATCATTAAAATATATTTCACAAGTTAAGCATGTTATCTTTCTCATGAGAGAGGAGGAAGCCTGTGAACTCAATGTGCAACATTTTGGTTAAATTTTCTAACTATAATTTTAGAAGTGAGGATAAAGAATGTGCACTTATCTATGTTATAATTAATAAGAAAACTTTTATTTTCAATAAATTGCAATGCTGAGATAAACCTGTTACATTAGATTCAGTTATTTAATCTGAATTGAAACCCGTTTTCCACAAACTGTGATGACTATTTAGCTGGGTTCTGATAAACTGAGTTAGTAAGCCTGAATTCTAATTTGAAGAGCATGTCCTGGATAACATGGTGGAATAGGCCATTTGTGTTAAGTCTGTACAAACTCTTCTTGTAAAACCCCTTCCCTTTTTTTCCTCCATCCTTGAATAGCCAATAACTTCGTGCATGATTAAAATCCTGTGAAAGTAGGGAAATGAAAAACAACCCTTTCTAGGTATACTTACTAAAAGGAGATTAACCAACAAAGGAGGGACAAATGCAAATTAGTTAATGTAGACTAATGTTATTAAAGGTTATTCTGTTTCTAATAAATTTTTTTTAATTTATTTATTAATTTTGCTGATTTACTTTCCTAGGGCCCCCCAGGACGTCCTGGCTTACCAGGGGCTGATGGTCTACCTGGTCCTCCTGGGACCATGTTAATGTTACCGGTATGTTTTCTTTTTTTAATGCTGTAAAGATGATTTAACATTTCATCATCTTATTGCTGAAAAACATTGTTGAACTGTATTACAGAGCAATTAACTAAAAACCATTGTATGTGGTAGAGATATTTGAAATCATGCAGCCTTTAGAAATTCTAGAAAATTTTATTAAAACAAAATTCTAGTAAACATCAATCTCTGTGTTAGAGCAAAGGTTTCATTATTTCATTAGGCTTTTTTTTTTTTTTTTTTTTTTGAGACAGAGAGGGCTCAAGTGAGTGAGGGGCAGAGAGAGAGGGAGAAAGAAAATCCCATGAGGGGCAGAGAAAGAGTGAGAGAGAGAGAGGAAGAGAAAGAGAAGTACGGGGCTTAAGCTCACCAGAAGTGGGGCTCCAGCTAAGTCAATGTGGGACTCGAACTCATGAACTGTGAGATCATGACCTGAGGCTGTCAGATGCTTAACCAACTGAGCCACCCAGGCGCCCTTCACTGTTTGATTAGACTTTGACAACAAAGCTTACAGGTTGCTCTTCGTATTTCCAGTCATGTGCTTTATCCTGAGTCGTATGATTAACATACATTTCATGTGATACTTAACATAATATTAATATGCTATTTATCACCATAGATACAATAGTTGATACTTTTAAAAGAAGATATATCTGTAGGGTCATTATTCATTGCTCAAAAATTGTTTGACCATAAGATTGCTTTTTAAAATTGACCTTGTTCTCTGGGGGAAAAAGTGTGATTTATTTGTTTAAATGTAATAAAATTTCAAGTAATAATCATGTAGAGTAAGAAATTGACTCATGCTGCATTTGGAATTAAATTTAAGAAAGCTTTAGAATTTTAGAATTTTATGGAAGGATACAGGGAGGGTGAGTTTCTTATTATAATTATTTGAGAAACAGTAAACAAATGAGTATATCTCAAGGAAGATTTCCTCCGTGTTCATACAGATTCTAGAAGTTTTGCTCAACAAAATAACAATTGATCTATAAACACCAATGAACTGAACACACTTGGACTTTTTACAAATGAGTGAATAGAAATGGGTAGCATTTGTGCAGGTAAAATATATGGTGACTTATTTCAGATTTTTCAAAGATTATGGAATATAAAATTGGAAGTCTTGGGGCACCTGGGTGGTTCAGTCAGTTAAGCATCGACTTTGGCTCAGGTCATGATCTCAGGGTTGGTGTGTTCGACCCCCCGCATCAGGCTCTGTGCTGACAACTCAGAGCCTGGAGCCTGCTTCAGATTCTGTGTCTCCCTCTTTCTCTGCCCCTCCCCCGCACACACTCTGTGTCTCTCTCTTTCTCAAAAATAAATAAACATTAAAATGAATGAATGAATGAATGAGTGAATGAATGAAAATTGGAAGTCTCTTTTCTATAAATGGTAAAACATGGTCTAGGGAACTTGTGATATGGGCAGGAGAATCCCCCAAAAAATCTAGGTATCTTGATTCATAATAAAGTTATCTTGTACTTTTATAAAACCACACCATTTTCAGTAAGCAGTTTTTTATATAGTAATTAAGGCACCTATTTGAAAATGGCTAATTTTGAGCTTCTTTATTTTCTTAGTTTCGTTATGGTGGCGATGGTTCCAAAGGACCAACCATCTCTGCTCAGGAAGCTCAGGCACAGGCGATTCTTCAGCAGGCTCGGGTAAGAAGGAATAAACATGTATTCCTATAAACTGATATATGTCAGATTGTGTGTGTATGCACATGTGTGCATGCTTGTGTGTGTGTGTGTGTGTGTGTGTGTGTGTGTGTGTGTGTGTGTGTGTCTGCACCTGGAGGATGCTACTATTATAAACAAAACACTTCTGAAAAGTGCATTGAATTTTAGCTATAAAAATTGCTAAGATTATATCTATTTTTCCAGTGAGAATATTTTCTTTAATTGAATACTAAAATTAAATGATTGACCCTGGCAGCATTGCCATATATAATTCTGGCAATAACACACAAACAATAACACACATTTTTCTAAAATTTTTTCAGAGTACTGATGGATTTATACCTAGCACTTTTTCACATACAGTTTTTCTCTGCTAAGACAGAATTTGATGATTAAAAAAAAGTAAGAGAAGAAGGTTTGAAATAATTTTTTCCTCCTAATCTCCTAAATTATTCAGGATATCCTGAACAAGCCAGCAAATTAAGTTTTTTAAGCATTATCATATAGGAAAGAATCCTTCAAATATGTATTTAAGTTCTAATTGTTATAATCTATAGTGTTTTTGCAAAATCCATTTAGTTTATAGATCCTTCATTAGCTGAAAGCTTCCACTGTCTCTATCTTATACAGATTTTATACATGAGGAAATCTTATCTTATACATGTCTTATACATAAGGAAATTTAAATAGTGGACAAGGAAAGAGTTGAAAGTCATATAATACTTTTATTTGTAGTAGGGGTTTTGGTTTTTTTAAGGAAAAAGGAAATAAATGGCTCACATTTGGTATGGATACAATTACCCACTTTCTAAGTGCTATAAATCATTTCTGTGATAACTTTGTATAAGTTTATGAATATATAAAATTTATCATTTGTGTATTTTATACACATATAGTTTTATTGTGTATGTGTATAAAATATCTGAAAACATAAGTGAAGGTTGCAATTCACTCTCATATTTATTTATATATTTACTAAATCTATTAATCTGCAAAGATTCCATTATTTGATTATATCCTGTATAAAGACAGAAAACTTTAAGTGTTTTTTGACCTTGGCATAACACATCCCTAAAAATATTTAAAATAATTTGCTAATGATTCCTACAATTCATCTTATAATTTATATTACTTTCAACAAACTTAAGGTAATTATTTGAGCTTAAATGTTTTATGAGGCCATTAAATTCCTCCTTTTATTAGTCCTTTTATCCTACTTGTAAATAGGTAGCAAGCATTATAATTCCCATTTTTCAGATATTTAATCTCAAGGATTAAGAAGTATATTGTCAAAAATCTCATGGTGAGTCAGTAGTGGAACCTTGGAGATCCTAATGTTTTTATCTTGTGCACTTTTCTAATATGATTTTACATATTGTTTCTATTACAGTATTATTTTTGATATCTGTTTTGATAATCTAAATATTCATCTTTTGGAATCACTAATATTCAAAAATAGCTCACCATACTAATTTAACATCTATTAAATATTTATCCTTTGTACTCCACTTGTTCCAGCTTTTCAAATATGCTAATTTCACATTTCTAATATTCAGTATCAATAGTGCATGTGATCAATCTATCATGCCTATGATTATACAAAATGAATGTGTTTTTCTTGTAATGTTAAATTTGAGATTTGTTAAAAAGAAGTGTATGAGCATATTTTCTGATCAATTTTGCTTGCTATCTGGCTTTAATTGTCAATAGTTTTTCCTAAATATTGCTAGAAACTTTTTATTTCAAGCACCTCAAATTGTTCATCTCTAAAAGGATTTTCGATGATAATTGTGCCAACATGTTTAAGAGAAGTCTATATGTTATTGTGAAGTATGCTTCAGAGTAGAAAAATTACATAATATTAGATTTCTTGTACTGAAATCTATTTTAACTTTTATTATTGAATAAATCATAATAGTATATGGTACAAGATTGTATACAAGCTATAACAGTTGAGAGCAAATCTGCTAGATCATTTGTCATTCTAGAAGCTTGTAATTCTTCAGTTATCAGGCACTCTTTCTAGCATGTAGCTAATATACCTTTGTTTATTACCTGTTACTTACAGGTAGCTTGTGCAAATGAATATTGTGGTTTACTATTCTTGTCCAAAAAGGGCGTCCCTGAGTTTGATATACTTTATTTTCTAGATTGCTCTGAGAGGTCCACCTGGCCCAATGGGTCTAACTGGAAGACCGGGTCCTGTGGTAGGTTACTCAATAAGATAATGTGTGTTTAAATTTACATAGTAGTATTTCCTTGTGCAACTTTGGCCAAGCATTGTTCATATTTCTAGCTGATAAAAATAGGATATGCATATCTACCTATGCTTGATTTTGTTCCTCTTTTTAAAGTCTATTTCAATTTAGTCCTCAGTAAGTTTTGATAAAAAAAAAGTTTCAATGAAGAATTTTCAAATCAAATAAATACAGTGAAAAAAACAATTGAGTCACGTGTCTATTAATTTTTGAAGTATAATTATAATTTATTTGCATAACATTCCAAGTTATTAAAATTCAGTTTTACATTAAATTATTGAGACTTGATTTTATGTTAAATAGAATTTTCATTAAAAAAGAAAAAAGTATTTGAAGTCAGTTAAATTATTCCATAATTTGGGAAGCAAGCAGGATACTTGGCTTAAACTTCAGTTTGCCTTCCCTATTCCACAAAGTACTTCAGATATTAGAGAAATTAATTTGTCTTCTGGAGACTCTTGGAAAATGACAGTGTTTTATTTTTCCATACAAGCTTGCTAACAAGCTAATATTTTCCAAGTGGTTTTTAATATAAAAAATCTTCAAATATTTTGAAACTTTTACCAAATGTTGAGCAGTGTAGCAATTCACAAAAAACACAAAGGTTCTTTTCAAGTCATGTTTTTCCTTAAGGGAAAAGAAGACTGCATGAGTCAAACCTTGCTTCTGATTGATCTTACAATTAATTAAATAAATAATTTCTCTCTTAAATATTTATTTTTCTATATAAAGAGCTATTCCTCCTGTTCTTTCATATGATTTTATATGCTTTCAGTATGTTTTATTGAAATAATGGTATTTATAGAAATTATTACTATGAACATTAAAATCTTAACATGTGATTTACTTAGTAGACACAGCAAAATAATTTTATTCAAGTTTACATCAAGTGAATAGTCTTCTAATTATTTAGTTTGTTTTACTGATCTTATTAGAGTGATAAATAGTTTTCTTCATGTATTTTATTCAAAGGTTTGTTAATGTAGTTTACATAAACTATGGTAATCTTAATTCAGTCTTAAAATTTGTACATCTTATATATTTTGAAGGGGCATACACTCAATCATATGGGCTCATGTAGAACATATGTTCTGGCAAAGTAATAAACATGGAAGATTCTATGTTACTTAACAAAGGAAGAAATGAAGTTAATACTTCATTGTTAGTGATAACTCAAATTTACGACTAAGGAAAGTCAGCAGTATGCAAATGTTTTATAAATCTGCGGCAGAAGAATTATCTATATATTTTATTTAAAAAAAAAGCTCCTGGGCCCTTAACTTGAGATTCTGATGATAAAGGTTCAGGGTTCAAAGTGACAAACTATATTTTTAATGAGTGCACCAGGCAGATTCTTACAGTCAAGCATGTTTGGGAAATACTGCCATATGTTACATAATTTAAAAATATCAGTCAAGGATCTCTAAAACTGCATTTTCCAAAGGAATTTTCCTATGTATCATCCTGACAAGCATAAGCTCAGCAGATCTGTAGAGGGTCAGGGCAGTGATGAGCAGAAGCAGTGAAAGCATTTTCATTAACAGTTCCTGTTTTCACCACCCGTTTGAGGGTCAGCCATTCCCAGTTTGTTGGCAGAAAGGAAACATTGGCAACCATGTACACATTCTTAGTGTCAAACATCGGATACAAGACTAATTAATTTTACTACCTAAGCCTTTGTTGTGGAAAGTGTTAGCTTCCTTAAATATTAAAGGTAGGTATTGAGAGAAAAACATCATATTGTTTCTTTTCAGTTTTCTCCTCTATTATCCTTTGCTCCAAAGCATCAAATCACTAGAGACTGTCAAATTCTAGAGTCTTAAAGTATTTTATATAAAAGAAACAGAGTCAGGGCGCTTGGGTGGCTCAGTCAGCTAGTCATCCGACTTCGGCTCAGGTCATGATCTCACCACTTGCGAGTTCAAGTCCCACGCTGGGCCAGATCTGTGCTGACAGCTCAGACCCTGGAGCCTGCTTCAGATTCTGTCTCTCTCTCTCTCTCTCTGCTCCTCCCCCACTCATTCTGTCTCTCAAAAATAAAATAAAACATTTAAAAAACATTTTAAAAAAGAAACAGAGTCTACATCACTATATTAAGATACAAACATATGCATTCTTCCAATGAAAAATTCTTAATTCAATTGTTTTTTTCAATTGCTTTTCTAGACAAATGGAGGCTTATAAATATGCAAGAAACATAGAAAATATTGTGGTTATTTTCGAATTCTGTTACTGTCAATTATTGCATGATAATTTTTAGAGTGTTTAGACAAAGTAATTATAATTTGTTGAGTAGGTAGTCCTTATATAGAGAGAATATAATGCAATAAATTAATTAAAAACAAATTGACTATCCTATAATTGTGTTCAACTCATTGATTCATAATCTGATTTAATATAGAATCCCAGGTTTTCTCTTGAAAAAACTTAGTTGCAAGAATTCTTAATTAGGAACTTGAAAGCTATTATTCTATAATTTTTAAGATTAGAATATTCCTGTTATTTGACTTTTTTGTATTTTTTAGGAGTCAGATTAATAGTTATTTTACTTTGGAGCCACCAGGAGGCTCTAGATAGCTAACATTTTCAGACTTAGCACAATTTTGATCTTTTTGTATGATGATTCAATGCACTATTATTTGAATATGTATTGATTTAAATAAATCAGAAACTTCTTAAACACCTAAAATATACTTCTTCAGTACAAAGTAACTATTATCACCACGTTTAATTTTAATGTCCTAAAGCTTTTTAGGGGAATAGACAGTCTGGTATTTATTTTTAAAACCCACAACACTTTTATAAATTGATTTTATATTTTTTCCAGTTAATGTGCTAGGTTTTTGTTGCACTTTTTGAGTTATGTATACATTTGTAAGAAGTTTTTGTCATAAAGACTTATTCTTCTGGGAAATAAACAAACCATTTTGGGAAAAAATGCTTTGACGTTATTTCAGGACAATTATAATGATGGTGGTAGCATCTGTTCTTGACATTTTATTGCTATAGAATTCAGTGTCTGAGAAATTTCTGAGTATAAAAGCAATAACATTTCACCAAGTCCTGGCTGTATAAATGGATTCAGCACATACCTGATTCAGTAAAAATGTGTTGCCTCTGTACTGCATCACAGCTTAATAATAAATAATGCCTTGTGTATTATCATAAGTACTTGATGGTACACACATTAAAGAAAATTTCAATGTGATTTCTCATGAAATTGGCTTCTGTGTAATTATGTGTAAAATGGAGACTTAAAATGCAGCTTTCACACTGAATACATTCAAAATCTGAGAAAAGATGTATTTCAATGAAAAGACTTAAAATTTTATTGTATTAATTAATAAAATTATACTAATTTGATGAAATATATGTGGAACAGTGTTTAACCATTTCATGTGAAAATGGTAGGATGAAATTGGTTAGGGAATTATTGCTCAATTAAATTATTATATCCTTACTTTTTCTCTGCAGGGGGGCCTGGTTCATCTGGTGCCAAAGGTGAGAGTGGTGACCCAGGTCCTCAGGTAAAAAAACTAATGTATTTCACTTATCTTATTTTTGACTTCATTTTATCCAGTAGGATAATTGAAGTATCTGCCATCTGTTTTATGAGTAAAGAAATTACTTACATTACTTTTAAGTTCACATCACCTCCTTTAATTGAAAAATCCCTAGTGGCCAGTTGACTGCCAATAACTTGATTAATTTAAACAATATTAAAAGAAGATAATAAGCTGGGATGGGAAAGGCTTGATAGTAATAGGCCTTCAGAATCTTAAACTGGCTTGAGATTGTACAGAGCAGAGAATTACTGCAGTTGTACTACTTAGAGGCCCTGTCTCAAACCCACGATATTTTCTGTGGAAAGTGAACCTAGCATATACTTTCAGAAACAATATTTAACATACTTAAAAGAAGCTAACTTCAAACCTTTTGTAGAACTGAGGAAATTATGAGAATTGAAAACATCTGAGCTGAAATTTCAAAAACAGATCTTAGGTTATATTACATGATACCAAGTTAAAAGTATTATCTTTCCTTTAATGATAATAAGTAGAAACATTCGATATAAGCACATTAGGAAGTATACTCATTCTAGAAAACAGAAAAACAAAATGTGACGTTTTAAAAATACATTTATTTTTATCTTTATTTTTTAAATGTTTATTTGTTTTTGGAGGAGAGAGAGAATGCGAGCGGGGGAGGGGCAGAGAGAGTGGGAGACACAGAATCCAAAGCAGACTCCAGGCTCTGAGCTGTCAGCACAGAGCCCAGCAGGAGGCTTGAAATCAGGAGCTGTGAGATCATGACCTGAGTCAAAGTCAGATGCTTAACTGACTGAGCCACCCAGGTGCCCCCCAAATACATTTATTTTTAAATGAAAATACTTCTACTTTTTTTTTTTTTACATTTGTTTATTTATTTTGGAGAGACAGAGAGAGACACAGCATGAGCAGGGGAGGGGCAGAGGGAGAAGGAAACAGAATCTGAAGCAGGCTTCAGGCTCTGAGCTGTTAGCACAGAGCCCAACGCTGAGCTTGAACTCATGAACCATGAGATCATGACCTGAGCTGAAGTAGGACACTTAACTGATTGAGTCACCTAGGTGCCCTAAATGAAAATATTTCTTGATATACTCAATAAATAGAAATTCAGATTGCGCTGAAGGAACTCTCAAGTGGCCGTCCACTAATTATTTTTCTTTTCCTTAAAATTACTTTTATTTTGGGGGACACCTGGGTGGCTCAGTCGGTTGAATGTCTGACTTCAGCTCAGGTCATGATCTCACTGTTCCAAGCCCCATGTCGGGCTCTGTGCTGACAGCTCAGAGCCTGCAGTCTGCTTTGGATTCTGTGTCTCCTTCTCTTTGCCCCTCCCCAGCTTGCACTCTGTCTCTGTCTCTCAAAAATAAATAAATGTAAAAAAATCTTTTTTAATAAAATTAATTTTATTTTTAAAATATTACAAGGTGAAAATGAATTTCAACACCAGTGTATATTCATTGTAACCACTACCATAATCATCAGGAGAGAGAACGGCTCAATAACCTAAATAATTTCTTGGAGCCAACACTTAATGATCACATCTCCTCCTCCACCCTTAATACCTGACAGTCACTGATCTTTTCTTTATTACTACACTTTTATCTTTTCAAGAATACTGTACAAATGAAATCATGCATTATGTAACCTTTGAAGACTGGCTTCTTTCATTTACCATGGTGCCTTTGAGATTCATCACAGTTGATAAGTGCATCAATAGTTCATTCTTTTTTGTTGCTGAGTGTTATTCGTTTATATGGTTACACCACAATTTGTTTTGGAATTAGAAAAAAATCAAAGAAAATTGAGAAGGATATTTGGGTCATTCAGAACATGGCAGCCTTCTATTTCATGCTTGGTTAATATTGCCAGAGGGGTATGGAAAGCATTGGAACTTAACTGAGAATTGCATAAAAATACTGAAGTGTCACTATATGAAAGTCTAGGGAGCTTAATCTTTTGCAAAATTTGTAAATTTTTCATCAAATTTACCCCTTTATAAAATAGTTGAATCTGAAAACATTTTGCAGTAGTTTTTGTGGCTTTTGTGGCTTTCCTTGACTCAAGTCCAGAGAGATACAATATCAAGTGAAGAAGGATCATTTTCATTAAAAACTAAGATTTGTCCTGTTAGTATTGCCCTTTGCTTTCCAGCTGAGATATAGGGTAGAGTCATTTCACAACAATAATTTTCTTAGAAAGGTATATTCTTTTAAACTCCAATTATTAGATAACCTTAATTTCATATTTCTATAACCAACATTTTACAAGGATGATAAAAAATATTTGTAATTTCAAATGTGTGTTACATTTGCTACCACACTCATCATATGCATAGTGTTTAAATTAACTTTAAAAAGGATATAAAGGCCTATATAATGTTTACTCTAGAACTACATTTGATCTATTATTAAATGTGTAATTTTATTTTTAAAAAAAAATTTTTTTTAACGTTTATTTATTTTTGAGACAGAGAGAGACAGAGCATGAACAGGGGAGGGGCAGAGAGAGAGGGAGACACAGAATCTGAAACAGGCTCCAGGCTCTGAGCTGTCAGCACAGAGCCCGACGCGGGGCTCGAACTCACAGATGGCGAGATCATGACCTGAGCCGAAGTCGGATGCTCAACCGACTGAGCCACCCAGGCGCCCCAATGTGTAATTTTATTTTGAAAAACATGTAGATCAATCCCCACAAAAGACATTGTTTGTTGACATAACATTGTATTCTACTGCTCCAAGAAAGAAACATACTGAGAATATTTAACCTTTGATCTGAAATGACATGGTTCCAGACAATAATTTGCATTAGGGATCACCAAATCATCCTGCAGCATTTTGTAGGTGATTGAGAGAAAAATGTATCAGTCACTATGCTAAGTTGTAGGAGTATAATGGAGAAAAGACAGATGTAATCTAAAACCACCACAGCAGTTAACAATTTAATGGGAGATTCAATTATGAAAAATGGCAATTATAATCCATGTGATAAGTCAAATAAAAGAATAAATACGTAGGAGAGAATCTCCAAAAAATAAAGGGAAAGATGAAGAAAAAGTGATTGGAAAGAAAAGAGAAAATAGATGGGTAGTTAAGAGTGTTTTCAAGGGAAATGTAAAAAAACTCAAGTTTTTGAGAATAAAATGAGTAGTTGAGGAATTTTTTAAATGTTAAAATATCACTTTTTATTACTTTTATTTAAATGTAATCAGCTGTCTCTAGAAATTTAACAAAATAATATGACTCTTTTTTGTGGCAAGAAGCCTTTTAGAAAAATTATTCTTTTGTCTTCTGCTTTATCTGAGCTTTTACATAAGAAATAATTTTCTTTATTTTAAAGTGATTAAGGTAAAGCTAAGAGAACATACATTTCTAAAACCATCTCTCTCAATGTGATTCAGTTTATTGATCAAAAATTCCATAAAATGAATAAATTATGATGTTTTGATATAGGGCCCTCGTGGTGTTCAAGGTCCACCTGGTCCAACGGGAAAACCTGGAAAAAGGGTATGACTGGTTTTTATTGTGTATTTTGAGGGCATCTGAAATCATCAGTTATCTTGTTTGTTGTTGTTGTTGTTGTTGTTGTTGTTTTGTGCCAGTAGGAATCCTTTTTGCTTAGTCATGTTCTTGGCATTATCAGGGTCGTCCGGGTGCTGATGGAGGAAGAGGCATGCCCGGAGAACCTGGGGCGAAGGTCAGGAGCTCACACATTTGTATATTCAGATCTTGTATGTCAGTTCACCTCTGAAAATTTTATATTTTAAAACAGAGTTTCTTGATATCAATGAATATTTCACAATTAAATTACAGTATAGAATTAGATTTGGAATATGACGATGATGATGATGATGTTTATTTTACAGGGTGATCGAGGATTTGATGGACTTCCGGGTCTGCCAGGTGACAAAGGTCACAGGGTAAGATATACTGTTCTGTTACTTTGCATACAGGGACAATATAGGAATGTTATGAACTATTTTAGAATCATTGGACTTTAAGAAATAAAAAATAATAATTTAAATATTTGTAAAGACAATAATTTAGTAAATTACTGCATCTACTATATACTGGAAGAAAGAGAAGTAGAATTACAATGTAGAATTACACATGTAATACCAATATGAGTTCTTTAATTATTTTTAGACATTAATCATGCAAATATAAGTTCTGGCATAATCTTTATGTACATGTATGTGGAAGATATATTTATAGAAAGACAAGAGTGGAGATTTAATTTTGCCTCTTATTTTTTGATAATCACCTTAATTTCTCTCTTATATTTTATGTGTGGACATATACTCAATAGAGTCCTCTTTAGGCAGTCTGTCATTAATATACTGGACACTGTATTTTATTATCCTAAGTTAAATGGTACCCATTGACAGAGACACCACAAGCTATTTCTTGTGATAATATGAGCTTGCAATCCAACACAAGAGTTTATAATTTGCAAAACCTAAATAAACCACCATGCTGAACAGGAATCTAGGGGATATTTTTAGTGGGAAATTAAACTAAGAGGCAGTCTCTCAAAGAACAGCTTTGGACCTTCACATTTTTTCTTCTTCAGAAGTTAAGAATGAAAATAAGACAAACTTTATGTAAATTAAGGAACATAAAAAGAAAAGAAAGAAACAGAAAAGAGAACATTATGGAAGCCTAGTAAGATATTTACTGTATACCTACTATATGTCAAGAGAAATATACAGGGGCGCCTGGGTGGCTCAGTCGGTTAAGCGTCTGACTTCGGCTCAGGTCACGATCTCACGGTCCGTGAGTTCGAGCCCCGCGTCGGGCTCTGTGCTGACAGCTCAGAGCCTGGAGCCTGTTTCAGATTCTGTGTCTCCCTCTCTCTCTGACTCTCCCCCGTTCATGCTCTGTCTGTCTCTGTCTCAAAAATAAATAAATGTTAAAAAAAAAATAAAAAAAAAAAAGAAATATACAATATTCTTTTTTAAAAAATCCAAAATTTCTTTAGTCTTGAGTTGTACTGATTGTTATGAATTATTTTAGAAGCAGAAAAAAATAAAGTCAACCAAGTGTATCTCTGTTTAAAACAATCGTCATCAAAATAACTTTCTAAATGATTTAGTTTGTAATAATTATGTTAGGTATTTTATTTAAACCTTTTTGCTTTTAGAATTGAAGGAACTTTTTTTCTAGCATAGTAATATATAAAGTCAGTTAATGTAAAAATATGATTTATCTTTGCAGTGTCCTGAGAAGGACAAAGAAAGCATAAGTTTTTCCACCAAATGGTCTGTTAAATTCAGCAGGATAGCTATAGGGTAGACTTCTGAATATTCTGCTTTATTTCATTTTCTAATCATATTTGTATTTGTTTAATAGGGTGAACGGGGTCCGCAAGGTCCTCCTGGTCCCCCTGGAGAAGATGGAATGAGGGTATATGAAACTTCATTTCTTTTAAGAAATATTTAAAATGAAAACATAAGAGAACAAAGTCTTGTTGAATTGATATATTGTCTAATTGCATTACCTCCCATTCATTTTGTCAATGACAGGGAGAAGATGGAGAAATTGGACCTAGGGGTCTTCCAGGTGAAGCTGTAAGCAACTTTCTTTCTTTTAAAATAATACCCTAGTTTGGAAAAATAGTGACCGGTGTCATACATGTATAGTCACTAATAAACTCAGGTGACTATAGAAGTCTTACCTAAGCTAACCAGGCAGTTGTTATGGGAAACCATTTTAAAAGAAAGGCACATAGAGGTCCAAGTTATAGAGAAAATCAGAGGTAACATCTTTTCAGCCAAAGAACTTACCTAGTTTTTGTTGCTATTTCTTTGTTTTATTTTATTTTTTATATCATCAGTAGCTCCCAGAATCTATATGTTTAGGATAAATGGATCTCATAACCAGAAGAAACAAAAAATTTACAAGCTTAGTATATATCATATATAAGGATGACATGTGCTAAATTATATTATTTTTTTCCACCAAATTATATAAATGAGGAAACTGAATTGGGAAGGTTTACCCAAAACTAATCAAAACACCAGACTAGAACCCAGGCCTATTAATTTCAGTCCAAGCTTGCCACATTATAGGGCCTGTCAATGCAAAGGCATAATAGCTCAAGGGAATATGAGAGGTAATAAATTACTGTACTGATTTTTCTAAAGAAGGAAAAGAAGATAGAGGAGGGGAAAAAAGAAAAGGAGATATTGATTAATTTTAAATAATAATAATTAAAAACAATCTTCTCTCAGGAGAGTGGCTTCTATAATCTGTATATATAGTTATCCAGCTGTCTGTTTCTTTCCCTTTGTGAATATTCTCTCAAGAAGAAATATACCTAAATATGAAATGAGTGAAAATCAGGATTTTTCTATTTGTATAATTTATTTGATTGAAATATAATACTTAGTAAGATTCAGTATTGCCATTCCAATCAGAAAATGACACAAAAGTGGCATAAAATATGAAATTATTTCCTATTTAACAATTTCCCAAGTAATTTATATGTAAATTTATAGAATCAGAGATACACAGTGTATGTGCTAAAACTCCCTGTTACCCATTCTGGCTTTTGGATCAGCATAAACATGAGATATTTGTGTTACATAAAAATGGTATTTTAAACACTACTTGCCATGTGTTAATAAAAGATGTATAGATATTTTTGCTCCAAACATCGCATTAAAATGTCTTTAGAGGAGGAAGTGTACTTTGAGCGCATTCCTTATGAGGACATGCTTTTTTTTTTTTTTTCCTTCTAGGGTCCTCGAGGTTTGCTGGGACCAAGGGGGACTCCAGGACCTACAGGGCAGCCTGTATGTATTGCTGGAAATATTCAGAATTTTCTAGGAAAAGCTTGTTGTCACTCTTTAAAGCCCAAGGCCATGACAGCTTTCAGTAGACAGCTAAGTGTTTACTGCCTTATTGTATTCTGAGACCTAATGATGCTGCCTATTGGTTACACTGATCATTCTCCACTCTACCCCTTTCTTTCTTTTCTCCTCCTTTTTGTTTATCCACTTCACTGTTTCATGTTAAATTTCCAACACACAGTACAAAATGCTGCTAGGTTGTCTCCAATGTGGACACAGAAAGGAGAATATAGACCTTACCTTTTATCTCATCTCCTCTAAATCCTAAAATGAGTTTTAGTCACCCTAGACTAGTGGGTGCCATGCTATTAGGTTAGTCTTTTGATTTTCTATTGAGGCATTTAAACTTATAAACATCCATATGTATATTATATACATATATATATATATATTTTTTTCCTTCATTGAAGGGTATTGCAGGTGTAGACGGCCCCCCAGGACCAAAAGGAAACATGGTATGTAGATAACATCTGTAAAATAACTCATTTCTGCCATCTAGGTTCTAACAAATCACTTTTGTTGCTAAGTCTAAAAAATTTCTTACATTTTGCTAAGTCCATTAAGTTCTGCTAGCATTAATATTTTCCAAGATTTTTCAGATTCTCCATAGGGAAAACTGATTTAGGGACTGATTTTCAATTGAGAAGAAAAAAAAAAAAACTATGCGAAATAGCCCTATTAAAGACTCTTTATATTTTCCTGTGGCAGGGTCCCCAAGGGGAGCCTGGACCTCCAGGTCAGCAAGGGAATCCAGGACCTCAGGTAAGTCTAAGCCACTGCAGCTCCTTTGAGATAATGGGGTAAGATCGTATCTTTTCGTGAGAAAACTGACAGCCTCAAAAATTCTGTGTAGGGCTGAAAATGTTTACAGTGTGAAAGTAGGAAGGCAATTCTTCCCCCCCCCCACCTTTTTTTAAATTAAGCAAATGTGCAGAGGCCCCTTTTTTCCAAGAATAAAATGAGTCATTCAGTGTTCATGGAATGCCAGGGCGAAAGCCACACCTGCAGAAGGGTCTGAATCGGATCACATTACAATCACGCTGCCAAAAGAGTAGCTTGTGTAAAATGCCTCATAGTGTTCCAAAACTTTCTGGGAAATGTGGGGAATGTATACAGATTCTCATAACTCATTGCATGTGAAATAGAAGGTTATTTTACTTTTTTAAAAAATTCGTTCTTATGATGTGATTCCTGACATGTGAAATAAATTCTTTTAAAATAGGGTCTTCCTGGTCCACAAGGTCCAATTGGTCCTCCTGGTGAAAAAGTAAGTTACTCTGTTTGTTCTAGTAATCTGGCAACCAATTTCGGGTTGTCAACCTTAGCCAGATGCAATGCCTTGCCATCTGGTTTTGATAAGATGTTGAGATGGCTCAGCACATAAGGAAATAATCTGGAGTAAAACCTTGAGGGTACAGTGTGAGGGGAAGCCATTCATGCATCTCTGAACTATAAATGATAAAATATCACATATTTCCATTTGGATAGCTTCCAAATGTGACATTCTCAGCTATATTAATTTTAGAAATGTACTGGAATGAATGAATGCTTTCTCTTCCTTTCGGTTCTCCTTTTCTTTCTCATTATTTAAAAAATGTCATTAGATTTGCTGTGACAAAGGGTTTTTTAGGAAGATCTGATTAAGGGAAAATTGTGAAGTTATGATTCCCACCATTTTTTATGTATAAATGGCAAAGAATGTTCTTGTTAATAACTCAATGTCTGGATCAAAAAAATAATAAATCTTTGATTAAAAAGATGTTTTTCTCTGATTTCTTCTGCCAGATTCCTTAAGTAATATTCCTGTCTCCTATAGTTACAGTACAATGTTAACAGGTTCTTTTTAATGTCTTTTTCCCCTTACTTGTGTTGATTTATGTGAACATATAATTTAAAAAAAATAAACAGTTTTACTGGGGTGTAATTTCATACCATAAAATTTCACTCATTGTGAGTGTACTGGCCAATGATTTTCAGTAAATATATAGAGTTGTGCCACAATCACAATTTTAGACCATTTATACCACCCCAGAAAGAAACTTAATGTCAATATGCACTTGTGTTCTACCCACTTAGACAACCACTAGACTTAGACAACCACTAATCTGTTTTCTGTCTTTATAGATTTGTCTTTACTGGGCATTTAATGTGAATGAAATACATGAGTGAATATAAAATATGAATTTAATCATATAAATGAATATAATATGTGACCTTTGAGTCTGATTTCTTTCATTTGACTTAAAGTTTTTGAGGCTTATTATGTTGCAGCATACATCATTTTTTTTTTTTTGCTCCTTTTTATTGCCAAATGGTTTCCATTAATGGAATATACTCCATTTTGTTTACTTGTTCAGCAGTAATGGACTTACAAGTTGTTTAAGCTTCTTAGCTGCTATCAATAGTGCTGCTATGAATATTTGCATATAGGTCTTTGTGTGGACAAATTTTGATCTCTTTTGGGTAGATACATAGGTTACCATGGGTTATATGCTGCACGTAATGCTTAACATTTGAAGAAGCTTCCAAACTGTTGCACCATTATTTCCTTCCCATCAGCATTGTATGAAGATTCTAGTTTCCTTAGATCTTCATGAATGTTTGTTTTTCTTTTTGATTATGGTCATTCTTCTTGGAGCGAAATGGTATCTCATTGTGCTATTAATTTCCATTCCCCTAACCACTAGTGATATTGAGCATCTATTCATGTGCTTACTGGCCATTTCTCTATTTTCTTTGGTAAAATATCTTTTCACATACTTTGGTAATATTCTAATTGAGTTATTTATCCTATTATTATGTTGTGAGAATTAACATCAAATTTAAGTTGTCTTTCAAGTGCTTTTTTTCTGTGCATATTTTCTATATGGTACAGTATTAGAGCTCTTTTGGAGACTGCCCTATGTATTTAAAATGTAAAGTACCAAAGGTGATTTCACATATGTACTTTAAGACATTTCTTTTTAAAGTTTTTTTTTGTTTTGTCTTGTATTTTGTTTTTGTTTTTGTTTTTTTTGAGACAGAGAGAGAGAGTGTGTGTGTGCATGCAAGTGGGGGAGGAGCAGAGAGAGAGAGGAAGAGTGATTATCCCAAGCAGGCTCCATGCTGTTAGCTCAGAGCCCTACATGGAGCTTGATCCCACAAACTGTGAGATCATGACCTGAGTTGAAATTGAGTCAGATGCCTAACCGACTGAGCCTCCCAGGTGTGCTCAAATCTTTACTTTAGATCAGAAATTTTAATTTGGGCCTATTTTACCATACTTTAGATTAGCTCATCATGACCAGAATATATTCATAATAAATTGTACTTGAGGCATATGCCTATCAAGTTTTCTACCATGCATTGGATTACTAAGAGGAATTTGCTGTTAAAGTAGACTAGAATATCTGAATTCCCTTTGTCAAGCCAAAGGGAAAATACAAGATTTGGTTCATTGTACTTGTGGTAAGAAGAAAGCTGTCTTAAGCATTAGCTGCTTCCTTCTGTGGTCTGAATGTATCTAATTTGAGGGTTCAAAGATAGTCTCTTTTTATCAAAACAAGAAAGGAACTCAAGAACACAAGAGAAGCATGTTCTGTTTATATTGCATCTATGTTACATTTTATTTTGCATCTATATTACTTTTTTTTTTTTTTATGATACACTGTATTGTGTTCATTCTGGGTCAAGAGCCCTTTCTCCCAAAACTTGGTGAATAATATTTTCAGTTGGATCATGGTAGAATCTAACAGATATAACTTAACTATTGTCATATATTTTAAATTCCCAGTAACTTTTATATTTTTCCCTAAGTTATTATAGCCTGTACTTTTATTATATTTGTGATAAAATATTTGATAAAATTTTTTAGTTAACTAAATTGGATAAAACAACAGTATCCTTTATCCTGACATTTTGATAACTTATATATGCTGAATATTTCTTGTGATTTAATTTATGACGTCAGAATTTACATCACTCACATGTTAATTTCTTTACAGAAAACTAATATTATTATATAATGTTATGAGTTAAGAATGAAATAACAAGACACAAAATAAAGATTAAAGTCAAGGACTTTGAAGACATGGATATGGATCTGGGTTCATTTATATTGAAACTCTCTCATATATTAACATTAGTTAATTTACCCATACCCATGATGATATTTCATGGAATTGAGACTTAAAATGGACGGTATATTAAAAAAACACTAATCTTTTGCTTAACATAACTCCTCATTCCATCTCTCTCTCTCTCTCTCTCCTTCTCTCTCTCTCTCTCTCTCTCTCTCAAAATAAATAAACATTTAAAAAGTAAATAAAAATAAAAGAGATGGATTTATTTTAACTTAATATTTTTCTCCAAGTTGGGGCACCTGGGTGGCTCAGTCGGTTAAGCATCTGACTTCAGCTTAGGTCATGATCTCACAGTTCATGGGTTTGAGCCCCGAGTCAGGCTCTGTGCTGACAGCTCAGAGCCTGGAGCCTGCTTCGGATTCTGTGTCTCCCTCTCTCTCTGCTCCTCCCCAACACATGCTCTGTGTCTACCTCTCAAAAATAAAGAAAACTAATAAAAAAAATTTAAAAATATTTTTATCTAAGTTTTTATTTAAATTCCAGCTAGTTAACATATAGTACAATATTAGTCTCAGGTGTAGACTTTAGTGATTCATCACTTACATACAACATCCGATGCTCATCATAGCAAGTGTCCTCCTTAATACCCATAACCTGTTTAACCCATCCCCCTGCCCACCTCCCCTCCAATAATTATCAGTTTGTTCTCTATAGTTAAGAGTCTGTTTATTGGTTTGCTTCTCTTTCTCTCCCCTATGTTCATCTGTTTTGTTTTTTAAATTCCATGTGTGAGTGAAATCATATAGTATTTGTCTTTTTCTGACTGACTTATTTCACTTAGCATAATACTATCTGGTTCCATCCACATTGTTGCAAATGGCATGATTTCATTCTTTTTTATGGCTGTGTACCATTCCAGTGTGTGTGTGTGTGTGTGTGTGTGTGTGTGTGTGTGTGTGTGTTGCATCTTCTTTATCCATTCATCAGTTGATAGACACTTTGGCTGTTTCCTAACTTGGCTATTCTTGATAATGCTGCTATAAACATTAGGTTCTTACTAGATATGTTTCCTGAGTCAAGGAAAGCAAAAACAAAAATAAACTATTGGGACTTCATCAAAATGTAAAGCTTCTGGGGCACCTGGGTGGCTTGGTCGGTTAAGCGTCCGACTTCGGCTCAGGTCACGATCTCGCGGTCGGTGGGTTCGAGCCCCGCGTCGGGCTCTGTGCTGACAGCTCAGAGCCTGGAGCCTGTTTCAGATTCTGTGTCTCCCTCTCTCTGTGACCCTCCCCCGTTCATGCTCTGTCTCTCTCTGTCTCAAAAATAAATAAACGTTAAAAAAAAAAAAAATTTTTTTAAAAATAAATAAAAAATAAAAAAAAAATGTAAGGCTTCTGCACAATGAAGGAAACAATCAACAAAACTAAAAGGCAGCCTACAGAATGAGAGAAGATATTTGCAAATGATATATCTTCTAAAGGGTTAGTGTCCAAAATATATAAATAACTTATCAAACTCAACACCTAAAAAACAAGTAATCTAGTTAAGAAATGGGCAGAAGACATGAATAGACATTTTTCAGATTTCCAGATGGCTGACAGACACATGAAAAGATGCTCAACATCACTCATTGTCAGGGGAATACAAATTAAAACTACAATAAGATATGACCTCACATCAGTCAGAATGGTTAACTCAGTTTAAAAAATCATTTTATAGTTCAAGAGTTTTAATATTTCTAGTCCATTAAATATATCAGCAACAAAAAATCCATGTAGTCTTGTGTGTAGGTGATGGTTGTGGAGATATCGTGTCTGTTGATAAGAATAACTAATGGAATAGTTCTGCATTTGTAGTCAACATCTTGTTTTCAAGAAATAAGACAATTGTCTTGAGAGAAAAAGATAATGTATGTCACAGACAAGATACTGCCATTAAAAATATGTTGTTTTACAATGATTATTACATAATGTTAGATTACTTGACTTAAAATGACTTTTCAGAGTGGTAAACGGGATTGAAACATTTAAATCTTTTAAATGAGAGGCAGTTAACCTCAGTTATAAAATAAAAATTGTTCAATTTAAAGGATATCTTCATTTTTTTGTTATTCTATTGTAATTTAAGTTATATCTCTTATAACATTATACTGTAAATCTACATAAATGTAATGCTTTTCCTAAATACCCTTTGAGAATGAAAAAAATGCTAAATTGTGTCCACTATCTAGGCTTGCTTATATATGTTTTCCCTTTCAATTGTTTCTAAATTCTGGCTAATAACTTGACCAGTAAGCAATACTTGTTTGAACTCTGGAGACTTGATATGTTAATTATTCTCAGCAGAATGCCCATGTTCCTATCAAGAAAGAGTTTACTTTTTGCAATAGTGATTCTTACTATGTTCCAACTGTAGTAGTGGCATGTTAAAAGAGATTTGAAACCCTCTGTGGTCAAATGGAAATTAAGAGTGATGTGTTGAATAGATAGTTACTTTGTTGTTATTTGTTGGTTGCATATTAGCTTATGAACTTTGACATCAAAATATTAGATTTGTTTTTATGTCCTATGAATAACTGTCACAATATAATATATTTCTCACATATTTTAATAATTAGTTATATTTTATAAGTATTACTATGTAATTATTTCAATCAATACATATCAGTATCTTTGATAGACATGTGCATTGTTTATTTTTCAATGATATAAATCAATATATTTCTGATCTATATTGCTTTTCTTTTTATTCTCTAAGCTCTAGTTTATTGTGGTATGCAAAACCTAATTTGTTAATAAAAAAAGATACATTTGGGACTACTAAGCAGGCCAAAACTAGCATGTTTTTGATGTAGGTCAAATTTGGTTTTCATTTATCTCTATATATCATTTTCCACATATGTTTAATAGTTATTTAAATGTTTGTTGCTTATAGATAAAAACCATTGACTTGAGTTAAGAATTTTATTAATAGTATATTCCTGCATAAAAGTTATATTTTTCATTATTCTCATTTAAAAGAGAAATAAGATGCTTTTTCTCTGTTTAATTAGGGACCACAAGGAAAACCAGGACTTGCAGGACTTCCTGGTGCTGATGGGCCTCCTGTAAGTAATAGTTACTTGTCATTAAAATTTCTACATATTTATCTTCAAAAATAGGTTTCACATGTGTTTTAGAAGTGATTTTTTTTTTCTGAAGTTAGTAATAAAAACAAATTGAGCCAGTAATTAAACATTGATCCCTCTCAAATACCATTGCATCATGTTACTTCCATATTGCAAAATCTTTAATGATCATGCAGTGATTCTTGGATAAACTCATTCTGGTGCTCTGGTGCCAGAATCTCAGATGCTCAGATTTTCCTACTTCCTCATGAGCCATTAGTTCCAGGCAAACAGATCCACTCACTATTCTCTCAGCGTTTCTCAAATCATCTTTATCTCTATACCTTTCGTAGCACTTTTTTTTTTCATTACACTTTTCCATTCTCTCTTCTTTTTCAAAGTACCTCTTTCTTGAGGGTCTAAGGGGTAATTTCTCACCATTTGTAAATTTCCTTAAACACTTTCCATGAAAATCCTCAGCCTCCAGGGATTCCTTCCTTCTAGAAATATAGCAGTGTTTATTGTACCCCAAATGTAATAATAAATAATGTAAATATATTATCTCTACAGTTGTTATATATAAAAATTGGTTATTTATGCTTTTTTTTTCTCTTCAAACTACTTAGATTTTTGAGCTAAGATGCGAAATTTGTATTGGGTATAATTGTGATGGAGTAATACATTTTTGCTTATTGAATCTCGAGAATTTTATTATTAACACTATTAGTATTTATGATCTTGCTATATTATCAAATGTCCCGTTCATATGCCTTAGCTGCCTTTTGAAGGTGCGTATTTCATTATTTGATCAATCTGAGAAATAGAAGTCAGATTAAAATGCCTCTATATAAGAACTGTTGATACCAGAGTTGAATTGTTAATGATGATCTGTTTTGTTTTATGTACTTTTTCCAAACTCTCAAATACATTATGTAGTTGGTGAAACTTACATCCATAAAATTTAAGCTTATGTTTCCTTCCAAATGCTACAGTTTATAATGTTGTTTAGGGCCATATGCACAGATGCAAAATGTTCAATATCTTTTGAAACCATAGGTTTGAAAAAAAAGGAACAATTTCATAGTATTATAAACTACCATTAAAATTGCATCTTACCAGTATATGTTTTTGCTAAATATAGGGTCATCCTGGAAAAGAAGGCCAGTCTGGAGAAAAAGGTGCTCTGGTATGTCACAGAGTATCTATGTAGATGTCCTGTCACCTTATGTCTAAGAGAAAATGCTTTACTTCAGTCATCTTTATGATATATATATGTATATATGTATAAATATATAAACATATAATATATATGTAAACATTACATATATATATTCTTATCATTTAGGGATAGGAATATTAGAAAGTAAGTACATGAAAATAGTTTGTTTCTACCTTTAAATATGTCTTTACTCTCTAAAGATTTCTTTTGCTATCATTTAAATACAGTAATGTTCTGGTAGTTATTTTTATTCAAGGTTTAAAAAAACAGATGTGCCTTAGATAACTTTTAATTTTGTAATACTAATTTTATAAATTAGAGTATATTCTTTTTTAAATAAATACTCTCATGATCAGAGATAAATCTAGATTTTGCAAAGGTAGTATATGTGGAATGAATGGCCATAAATGACAATATGAAACTGGGTAAGAATTACTAAATATCATTAAACTATTTATGTCACTCCAATTTTACTTTATTACTCTCTGGTAACTTTTAAACAAGAGAATATTTAATTGTAAGAGCAATAATTATCAAAATATCTAAATAAAATGTTAAAATAAGAGCTTATTTATTGTTAGTACTACTTTGAATTACAAGGGAAGGGGGTAGGATCAGTTTGTTTAGAGTTGGTAGTTTTAGATTTTTATTAAAATAGCATTAAAACACAGCATTACTATAGAAATTATATATTCTATTTAAAAAATTGTTTCCTTTAGGTAAACTAATTAAATGAAGCCAGCTGTGGAAAATATGTAAATTTTGATCATCTTCTTGATAATGTTTATCTTATTTTTTCATAAACATATAATACAATAAATTTGGAGTAGGTAGGGCTAATCACATGGTTTGTTCATCCTATCTGACTTCAGAAACAAATGATAAACCTCAAATAATCTTTACCAGTAGTAGAAAAATATCATATTCTTGTAGATTATTTGGTAAAATTACCATGTGTGGATGAGTAGCACTTTCAACATAATGCATGTTTAAGTAGCAATGGGTCTTTTTCAGGGTCCTCCTGGTCCACAGGGTCCTATTGGTTACCCTGGCCCCCGAGGAGTAAAGGTAAACGTTATTTTTTTTCACACCATTTATTTTCAGTGAAAAATATTACAATCACTTAATCCTTCTAATTTATTCTATAGGGAGCAGATGGTGTCAGAGGCCTCAAGGGCTCTAAAGGTGAAAAGGTAAGATATAATTTATTTAGGTGATTTTAATTACTACATATCTATTAGATCAAAAATTTAAATTCATTCAACAGCTATTTAATTTCCCCATATATTAAGTGATTACTTGATAGCAGACATTTGTACTGTGTATCATGGAAACTTTTTTGAAAAAAGATTATACCCTGGGGTGAGGACTACATTATAGAACAGAAGCAAAGATATGTCATAAACAGAATTAATCCTATATCCCTTTTTTTCTTACATGTGTTTACCTTTTATAAATCATAGAGTTGCCTATGAATAAATTAGCCACAGGGCTTGTACATATCCAGTTATATGCCTAACAGAGGAATGTTTATTCCCTTCTTTCTTTACTGAAATCCCCAAAGTTAAGCTGAAATGCATTGGAAATTATGAAAGTTAGAAGTACTCTAAATCAATTGGGGGAAGAAGAAATCTTAGATATTATACTGTATGCAAAACAAAAATATTAATGAGAAGAAATAAAGATTAAGACTAGGCAGAAGTGAATGAAAGAATGTGGAATTTTTCATAGAGCATTTGTAGTTTAATTGTCCTTGGGAAAAGAAACTGAAAGTGAGGTGTTTTTTTTGTTTGTTTGTTTACATAAATGTTTAATGTAAGTGTAGAACCCCCAGATCCTTCACTGATTATGTTAAAATAAAATGGCAGGGGCACCTTGGTGGCTCAGGTGCCCAACTCTTGATTTCAGCTCAGGTCATGATCTGCGGTTTGTGGGTTTGAGCCCCATAACAGGCTCTGTGCTGATAGCTCCGGAGCCTGGTGCCTGCTTTGGATGTATTCTGTGTCTCCCTCTCTCTCTGCTCCTCCCCTGTCTCTCTCTCTCTCTCAAAATAAACAAACATTAAAAAAAAAGTAAAATGGCATTACTCACAGGCAGTATTATTCTTAATACAATATTATATTTAAAAAATAGTGTTTAGAATAAAATGTTTATAGCTTTGTTGAGAAACTATGGAATATAAATTTTGATTTTAATGATAATTTAGTTCCCATAGTCATAATGTTATTAAAAGCACCAAAAAAAAAAGAAGCACCTTGTGTGGATTTGATACCAATGAGGAATGGAAAACAAGGACTGAAGGGATGGGACTATTATATCCATTATAATTTTTTCTAAAAAATAAAAAGTAACATACTGAGGCATTGTTAAGTAATGCAACTATATTCAGTTCTACTGTATAAAAATTATTATGAATTTGAAATGAACTCAGTTACTTTGATAAGAATCCCAATTCATTCTGATCATCACAGATGAACTTCAGGGATAATGTCCTATTGAGTTGGTAGTTGAGCCCAATGATTGGTCAGATAGGGTTGAACTTGTAATTATTTGCAGATGGCCTACGCAAAAAAAAATACATATATACACACATATAAGCATTTTCTCTGTTTGCAATATTTCTTAAGACATTTAAGAGTTAATTCAAATTTTTGTCTGCAATAAGTGCCTTCCAAAGAGTTTAGGAAAGACAGTGTTTAAAGGAAAGGTTAATTGGGGTGGGAAAGTTGTAAACTTGCTGGAAAAGAGATAGTGGCAAAATGACAGAAGTAAGTAAGAATATAGATGATGAGATACCTGTGAAGAGAAATTCACACAGGAAAATAATGTATACTGCTTATATGTAGAAAAACAATTGGGAGATTATTGGTTTTTTTGAATGGTGTGTGATCTCAGAAGCAACAAGTAGATGCAGAGAAAAAGAATTAAAAATAAAAAAAAAATTAAATGTTTGTTGTTTAATGTTTTTTAATGTTTATTTTTGAGAGAAAGAAAGCCAGTTGGGGAGAGGCAGAGAGAGGGGGAGACACAGAATCTGAAGCAGGCTCCATGCTCTGAGCTGTCGGCACAGAGCCCGCCGCGGGCTATAAAAATTTTGAGTTCCAATTCTAGTTCTCATACTAAGTAGACTGGTAAACTGAGGCAGATTGTTTAATTTACTGAGTCTTATTTTAAGTGTGTAAAATAAAAACATTGTCCTAAAAAATCGCTAAGATAATTTTCAGCAATACTTTTTTTTGTATCTTTTATTATATTTATACCTGTTATTTTATCAAATCTAATAACATATTATCTAGATTAGAGAAATTCATATAAAAGTTAATGGAAACTTTGTTCTAATACAAATTCTCCCTATTTTCAAACTGTGAAGAGTCATTAAATATTAGTGAATTTTAATATCTATTATTTATTTTGTTTTTCTGAGAATGTTTATAATTGGCCATTTTTCTTGAAAGAGATAAGGAAGGATGTTGAAACTTTTTTTCTTTTTACACATAACAATGTTAATTGTTAACTAAAGGTGAAAAAGCAAGTTAGTACCCTAACTAGAATTAGAATTCTTCATTGTACAGACAGATGTGTTCCTTAGACCTTACGCAACATAACCCAATGACAAATGGCATAGGTGAATTCCTTGTTTACCCCTCTCCTAAAACTGTTTCCTTTTTTCTTTCTGAAGATTAATTCAGACCTGATAGTTTTAGGACTGAAAAGCTTAGTAACTTGATAGAGTCACTTGTTTTAAAAAATGCCACTTATTGTAAGGATACACCTAATAATTTAAATCTTCTAATTTATTTCTTATTTGCTTTTCTAATTTATTTTCTAATTGTGAACATATTGAAAACAAAGATGTGCCAGAAATAGCTTATAGTCAATGATCTTCTCTCCTAAAACAAAAATTTGTGCCTGGAAAAATTGTAAAATCTGTTATTGATTTTTTGACTTAGATTTCAGTGTTCTTTAAACTAAATTTGGCAACTGTGTAATTACCTTTCTCTCTAGAGAGAAGGTAATGAAGACAATAGTCAATAGGAAGTTAAATGGTCATTTTCAGCTTTTAAGCCTCTATTATTGCCCAGTTGCATCCAGTACAGAAAGAATCCTACTTACACGGCTACTGTATAGCCAGAATACTGAAAACGTCATGCTTTTGTCTTAAAGGTAACTTTCTAGACCTGTCATAATTTTTAGGTTTAAGCAAGATACCAGATTGGACCCCGTTTCCAGGTTTAGGTCTCATATCCATAATTACCTAATATGTTCTGGATCTTAACATACCTTGCTAAACAGACACTGAGGCATGTTCACTTAGTAAGGGTCCATTTAGTAAATGTTTATTAAATGGCATGGTTATTGAGGAGCAAAAATGTATGAGGCACTGGAAGCACAGAGGCTAATTAGGCATAAGTCTTATTTTCTACCAATTAATAAAAGAAAAAAACTATGATTTACTAAGTGCAGGGTGGCATGTTCTGATAATAAATGTTCAGTGGGAGCACACAAGACAGAGAGGTTAATTTCAAGGTGGGAGAAAGACTGAGGTCATAGGAAACTTCACAGCAGAATTATGAACTGAGTCTTGGAAGAAGAGTAAAGGTAGACAGAGGTAGATAGAGAAGGTAAAGGGTTTGCAGGTGTGTGTATGACAATGGCAACCAATGCAAAAATTACAAATGGAAATATAGGTAATCAATTTTTTCTAGAACTCAATCTCAGTGCATTTGGGTAGGGGGTAGAGGAGAGATTCAAGATCAAAGATATGACTGCCAAAATGAACAAGCAAGGGCTAGATCATGCTTGTCAGAAGGGGAGGGGAGAGATGGCAGCTTATATTCATTATTAACAATTTGGAACCATTGAGTTGTTTTAAAGTAAAAAATTGTGTGATCAGTTTTGTTTTTTATAGAGGTCACTTGGCAGCAGAATGTGGAAGTATATGTGCCAATCTTCCTAGCTCTGTTCTCATACTCGGCCTGAAATATCCTTTCCTCAAACTTTTTAAGTAATATCCATTCTCTAACTCCTAATTAAGATACCAACTGCCCTGTCAAACCTTCTTCAAATAGCTTCTTGCC
This sequence comes from Panthera tigris, assembly GCF_018350195.1. Lineage (NCBI taxonomy): Eukaryota > Metazoa > Chordata > Mammalia > Carnivora > Felidae > Panthera > Panthera tigris. Next base: position 87,183,475 of record NC_056667.1, on the reverse strand, counting down.
TCACTACCACCAACACCAGAACCATCATCATCTTCATGTTTTTATCATCTGAACATCCATCTCCATGTGTATCAAAGTTAATGCAAATGTTCTATCTTAGTTTTTATTGTTAAAAATCTCAAAATACTCCATACATGGACTCAGAACAGAGTAATGCTCAATTAATGCTATTGAAAATTGAATGGTTATTCTTTAGGAATTTAATTTTTTTCTTGAAATTAAGAGACATTAAGTTTGTTCATGAAGCTTACTTTTATTTATTCTTTATTTTTAATTTTTTTTTGAGGGAGGGATGGGCAGAAAGAGAGAGAGAAAATCTTAAGCAGGCTCCACACCCAGTGTAGAGCCTGATGTGGGGCTGGATCTCACCATGAGATCAAGACCTGAGCCAAAAACAAGAGTGGAATGCTTAACTGACTGAGCCACCCAGGCAGCCCTATGAAGCTGACTGTTAAAAATCTAAATTTCACTCAGAATAGTATGAAATATTTCTGCTTTCTTTACTAAAGGAAGCCCAGTTTTCAGTATTACTGAACTGATGTGATAATGAACATTCTCTATTGACATGTAAAGAATAATGTTGGCTTGCTTATTTTACATCTGAAAAGAGATTGTAATATAGAATACAAGTTGAGCTACAAGGCATTTATCTAAAGCACATGATACAAAATGCATACTATAATATTCTTTGGTGTGAATTAGTATAAAATTAAGGGTAAAAACATTTTAATTGGTAATCAAAAGTCCTTGTATTCCAAAGTTAAAATGATAATTATTAAATATTTACTTTTTATGTGTTCAGATGGCATAAGATATATGTTATTATAAGGGAATGGTTATATCCCCCATAAGACAGAGATCTAATTGACATATTGGAGGAAAATTTCCTGGAGTAACTTGGAGCCAATAATAATAAAAAGACGACAGGATACAGGCAATAAAGATTAGAATAGGGAGAAGGAGATTTCACAGCTAGGATTCACATTTCCCAGAACAATTTTCCCTAAATTATCAGTGTTCATATTTTATATAACCATGTTTTAGATTCATTCAAGCAAATCATTAAACACCAGTTTTATTACTTTTATTTTTTAGGGTGAAGATGGTTTTCCAGGATTCAAAGGTGACATGGGTCTTAAAGGTGACAGAGTAAGTAAGAGGAAAATTCGTACTAAAATAAACACTTACATGTGTGTGTATATGTAGGCATGCGTGTGTATATCCTTATATTTAAATATAGAAAGCACAGAATAAATAAAAATGTTCGTACTGAGACTTTGCTCACTTTGATTTTTATATGAAGATTAGACATGTTAATTTTTGTGGAGACAATATAGTCTTTCAGATATTACACTAAATTCCCATGTTCTACATCGTGTGTGTGTGTGTGTGTGTGTGTGTGTGTGTATGTGTGCATAAAGTTGAGTAGTATTATTTATAGGTATTTTCTAAGTTGATGATCAAATTGTTTAAAAGAAGTGGTTTGAAGGGCGTCTGGGTGGCTCAGCAGTTTAAATTGTCTGACTCTTGATTTTGGCTCAGGCCACGATCTCTCATTTTGTGGGTTTGAGCCCTGAATTGGGGTCTGTGTTGACAGTGCAGGGCCTGCTTGGGCTTCTCTCTCTGCCTCTCTGTCTTAAAAGGTTTTATAGGTTTCTTCTAAATTTTGTGGTGAGCTATTGCTTGGAAACCATGTATTTGCAACTTTCTTGAACTTTCATTATTAGTGATCTTGAATTTTTGAGCATAAAAGTAGTACACTTTTTTTCTGGTAATGAATGTCTAGAAAACAAACAAAAATACGAGTTTCCCAAAGTAAATTAAACTACATGCTTTATTGGGAAGATTTATTTTATCTAACACCATAATACCTAATATATCTAAGCAAAGAAGCATACTGCAGAATTTTTTTGTTTCCCTAAAATGTATGTAATGCTTGTTTCCAGAATTGTGGCAATGATTTACACATTTCAGTCCCTAAAACTATAAATGTGAAAAACAAGTCTAAAATGGAGGCATTTTTCTTGTGTTCCAAAAGTGTTTTCCAAAATTGCTATTGTCAGAGAGGAAAATTACTTTTTCCTACTAACCTGCTAGTTTCTCAGGCTGGGGCCCTGTAAAATTAGATTGACAAAAGACGAATTAACAAAAGAAAAACAAACAGAAGTTTTCTAGCCTGTGCCTCAAGTTTACACATGGGAGCACTCCATGATAATTAACTCAAAGGGGTGGTTAGAATTTGGGCTTATATGGCATTTCAGCAAAGGAAGAATAAATTGTTAGAGAGATGACAAGGAAAAGGACTTTTAGTTTCTAGGGCTGCAAATTGTGGGAAGGTAGATATATTGGAAACTAAAGGTAGACAAAGGCTAGTTAATGAAGTTTGTTGAATAGATTCCTCTGGTGTCTGCTTTTGGCTTCAGACTGATAAGGGTCTAGTTGTCTCCAGTGATTAACATTTGTCTTTTCTTGTAGAAAGGGGAGGGAGGGCACTTTTGAAAATTTATATCCTGCTGTTAGCAGCTTCTCTTACATCTGCTTCTTCTCAGTTGCTTTCAGTTCAAACTAATCTTCACACCAGAGTGGCATATTTTGGGGTTGATTATTCTGCCACCCTATACCATCTAACTTTGAATCTTATTTTTTTTTCTTCCTCTGTGCAACACAGATGTGTTAAAATTACTTTAATATTAAACATGGTAGCATCAGGCTGTTGTAGGTTTTCAAATGTCAGACTAGGATGGGAGGGCGATCTGGCTGCGACATCTGTTACCCCATTGATCGCC